>NC_079333.1:102443156-102750656 GCF_029582105.1 Oenanthe melanoleuca
TCCACTAGGAAAGTTTCCCTACCCTTGGACACTGAACAGTTGGGATCTTCAGTGGTGAATTCTACAACTGATGCACTCTCAAGAGCAGTTTCTCTGAACTTTGCCTGCTTTCTGCACAAGGGATGAGAACAAAATAAAACCTTCTGTACTCCCTAAATCAAAGTGTTGTGAGATTGTTCTTTACATGCTTTATCCAGCTGGCAGATATTGTCCCCAGTCAGAGTCACAGGGAGAAACCTCATTCAGCATTCCAACTTCGGATCCTCCCTGGGAAATTTGTAATAATGTAAAATAAGATTTTTTTTACAAAGGAAATGCCTCCCTGCGTTTCCTTAACCATTATGGAGCAAGATTAATATTGTTTCTTTTACTGAGGAGACAACCACAGCAACTGCTGGGTCACTGTGGAAAACACTGTAAGCATCATTTCTGCCCAACAGGAATGTTGATCCATCTGGCTCATTAGGAGTCTGTGCTCCAGCTAATCCTGGTCAAAGCTGTTTTACTTCCGTGCAGTGGAAACTATTTTGAGACGTTCTGAGCAGTGCCCACAGATTGAAACAAACAGCTATGCAGAGCTTTGAGCACATTTTGTGTGCAACAAAAAGGATGAAAAGCCTCCTGTCCTATGTGCCATGAAATAATAGATTTAACTTGTCAAGGCTCATTCTTGATTTCATTGTTGTGTTAAGAAATTATTATTATCATTATCCATCATTGCAAAGCAGTTCTAATGATTACAGGGGACTACAATCTGGAACACTTACACTGAAGAAATACCCAGCTAGAATGGAGGCTCACTAAAATAAACACAAAATGGAATTAACAGAGTAGTCCCAAGGGAGATGAGGAGCAAACCCCACAGATTGCTGAAACAAAATAATAGAAAAATTAATAAAAATAAAAATTAAAAAATAAAATAATAAAATAAAATAAAATAAAATAAAATAAAATAAAATAAAATAAAATAAAATAAAATAAAATAAAATACTTTCCAAGGTAGAGTTTTCAGCAAAAATTATTTTTAGAAAATTTGTGGTGCAATAACTCTGTTCTAAATTAAATATGCTTAGGACATTCTTTGTAAAGCAAATGTATAATTACAGAATAACATGGGCTGCAAGGAAGGCCATCCAGTCCAACACTGTTCTCAAAGCAGGACCTCCTCCAGAGCTGGATCAAGAAGCTCAGGGCTGTGTCCAATTGAGTCTGGAGCTCTGCCAAGGGAGGAGATTCTACAACCCCTCTGCTTCACGGATGACACCCATGGTAAAAAAACAAATATTCTTAGTATCTTGCCAAAATTTTAATTTTGGAAACCTGTTTCATCCTTTCTCTGTGCACTCCTGAGAAGAGTCTGACTTAATTTTCTTCATAACTACCTATTAGACAGGAATTAGATCCCTTCTTACCCTTTTCATGGCTGCATGGTACAATAGCTTTAACTTTCATCATTAGGTAAAATACAGTTTTGCACTCAGTACAGTTCCCTGTAGTCTTCTAATAATGGGATTTTAGGCCTTTCTCAATTTGTAATTAACTATGGATTAGTTTTAAGTAAAAGGAGAGCACCCTATATTCAAATAATTCATCTCTTACACTATATATATATATATATATTCAAATAATTTATCTTACTATATATATATATATATATATATAATGTATATATATATATAATGTCCACAGTACATTAAAGTCTTAAACCTGTGTGGAATTACCTAAGTTCTCTAAATATGCCTGAAACAAACTCAAATATTGGTCAGGGAAACCATGAGATGCAAAATTAAGCTAAGTTAAATATAATGCTTACACAGAAACTGAGTTAAGTAGCATGCTTATACAATATTGAGAATAATATATCTGTGACATAGTTCTTGAAACCACTCCTCAAATTTTGAAAGAAGCCTGTCTGTTAACAGGAAAAGGGTGAATCCATGATTATCAAATGCATATTTGCATCAGTTCCTGATTAAGCTACACACAACCTCAGTGCAAATCTCCTGCAAGTTTGATGTTCTAAATCAGGAAGGTTGTTAAACTTTTGAGTCATTTGTAGGGCATCTAGAAAGAAGATAAAAAAGGCTTTTATCTTAGATCCAGAATGCTCTATGTTATCAAAGTACAAAATAGAAAATGGATTAATTAGTGAGAGGATAAAAGGATATTGTGGATATTGCAGATTCAAATTGCAGAGAACAAGGAGAAAGCAAAAAGAATTTCTTTGTGGGCTGAAATGCCTCCAGAAGTCATCTCTAAATACCTGAGTGTGAATAGCTCTTCAAGGCATGGCAAACCCTGAAGTGGGCTGGAAAGGCCAATAAGCCTCATGCTCTAGCAGAGACATTGAATGGAAAAATTATCAGCCCAGGGTAAATTTGCAGATTCCCACATCTTGTTCCTGGCAGAGTTGTGGGCTCTCAACAGTTTAAAGGAACTACAGAGCAGTTTCAAGGACCTAATGGGGGGCAAATAATACGAATTTTGAACAGGCAGTGTGATCACTCCCTACAGACACTCTCCACAGTATGACTTATGTCAAAGTTTTATCAAAAGTCTTTGAACACAGGATTATTTTACTCATCTTAGGCATATGAACAAACCAGAGAAGCTGTACTCAATGAGGCTTATCAGTAAATGGCTGAGTGAAAAGGCTTGTAAGCTTACAAATATTTCATAGAATTTTAACACTAAAGGTAGTGTACATTAAATATGAAAGCCATGAAAGCCATACTGAATTTCCCACTTTCTCTAGGAAAACACACCACTAATGTTTTCAAAACACTGTGAAATCCAAGCATTTTTTTTCCTAATATCTTTGAAATATCTAATATCCTAATATCTTCTCCCACTTGAAAATGTGCACTAGGTACACAGGAGAAATTTCTATTTTTCTCTATCACTCGTTTTTTCAGTATCCAAGTAAATAGCAAAAAGGAAGACTGAAAACACAGTAAAAGAAATTGAAGATCTCTAAAGAAAATTGATAGGAGTTTTTTTCAAGGATCAAAATGAGATTAAATATATATGGTCAGTTAAGTAATTACTCTGGGAGAAGATATTTACTGTAAAACAAAATTGGCTCACAGATCAAGGCACTGGAAAGTCTGCAAAGCTAATACTGAGGAGCCATCAGACTTTCCCACCCCATTATGAGAAGCACTGTGTTTATTCTTCTTGGGTCAAAGAATGAGCCATACAATGATATTTATATTCTTATGAGATAAATGATAAAGTAATATAGGTGCCATCAGTCATTTCAGCAGATGAAGTGGCAATATTATCAATACCATGGAAATAAAATCAACAATAACTTGTTTTTGTTGCCTTATGACTAAGAGTTCATCAGAGAGGATCTTTTCCTGTTTTGTTCTCTTGTGGTGTTAGTTTTTTGAAAGCAGTAAGGGAATAAGATCCTTTCAGACAGGGTGAAGGGATTAGTGTATCCTGCTGGTGATTTGGGATCAAAACTGGCATTGTAACTGCTGGGACATTTCTTAGCAGTAATGAGGAGGCTGTCTGAAAAAGGAGAGAGGTATTCAATATCAGTAGCCACAGTAAACCATGTTATTACTTCAAAAGCTCCAGTTCCTGACAATAAAGAGAGAGAAGAAAGAGGCTTAGTAGGACATTTACCAGCAGTCCCATTACCTGTGGGCAAAGGCAACCAAGCCCAGCCCAATTTGTCCATTTTTGTGCCAAGCCATAATAGGCCCCATAACATTTTTACTCAAAATATGTAAAAATTGAATCTAATTTCTTTAAAGGGAAGTGGGAGGAGGAGGGCAAAAGGACAATCATGACAAATCAATTTCCAAAAGAGGGGCAGTGCCCTGCAGTTGGCAAAGCAGTCCATGGGTGATGTTACTTGAACAATGGATAATGGGAGCAGCCCAGGAGCACCTCCAGCAGCCCTGGCCCCACACAGCTGGGACATTCCTTCTCCTCCCTCAAACCTCCATGAATACATCTCTGTTCCAGAAGTGTGTGGGCCTGTCAGGCTGTGGCCTCAGCCCAATCTCAGCTGCAGCTTTCCCTCTGTGGCTTTCAGCCTCTGGTGCTCCAGGTGGTCGTGTCCAAACCCCCCAGAGACCTGAAGGGAGCACCTGGAGGAGCACCAGAGCTGGACTGAGCTTCAGTGAGAACAAAGGAGATCATAACATCCTTCCTGTCCACAAGTGAGACTCAAGTCAATGACATGTATTACAGATATTCCAGTGAGGTCTAAATTACCTTAGTCTCTGATTAATTGAACCCATCACAATTTATGCATAATCTGTAATTTATACCATGCTGCATCAGGCAAGCATGTGGCTTATTGTACACACAGAACAAGATGATTTAGATTATAAGGAGACATAGTGAAATGACATACAGCAGACCTGTCAGGGAGGGAAAGGGAGGAGAAATAGAAAGGGCTCTGAGTGAGAAACCTGGGCTTTCTCATCCTTGTTACCATACTCCCTTTTGTGAAAGCTGCAATTCCAGCAGCAAGGTCTTGCAAATCTACCTGCCAAGCAGCCTGAGAAGACGTGGTGACACAAGGATGCAAATGAGAAGTGAAGAGAGTTAAAATGAACTCCCACATCTGTTACTCCTGCTCGTATTTCTTTAGGGTTTTCTTCACCTTACATTCTCATGCAAACCCTTCACTGGCATGCACTGTCATGGCAGAGCTCTGTGGCTGACATGCATCTCAGATCTTTCCTTCAAACCTCTCTGGCTGTGTTCTGGCTGACTTCTCTCCCTTTGCCCCATATCCTGGTGCAGCTTCAAACAGACTTCCTGATTCTGCTTTTTCATCAGTTCCTACAGTCCCCAACATCCCCTCCTCTTCAGGCAGGCTACTCTTACCATGATATTTGTATCATTAAAACAAAACCTTATAAATGTTTTATAAATATATAAATGCATTTCTTTTATTGGAAATATGAGAAAACATGAATGCATGAATACAGAACCATACAAACTGGAGGTGCAAGTTGCCCCACTAGTATTTGAATTACATTGAAAGCCAGCTCTGCCTTCCTGCCCTCCATAAAGAAATCTTGAGGAAGAAAGGCTGTGTGTATAAGGAAACCTGTGGTACTGACTGCATTAGTCCCAGAAACCAAGGGATTCACTGATTTTCTGGTGCAATTCTGACTGGGTTGCAGCACTGCCATTTTTGTCTGCTAAAAATGATGATATTGTTAACAGTCAGGGCCCCATAAGAGGGTTTCTCTGCATGAAGTCAGGCTTGAGTGTTACACTTAATCTGCAGTTACATTTTAAATTGCATTTATATTATAGCTTAATTGGAGTATGCATACGACTTCCCACGAATACTACTTTCAGCTGTTATACCATATCAATAATAATTAGAATGATTTATACATTCATTCCACTCAGATCATGTGTGATATGCTTCAGAATAACTAGATCTTTTGACAACAGCTGTAATAGCTAATAACTGTCACAACCATTACATGAGGTGCTTGAAGCTTCATAAACTCACCTCTAGGATTCTTTCTTGCAACATCTTTGATCATTTTTAGCTATGATTGCAGCCCTGGCTACACCATGACAACTTCTCTTTTCATACAGAAAACATATTCTTGCTCTCTTCTGCCAACCTAATTTCAGTATTCAAATTCATTGACTAAAAACCTGACCAGGCTTTTGTTTACAGTGATTACAAATTCATAATCCCGTCTGGGCCTCAGAATTTTGCACAGCATATTGGCAATTAATATCCAATTAATGCTTGTAGACCCACTGATTGTATTACATATCTACAAAGCAGACTGCTGACACATTCATTTATATTTCAAACAGCACACTGCAGGCTGTATGGTACAGGGAAAACTCTTATAGTATTCCAGATTCAGGTACAAAAACTCCCCAGGAACATATTCTCACAAAAACAAACAGCCAAACAACCAAAAAGCACCAAAAAAACCTCAAAAACCCAATCCCACAACAATAAAACAAAATTAAAACAAAAATCCTTGAGGAAAAAAATCTAGGGTTTTTTTTTTTTTTTTTTACTGTGTAGAAAACACAAAATTAAATCATCATAGATAACATGTAATTCCTGATATTTATTTGGAAAAATTCTGTCTTTATGTATTCTGTCTTTATGAAAAGCTGTAATACAACAGTACACCTTACAACTTCTCAAAAAGAGTCCTCAGGTTTCTAATAGGTTTCCAATTGGGAGCCTTTCCCACTAGAATGGAACTGAATGATTTCTGATTATAAGTAAATATTTCCAATATCTCACTTCAAATAACTTATACTAAATTTTAGCATTTAACTGAGCTACACATTCATGTAATCACAGGATATGTTACTTAACTGTTCCAAACCCAGCTAATTCCTTCTTTGCTGCACTTTAACAAATGAAAATAATACTAAAAATAGGTCTTACAACTCATGTGACATAAACTAATATGGCCTGGAAAAACATCTCTTATTAGTTATTAAAAACACTGATAGTTTCTTGTCACTAGAAAATAATCAGGAAGCATACTGAAATTGCTTTAATAACACAAGATGATAACAAAAATTACCCAAACAGAAGACAGATGAAGTTGGAACAAACAGAATTTATCTTTTTCTAAAGGATTAAATTGGCAAAATCAACCACAAGTATTTCTATGAGAGACACACTGACTGTACACTCAGTAACAGCATTCATTTGGAAGGCAACAAATATTCTAAAGGGCATAGTTTTATTTATTTGATTTTGAATTAAAGACTATCAAAACTAAAATCTCAACATATTTAAATCTATATAAACTAAAGGTCTCCCAGGCTTTTCTTAAATTTTTGCACTCAGAGTAAATTTGCAACAAGTCTTCAAAATAAAAACCATATTTTCATAGAATACAAATCAAATAAAAGCACCACCTTAGACACTTTGCTAACTTCTAATTTTTAAATAACTTTCAAAAATATGCTGATGGTACTGCAGGTGTTTGCAGGATATGTTTAGGGGTTTTTTAACTTGAACAGACTTTAAAAAAATATTGGGCATGGTATACCACATATTAATTTAACTAGATGAGTTTCCCAGTAAAGGGATGCTCTGATAAGCTAGAATTCAAATGAATACATCCTGAAAGACTAGTTCTAAACTGATTTGCAGCTAGTTAATAATATGGGCACACAGTTTTGATTCCTGTGTGCACACCCTGCCAAAACCTGGCATCAACAGAACATGAGACCCCAAATTTCTCTTTAAAGCCACCTTCCACACTGCTGGCAAACAAAAGCACTGAGAGAGCTGGATGAAGTCACTGCAAGGTGACTATTGATTATTTGAGAGAGGCCTTTGTGATTGTAGGAGGCTCTGGAGGAAGGGGAAGAAAGCGAATGGCACTCATTTTCAGATAAAGCAAATAATTTTTGGGTAACCTGGGAAAGAAATGAAGCAAATCCTCTGAAAAACCTGCAAACCACCCATGAAACCATGTCCTAACATATGAAAGAAAAGAAGCTGCCTGAGTGTGCAGACAGCATGGTTTTACAAAGGAAAGTGATGCTGTTTATCCTGACAGCATTTCATGAAGAGGTGCCTGGCTCAGGGAGGGGGGGACAGCAGTGGATGCTGTTTATCCTGACTTAAGCAAGACTTTTAACATGGTCTCCTACAACATTTTAATTTAAAAACCCTGGTTTGAGGGTTTAGTAATGGACTAGGTGGCCACTGGGGTGTGTTGAAAACTAGCAGAACTGCTGGGATCAAGTTTGGAGCTGGTTGTAAAAAGTCTATTTAAGAATCTGACAGGAGCCTTGTGCAGTTCAGGAAGGGGAAAAAGTCTTGCACAGAGGGAGGAACCACTGCATGAGCCAGTAGAAGCTGAGGACCAAACAGCTGGAAAACAGCTTTCCAAAAATGGTTCTGGTGGACACCAAGCTGGGCATGAGCCAGCAATGTGCCCTTGCAGCAGGGAAGGCAAGTGTTACCCTGGGCTGCATCAGGCAGACTGTCTCCAGCAGGTCGAGGGAGATGATCCTTCCTCTCTGCTGAGCTTTGGTCAGACAAAACTGGAACACTGAGTCCAGTGCTGGGCTCCCCAGTATGGATGTATTAGAGTGAGTCCATGGAAAAGCACAAGATGATTGAGTGATTGGACAACCTCCCAGATGAGCACAGGCTGAGCAATCTGGGGCTGCTCAGCTGGGAGCTGTGGAGATTCAGGGGGATTTATCAGTAACTAAATATTTAATGTGAGGGAGGAGAGCAGACAGAGTCAGACTCTTCTCTTTGGTGCCCACTGGCAGAATGAGAGACAACAGGCATAAATTGAAATAGAGGAAATTCCACAGATACTTAAGAAGAAAAATAGATTTTTGTGAGGATAGTCAGTGGCTGGGACAGGCTGTGGAGTCTCCATCCTTGGAGATATTTAAAACCCAAGTTGACATTACCCTGAGCAACCTGCTCTCAGTGACCCTGCTCTGTAGCAGGTAATTAGAGTAGATGATCTCCAGAGGCTTCTTCCAGCCTCGGCTGCTCTGCGAGTCTGTGAAATATCATCAGTTTATAGGCTGAGCAACACTTTCTGGAAGCACTCCAAGACAGACACAACACCTCTTAGGAACTCATAATCCATCAAAAAAAGCCTCCACAGATTGACTTATTGCACCAGGAAAAAATGAATTCCTTGGTTACTATTTAGGGCTAAGACATTTTTCACTTTCTAGATAAGAATTTAACAGATAAGAAGCAAATAACCTTGGTGTCTACAGTAGGCAGATTTAGGAAAAAAAACTCTGTCCACATTTTGAAGAAGTCCTTGTTCAAATCACATCCTTCCTTCAGTTAAGGGGAGGATTATTGGTCAAGTAAACTTTGCTTCACATTTGCATGCAACATGTCAAGTGCAAAATGAATCAATTCAGCAGGAGCAGCAGCTGGGATGGGTTGGCAAAACAACTGTTAAATCAGCTTAAGATAACATGCAAAAATTAGCAAGCCTTCTTGGGGGAGGAAAGGGCTTATTTAAAGTAGCTGAAGTGGTACAGCAATGAATGTGCATGACTCAGAGAAATGGAAAAACAGCAAAAGGACTAGAGAGAAAATAAGAGAGCTGACAACAGTATTGGTAGAAAGAGTTTGGTCTTCTCAATTCAGCTACTATTCCCCAAGAAAAATAGGTTTGTCCTTACAAAATGAAAGGGTGAATGTTCACTGCCATTCAGTTTCTTTCAAAAGAAACATAAAATGTTTCCAATTATGTTTTTAGCTGTAACAGTTGAAAAACATTATTAAGTTAGCAACTGTGCTAAACCCAGCTGTAATTCTGAATTGATTCTGTAAAGACATGCCTTGTTTTGAACAGGAAATAGAGATGGACAACATAATCCAATAGATTTCCTCTCCCAAGGCAAAAATGTGCCCCAGCTTACGTTCTCTAAAGCTTTACATCAATCACGTAATCGGGACAGAAACACCATTTCACTGAGGATAACTTTCACTCCTAATAGAGGAATGTGATAACTAAGTACAAGTTCTGTTTATATGCCCTCTAGAAAGCATCTTGATGCAAGGAACCTCTTCCAAATCTATGCTACTAACACTGAGCCATCCTGCAGGCAGGGATACAGGTGTCATGGAGTTACAGAAGAAAAACAGATTTATGACAATTTATTTTATTTTTAAATAGAAATTTGTTTACAGTAAGTTTTTTGTTTACAGTAATTATCCTACATTCTGCTGTTAGATATCTGGTCCTGGAATCCACTCTTTATTTCACAGTTTTAATTTCTCTCTGTGATTCTTGTTAGAGCTTTCAAAAATGATTTATTGAATTATAAGGAAGAATAGAAAGGTCAGAATGAAGCCTACAACATGCTTGTTCTTTACAGACTACTATAAAAGGAACTGTTCTCATGGTTTGGCGAGAAAACAAGAATTCGTTTTTGTGAAAAGTTACTTGGCTTCACCTTTGGTTTCCATTCAACATCCAATGCAACCAAAACCTTCTTCTCTGTAAACAGACTATAAGCAGAGCAAACACTTTAATCTGGATCTTCTACATTTTTGGAGCATGAGTAACCATCAGTCAACCAAGCATTTATAAATGTGATCTTAGAATTCAGTGTAAAAATATACTGATCTCTATTTCCAGCATCGTTGGCAGGGCTTGGAAGGGTGGGGCAGGGAATAAAATATGTACTAAATCACATGATAAGAAAAGGTCAACAGTAAACAAAGTCAAATGAATAAAAGAAATACTGTTGTATTCCCAAAATCCAGTGCAAGATAATTCAAGGTTTAAACAAAATCTTCATTAAAAGCAGCACAAAAAAACATTAAAGTGAGTTTTTTAGAGTTAATAAGCCTGTACACATCATGTCCACAAGTTCACCACAGGTTTGTAACTTCTCAGTGTCCTCTTCCCCTTCATTTTGATGAGCAGGTGCCCTCATTAACTGGGCAGGATTGTCTCTGGGTAGTCCTGCCTGGATGTCTCTCAGCAAAGAGAGACTGTCCCTCTTGGTCCCTCAAGGCCCAAACAGAATTGCTTATATTTTCCTTTCTTATTAGTTGATCAGCTTTGGAACGAGTTAGACAGCCAGGGAGGACAGGGGACTCATACTTTCTAAGCCCAGGAATGTGACAGGATAGCTTTATGTCTAACAACATTTTTCCCTGTATTGAAGAAACAGGCACAAATGTTCCCAGTTAGTGCTACTAACAGCATCAGATATTTACATTAGAACATGCCACAGACAATCCACCATCCAGTAACTGCATGAAGTGCTCTTTAAGCCCTCCAACAATGCTAACTATTTAATGTTATTAATGTTTTAGAAAATAAAGTGCTTGTATTAATTTTCCCAAAGCTTAGCAATAGCTAGGTAGCTTTGAGGTTTTTTCAAAGTGAAACACTTCATGAACAGTCTTTTCCAAATAAAAACTGTAAAATACTGGGGGGAGGGAAAACCAACACTGAGAGAACAAGGTGAAAGGCATTGAAGCATTTGTGTGTGAAGAGCACAGAGAGGCTTAGGAGAGAGGAGGACAGATGAACTGAGACCTCAGATTTCCAAACAACTCCTTTGCTATACACACCACCAGCAGAGTGAGAGCTGTGTCAAAATAGTAATAGATTTCACTGCAGGGATGTTTCTTATGAGAAGCCTGTACCAGGTAAGGACCAATAAAGAAATCTTTTCTCTCTTTTCTTTTTTCCCCTCCCGCCCCTGGGTTTTCTCCAGCCACTGCAGTCCATGACCTTCACAGGGAAGCTTCTGCTTTGACAACAGGCTGCAAACCGCCAAGGACTAGCAGTGCTTTCTGGGAGACAAAACTGTTGCCTCACTCCCAATCCAATCAAAACCTCCATGTACCAAGTGAAAAATAAACCAAGGACATCATTATTGTGTTTCATTGTGATTTGGCTTGCCTTCAAATCTCATACCCTGTGTATCTGAAATAATAGCAACACCTCCATTAGCTGGGCCTTCTAACAATTTAATCAAAGTATCTTTCAGAATAAAAAGGCAGAAATGTCAAATTCCAATCACCCTCTAAATTCCCTCAATTCCCTGTGCTACAGAGAATTAAAAGCCTTACCCAGGATAATTTCCTGCACAAACCAGAGTGAAGGCACACAGATGCTCTGCCACGTAGGCAAGCACCAATTTTAGAACATGGCAAGCCCTGGGGTGGTGGGACAGGGAGGCTTCCCTGCAGACACCCTGTGCTCATGGCCACACTCCTGCACCCAGTGCAGCTGATTTCTCACATGGGATAACACCTGTATTATAAATAATACAGGTTTTTGTGTGTCCAGCTGTATACCTCATCCAGTGCACATTATCTGCCCCTCTTCTTTCCAAGTTCATATTGAAAATATCAGATGCTAACATTTCTGTTTTTACTGGGACACATCTGATGGCCAAGAGACCCAGAGTCTTCTCAGACTTTATTGTCATCCACTTGAATGAAGTGGTTAAAAGAAATAGGCACAAAAAGTTTGATTAACCTGATTTAAACTCATTTCCTCTCTCACTCTGGGTTGCTTGCAATACCTCTAGATCCCCAGAGTTCTTTCAAAAGATTTTAGCAGAGGCAAGCTAAGAAAAATGTGATATTCTGGATTCACATTTAGGTCATTTCTACACACTGAAATTCTTTAAGCTTTTTTTTTCTTTTTTAAGGAATCCTGAAAATATTATGTTATTTCATAGAAAAGTACTCTAGGGGAAAAAAAACACACCCTTAGGACTAACATACTTCTGTAATGATTTTGTTGAGGAAACTTTTAAACAATATCTTCTTATTTTATTATCATTGAAATTATGCTACTTTCTTTCTGCTGAAGATGATAATCCCTTACAATTTTTTCAATAAAGAAATTAATTATAAATCTGGCATTTTAACTATTACCTTGAATGAATGTATCCAAAATTACAAGAACATATGCTTCTGCTCACATAATACTATTTATTTCTCCTACACACTCTCATAGTATTTAAAAACTACATTTGCTCTTCAGAATAAAAAACTGCATACAACTGAAAAAAATAAAAAACAAACCAACAGATATTTAAAAAATACGAAATTAGAGAAAGGACCAGAAAACCTCTCAAGTAGTAACAGCCTTATGCTCTAAATAATATCCAATAATATGACTTGCAAGAAAAACCAAGAAAGTACATTACTTTCTTAAAATGCACCTTATCTGTCCTTCAAAACACATAATTAAAAATGTTCTGAGTTGTTGCACATGTGGTAAGTAACCTGGAAGGGAAGTCCCTGTGGTCTCTGTGACTACCCTGAACCCAAACAGCTCCTTTGCTCCACGTGTTTTTCTGGGAAGAGGAAGGATCTTGTTCCCTTGTGCAGCACAGTTGGCGAGACATTCTGGAAAGCCACACTCCACTAGCCATTATTCCTGCTCTCCACAAAGCTCAGTCTTTGATAAGGCACAATTATTTGAAATTCCCAATGCTGTTCTGCTCCCCCTGACAGTGATACAGTATTACCATAAGTGCATCCCCTGCAACAGCAATGGGATGTTACGAAGTTCTGCTAAATTTATTGAGAAGTCTTTATACAGCAGTTAGCTATAACACAGTACAATGGTTATCCTCCTAAATGATAATTAAGCTTTAGGGTAACATTTAATTGAAAATGTACTGTGAAAATCAACAAGTCAGCTCTTTCAAATTGAAGCTGCTTGGTTCAAAATACCATTCAATGTGATTTTGTCTCACAGCAATCCATGACAAAAATATATGAGTCTAATCTTGTTTCCTCTGGAGATCATTTAAAGACACTTAACCCCTTTGACAATTGGGTTTGAATAATTTCACATTATTAGTCAAATGGTTAACCTTTTTCTACAAATGTTTTACCTTTTCAGTAATAAATAACATGATGTTATCAGTAACTGTTCTATTAGCACCATGATTGACTTGTTTCCTTTGAAAAAAAAGATTAAATTTTCACAGTATGTATCATGCTCTTAGACTCCCATTCTTTGAACACATCTCCTGATCAATAACTGTGCTGGAAGGATCTGTGTGCAGCCAGAGGACCAGGCTGAGGGAGCAGACACCCCCAGGAGCAGACAGAAGGGAGCCCCTCCTGCACTAGCTAGGGTGTGACTTTCCAAGAAGTTCTCTCCTTACAACCAAGACCCAAAGCAATTTGCTGCCGTGCTCCTCCTATCTCCCTGGCTGTCTTGGGCCACAGCAGATCATGTGGCCCAGCAGGAGCAGCCTGCCAAGCCAGCATTCCCCTGCAAGGTGTGTGTGTGTGTGTCCCAGGGCTCGCTCTGGAGCAGCTTCCAGGAGCTTCCACACACCCACTGCTGTGCCCAAACCCAGAGCAGGGCTTGGAGCTCAGCTTCCTCCAAAGGGATGCAGGGCACATCCTCTGGGCTGGGCACTGGTGTAGCCATAAGCAGGGAATCTGACATCTGGGAATTCACTACAGGAGTTCCTGCTCTGAGCTGAGGTGTGAACCCTGCTGCAGTACATCCATGGCATCCTGTAAGAGACCCCTTGTGGCCACCAATTTTCAGACAGGATTAATTTCTTTTCCATGCTGGATGATTAATTCTATTTTTAGCCACTACTTTGTGCAAATCCAAGCAGAGAAAGAGGATGCCTGTGTGTGACAGCAAGCAGAATTTGGTTCCATGTCAAAATAAGGACACTGAAAGAGGATTATATCTGCTAGAAGGAAGAAATACAGCATATGATACTGAATCCCCTAGGGAGACTGGCTTCTGAAATGAAGTTCCCAGTAATCTCATCTTAATTAAAACAAAATGAAATTTATGATATCTCATTTCCCTACCACTTTATTATTTAGGTGTCATTGTCAAAGACTCTGCAGAAATTGAGGAAGAGACAGCCGCTGCCCCAAGGAGTTTCCAGTCTGACTCGGGAAGAAGTAAACACTGAACAGCTCAGGAAAGAAAGTAAAGCCCTTGGCAATGAATAAATACCTTTGTGTTTTCACAAAGGTCATTCTCAGCTAAAGTGAGACGAATCAGGGAATGAAGATCCTGTCTTTACTGCTGTGGCACAGGGGAGAACAGAATACAAAAGGGAAGAGGTGAATGCAGAGGTGGATGAAGGGTTGAAGAGGGGCCATCAAGAAAAGAGAAAGCATGGATTTAAAAAACAAAATATAAAGGTGTAAGTGACCACTATCACCTCTAAGAGCAAAAAGTTTTCATCCAGTATAGAAAGAGAAGCAAAGAAAACATGGGCAACAAGTAGGAGATGTCCTGAATGAAGGCAGTGGACAAATCTGGGAACATTATTTTGGGCACACCTTGTCACAAAGTGCAGATATTTTTCCACTGTTATTGAAATAAAACTATAAAAACCCCATCGAAAATATTATAGAAAATTATATAAAGAAAAATGTCATGCTTTTTTTAAAAGAATGAGGATACAGCTGAGGAAACCCACTCATCTAAATAACTCCCAAGAAGTGCTAGGACACCACCCTTTCATTCTAGATATGGACACAGTCACATAACATAATTTAGCAAGTGATTTACTGGCTCTTATCATGAATGCTATTCATCTGCTAGATGCAACTCTGGTTTCTATTCATATTGTACAAAACCTCTAACACAACGTTTTTGGTTTTTTCTTTCTTTCTCTCATCTACTAATCTTATATGTTTCCAGAGTGAAATTACAATTTTTGAACTAAGCAGCAAATATATTTCCCTCTTAATTAACAAGCACCTACCCAACTTTCCTTGCAGCAACATCTCTTCCCCAAGGCTGAGGACAAGAAATCTGGGCTGATATTGTGATTCCCTTGGAAAGGGAGTATATAGACAAGTGAAGAAAACAAATTCTCCTTATTCCTCTCCAAAGAATCTCTTTCTAGCCAGCACTAAAGCCTCTTAGGAAAAACCCAAGATATTTCTTTCTCCCAACTGCACCCCCAACATTTTCAGAAGTCAAGAAAATGGTCTCATATTTATCCTGTATGTGATAATGATGATCTCCCTGTTGTGCCTTACTTGAACTTCTAGACTGTGTCCAATAAGTAAAAGGTGTTATCACTGAAGGAGCTCTCTCAGCACTACAAAACCATCTGCAGAAATTGATAGCTGATTTAAGTTTATTTATTGCACAAAAAAATAAAGTTTGAGTTCATCTTGCAAAAAGGGAAAGCAAATATGGCATAAGACCACAACCGCACCTTGAAATTTTCTGTTTTAAGCTTCCCTCCTGTCAAACATAAAAAATTTAATTTTATTTGGAGACTGTCTTCATCACATGGACCATGCAATCCATTATATGCTATGGTGATAAATGACAACATGTATGTAGTTCCCTGCCTTTTATGATCAGAAAATGGAGAATACCAGAAATTCTATTATTATAAAGATACAAAGCTGCACTGAAAGTGGAAGAGCCAAAACAGATTATGAAACAGGGGGCAGAGACCATAGATTATGTCCAGACAACAGTGACACTTCTTTTTTCACTGGCACAATCTGTTCTGAGCCTGGGTAGGGGAGGAAGAAAGATCATCTGGGAGCATGGTAGATGAGTTTTAAAACTCTCTGTCATTCTTTCATTCTTGGCTCTCTTCAGTCTCCTGCTCTTGGCATCCTCTGTTTTTCTTCTTATTGCACATAAAGGTTTGTTCTTAAACCAACAAACAAGTGCAAGTCTGGAAAAGATGCCTGTTGTATTTTTTTTTTTTTTTTTTTTCTGGGAAGAGCATGGGAGAGCTCAGCTGCTTCTGACTTCGAACTAAACTGACACCCCCTCACCCAGTGGATACCAGACAGTTCAGCGACCAGAGAAGAGCTCTCTTACTCTGTAAGTTAATATTAGGCAATGAAACTGCATATGCCATTAAAGTTCAAAGAAACTGATTACTCCTTTGATGTGTTGCCAAATTATTAGAATAATGACGCTATTTTTTTTCAAGTGTATTGGTGTGTCTCCTCAATTCTCTCTTTTTTAACCCCATGCTTTAATAACTGTTGAACTTCAGAAAGAAATGTGTTATTTTTCTTCAAAGGAGAGCTGGGCACAGTTTCAGGATGACTTCTTTTATATATAACATAAAGGACATTAGCCCCCTATTAGAGACAAAAAAAAGTCACTTTATTTTCCCCCTCAGGTGCTAGCCTCCTTTAGACTTGGAAAACAAACATTTTAAAATGCATGCTGTTAGTGGGCTGTGCAGCACTACACTGCTCTGTCAAAGTGAATATTGTGATAAATTATGTCAGTCTGTTCATACTTACAATCATCTTCCACTTCCTCATACCAAAGCATGTGAGCAGACATGAAATCTCTCCACAAAACAGAGGAAAAAGAAAACAACAGCAAAATGTTTCTTGGCAAAGTATATCCCAACTTTGCTGCTGCAGTAGGTTTGCTGAATTAGGCTGGTCCCTGCATAGCTCCAGCTGTGTCCCCGCAGGAGCCCCAGCAGCTCGGGGAGGAGAGGGCAGCAGTCCCCAGGGTGGGATGCTGGCACGGTGGGATGCTGGCACGGTGGGATGCTGGCAGGGTCTGCGTGTCCCGGGCAGGGAGAGGCAGGGATGGATCCTCACTCCCACCCAGCCGGCATGGTAACTAATGCCAGTGCTCTTTGGAGGCCCCGGAATGTTTCAAATTCCAGGACCTGCGCAGAAGCAATGCTCTCTGTGCTTCCCCCTCAAAACAAAGTTGATTTCCCATAATAGGACAGCCCATGCACTCGACATATAAGGCTCTGCTTCCAGGGTAGCATGTGCAATGGATTTAAATTATGTGTTGCAGCTTCCCAAGGAGCATTCAGGCTACAAAGCGAGGTGAAGATATTTACTGCTGCCTTGAGCAGCTCCCCGGAGAGCCCCATGAAACAAATTTGATTCCTTCCCAGCAAATGACCCCCAGCCCATCCTCAGACAGGTTCCTCCATTTTTGGGAGAGGAGCAGAAACCTCCCCCGACTTTTGGGATTTCAGCCTCCCTCCTGAGCAGGGGAAAAAATAAACAAACCCTAAAATAGTGTTGTCACCAAACTAAATGTGTAAATGCTAACACAAGTTGTGGTAAGTCAGTAGCTGCATAAGCAGGGGGAAAAAAAAAAAAAAGACTATTGACTTACAAGTGACCTTTTCCACTCCCAACAAAACCACGCAGTACTAATGCTGTGCAGGAGCTGCAGGGGAAGGACTGAAGCTGCCTGCCTGTTTCTCTTCCTAACAGTGGGAATATCCCTTCCCAAACTGGGATTTTGGAACTCCCAAATACCAAACAGGTGGGACCTGGGCTGATGCTCTCCCCCTGCACACAGTGCCAGGCCTCTTTAGTTTTAGGAAGGAAAAACAGGCACCCACACAGCACATGGGAAAACCATCCAAACCCAAATTTTTATAAGGCTGCTTTCTCCAGTAAGTACTGTGTATAGTATGTACAGCCTTTAGAGACAGGCCATATTAAATCATTTAAATGGTTTCATTTGAAAAGTCATTTGAAGAAATACTCTTATACTGATCATTCTTTTTTTAAATCTATCCTTAAAAACCTGAAAAGTGATATTTTTCAGTTTTAAAGCTTATTGTGTCTAGTCATGCTGATTACAAGTTTATAAGTAATTTCCTGGATTATACAGAAAAAATAAACACAAAAATGAAGTGTGTAATATAACCTTACAGCCACTGGCATTTTCTACACTGATAGTCAAATTAATACACTGAAGAACCTGGATGTACAGTACACGCCAAGAGACTCCTAAGGATTAATTTGCAGCCCACAGGAACTGCAAGTCATGAACTGATGTAGAAAATAATCTGAAGCAGAGCAGAGCACACTGTAACAGCAGCAGCATTTTGATTATTTGAGGGAGAAGGAGCTGAGAAAACCCAGGAAAGGAACTGCTTATTGTGCACATATTTTGTTTTAAAATACCTAAAGTGACCCTTAATAGCACATGCTGTCAATAACTAAGGCCCAGTAAATTATTTAAAGGCTACAAGTGAATGTTACCTTGAAGGAAAATGATAGTAGAACTGTGATCCTCCTGGCTTATCTTCATTTCAAGGTGACAACCTTTTCTCCAAAACTTTGCAGGTGCATAAGTCTGTTTCTAAATTTGATCACAGGGCCTTCATCTTGACAGAGACCTGTGGTCTGTTTTACACCCAGCTCTAGACACAATCCACAAAAATTCATGTGGATTATTCATCCTCTCTGACAATGGCTTTGGGACCATCAGAGCATACTTGGATCAGGCTTTGCAATAAATGCAGTGCTACTCAGCATTTTCTTCTAAAACATAGCCCAAAGAAGTGTCTAATGGAAATATTTACACCTTACATATTTAATAATCTTCCACATGCAGGAAATTGTATTTGCTTCTTCTCTATACTGAGGGAGTTCAAAACTCTGGGGGCCTCAAGAGAACACCTGCTTCATTCACAGAAGGGCAGAACCCTTCACCTACAATTTCCCTTCCTCCTATTGATGCTCCTCCAGTCAATTGGGAAAAAAAGTAAACATTTGTTAGGCCATAGAGAGAAATAACAAATGTGAGTGTTCAGATCTACTGGGTATGTTGGTTGGGTTTGGATTTCCAGGTTTGGTGGTAGTGCTTTTGGAGGACTGCAAAAAAACTGAGAAGCTCTTAAAAACTCAATACTATTTCCAGCAGCTATGAGTGCTGTGACTGCCTAACACTGAGAAATATCCAGGCTACTGAAGATGTTTTAAATGCATCTCCTAGTGCCTACTAACCAGCACTTACACTGCATGGATAGCCTGGAGCATTTTGACACATCAGGTTTTGTTATTTGCAGGGTCTTTTTGCTCTATATTCAACAACAGAGAGCAAGGCAAAGCTTCTCTGTAGCTTTATGTCAGATAGTTACTGTACACTCAATAAATACTGATGGTCAGAGACCACTGCCTCCCTCTCCCTTCCACGTGCTGCAGGTAGCAGGCTCTGACCTCAGAGATGAGACTACAGTGCCTGTGCTGCAAGACAGGAAAGGAGCAAGCTTCAAAGTCACAGAGAATTTTGGAATTGTAGAAAATCTGGAATGGTAAAGATGGGTATTTTTTTCAGTGATTGCTGTCAGCTTCAGTTTAATGTTGCCTTACTCTTCCACAACCAGTAATGGCTTAAATGAAAGAAAATTGTCATGGTCACAGAAATGGTTTGGGTGACTTTCAGTCACCCATTAACAAAGGTTTTACACAGAGGCTGTTTATTTCCCTGCTTGAGAAGGCCTTTCAAAGCCCAAGTATTGATAAACTTGAAAATATCTCCTTTCTAATGGCATGAGCGTGACAGTAATGCAGAGCTGGAGGAATTGCTGAGGAGCCAGCAGCTATCTGGAAACAAGGACAACAATAAACTGCCTGTTCAGAAACCATTCAGGGGATTGGGTTCAGAGCATGTCAGCATGACTGTAGAAAAGAAATGGATTCCAACATCCCAGCTTGGCAGCCACGTTTATTGGCTCAGTAAGCTAAACCAGGGGAAGGTTAAGAATTGGGGGTAATGGTCAAACCATGGGCTGGACATGGGAACCAAGTTCTCAGTTCTCTAACTCTTCTGTACCATAATAAAGGGCTGCATTAAAATTCAGGACTTTTCTGTCAGGGAGAAAAAAAGAGCACGGCTGGAAAATGATGTTTTTGGCATAATTGATATGGAAGGAGAGGTCCCCAATTCAATATAAATAAATCAAATAACTTCATGTTAGCAACATCCACAGAGCAGCAAATCTACCATCTCACTGTAATTTACTGGGGCACAAGCACCTAACAAACCCCCAACAAAGCAAAGCACACCATATTGCCATTTGTACCATCTATTTCCTTTCCTGTTAACAGATAAAACAAGAAAATAACAAATAGGTAGCATGCTGCACAGAACTGATTTACAAACCTCTTATGACTTTTTAAACATCCCTGTGGCACATGTTGTTTGCCAATACAACTCAACATCAGGCATAGTGCTTACAGCATAAACCTAAGACAGATGATATTTTGATTATAATTTCAGAAAGCATTTCAACCTTTATTCCACCCTGTTTTTAAATCACTGCCAATGCTGACCTAAAAAAAAATAAAAAAAATAAAAGCAGTCCAAGCCTGTTGCTCGGCTCAGCCATTAAGCTCATAACAAGATGTCTCTGTGCTCTTGCCAGTATTTGCAAATCTATCACATCTATCTGTGTGGGAAGAAGTACTGAGCTCCTGGGACTATGGGGCTGATGTGCAGGGAGAACTGGGATGGGATTCTTTCAAGCACTAATGTGCAGCGTGGGTTTTTTGCCCTGGTGGTATATTGGCTCTGATTCTTTTTATTATTCACTTCCTGTCATGAAAAAACAAAACAAACACAAACCACTTGCATGTCAGCATCTTTATCACAACAGAAGTAAACAGGCAGCTTCTGATTTTCCTGTGAAATTGACAAGGAAAAAAAAAGGAAAAAAGTCTTTCCAATGTGAGCCATTGAAGAATTTCTCTCTTTTGTTTCTTGGCCTATTTTAACTTCAAAAAGGAGCATATCATAGAGGATTTTAGTACAGGTTGCAAAGGGGTTCTTTTTCTTGTTTATTTGATCTGCAGACAAAAAATAAAAGACAAAAAAAACTTCAAAACAAAAAGCTTGCTCTTATCTCTGAAGGAAGTAGTAGCTTTTGGCTTCCAAAGTAAAATATATTAAAATAAATGTATACTCAGAAAATTTTCAGTCAATACAATGATAAAGACAAAGCTCTCTCATATGCAAGGTGTGTTAAAAGAATACATTTTATTTCTCTGTCATGAAACACTTCTGCTTGAGAGCACCTCTAGCATATGAACCAGCACATTGGCTCACTGCTGTTTGTGCTCTCCCCAGGAAAACTCTCTCCTTCCTGTCGTGGCCACTGGGAAATAGAGGTTTATCTCTTTTGCAGAGCATCTAGCAAATAGAAGGGTGGGCTTCTGGCTAGTTCAATATAAAAAGTAACTCTCAGAAAACAACCACTATCCATTCTGGAAAGCTTCAGCTAAAGAACAACCAATCCTTTCCACCTAGTGGATTTGTCTTTGGTGCAAGGTCCCAAGCAGATTTAGCAGAACAGCATGTCCACGCTTTATATATCTTTATTCTCAAACCCTGCCAATTCTCCAACTCTCAGAAACTTTCACCCCAGCAGAAATGAAATCAGCCCTTGCTGGGGTCATTTGGACCAGGCTTACATCAGAAGATATACTGAGCCATCCAAAGGAAAGTGTAAAAAAAGGATAGCAAATTATATTAAAAATATTAAAAGTACAAAGAAGAGAAGAGAAAGAAGATTTTAATTACAAAGTAGGAATGAAAGTAATAAAGAGGAATTAGAATTACTAATTTCTGTCTATAAAATGTTCATCTTAATTACTCCAAAGAGACTGATGTGACCAGAAGGGAGAGCATCTTATTAACTAGTATTTCTTTCTCTAAATTCAGGAATGTAACTCACTCCAATCACCACAACCATACCACATAACCTACAGAAAGGATCCTGAAAGTGATCTGAAAAGTGTCTGAGTACTTAAAACAGTCTCCTGCCCAAAACTGCCCTTGGTGGGGCAGGGGGGTGTCTTTCCCTGGCTTTGTTTTGTTGGTTCACCTTGGTTGTTTGTCCAGACCATGAAAGATCAAGGTCAGATTGTCCCTCTTGTCCCTATCTCCTCAGTGTCCAAAGTAAGAAATTCTGAGCCCACAGATCAGTAGTGAGACACAGCCCAGGAGGTGCCCCAGTTGGCAGAAAACTTCTAGGTGCAGTTATTTTCTCAGGGTGGGTCCAAAACACGTGAAATTCATCCAAATCTTATTCTCATTTCAGCTCACCCAAGGGGAGCCTGTATTTCAAGTCACCAAGGAAGTAATCCCAGACTCTACAATGCTTAAATGCAGCTGATTACAACTTGATTACTTGCATCACATCTAAATGGTGAAATATTAGCCAATTTTTATAAACACACAGATTTGCATAAATGTATGTCACAGAGAGAGCAAGTGAACTCACAGACAAGTAGTGGCAATAGTGATGTATGCATGTGCATATTTAATACTTCTTTTAAGAGGACCCGATTTTACAAAGTTGAAGACAAATATAAAACCTCATCAGTGAAAAGAAAAGTTAAACAGAGAAATGTGAACGATAATTGGAAGATGTTTGAAAACACTGTTTAGGCCTACATGTCATTGCTAAGAAAAGTTTCTCTGGCTGAAAACAAACAACTGCAAACAAAAACAAATTTAGTCTAGAAGGGAAGCAGGTATTTAAAAAACAAAAGCAAACACAATATGTAAGGAGCAGAGGAAAAAATGCCAAGCTGATTGCAAAGAATATCAATAGGAGGTAATTATGAATCAGAGTCAACAATCCATACGTACAAGAGACTTCACCCAGGTCTGCAGGGAAGCTGCACCAGCTCTGCCAAAGACAGCTCAAGGTCACTTTGCAGAGCAAATGTGCTGGCTGCTCACATAAACACAGATTTCTTTAGGGAAACACAACTGGAGCGCCAGCCGCCCACACTGTCCCTGTCACCCCATCTCGCACTCCCCTGGCTCTGCTCTGCTCCAGCCAACGTCTCAGCTGTGTCCAGCTTCACACAACACTTTATGAAAGCCACTGATAAACTGGAGAGCACTTAGAATCACAAACAGCCAAACAGGCGGTTTTCTCTGCAGAGAAAAGTGAGGGAACTTTACATATTTAGTCTGGAAGGAAAAGGCAAAGAAGTACCTAGCTGCTGCCTTTCAGCATCTAGACGTACAACACCCCATTATTTTTCATGTGTGCCAAGGAAAGGGACATAATTTGGGAGAAATCAACTTAGATTTGATATAAGGAGAAAATTCTAGGAGTAGCAAATTAGTTACACATATGAAAACATATACACACAGAGGTCATCAAAGACTTTTAAGTTGAAACTTGTAATGAAAACTAAAAAATTTTTCAAGGATAACAAAGTGCATTTTATCTATCTCAAGCCTTGCAGAAGAAGAAATCTAAATGCCTCTCATCTCTGTATTTCTGTAACTCCTAAGATTATATTATAGACTAGAAAATATGACCAGTCATACAGAGTTCAAGTTTGCATGCATCTCATACACAAAATAATTGTGTTGTGAAAGGAGAGCAGTCCAATGGATACAGGAATACACAGTGACAATCTGGAAACCTAAATTCTATTAACAGTTCTGCCAGTCACTCATTATTCAATTTCCCCTTTTTTTTTCCATTTCCCATATAGAAAACTACACTTACAAGCCAAACAAGTGGTGTTAGACTGCTTAATTATTGTTTGAGAGAGGTGACAAACTGTTTAAAGTACAGAACTATTAAGGGTCTGTGTTTTAATTACACTGATTTCATCCAAAGTCTCCCTGGATGACAATTGCTCAAAGCCTTAGTTACAGTGGCAAAAGACTGTCACATTAAATCTGGGAAGACTGGGCTATTATGACAGCAAATTATGATGACAAAATTCTGTTAGTTCAAGTCTAATGAAACATTACTGCACACACTAGGATGAATGTTAAATTATTTCTGTGCGGGTCTATATGCAGGTTAGTACATCAAGATGATGGCAAACTGAAGTTAATGCAAGCCTGCAGAGATGACATTACAAATGGCAAGATGATTGCAAAATGATGCTGCTGCAAGTGAACTGTGATTAAAAAATAGGTTTCTAAACACAAAAATGTGTTAAGGGAATGTAAAAATAAACCTACAGAAAATAAAACCAAAGACATTTTACTTAAAGCAAAAGACATACTGGATACAATTAGTGCTGCAGACCAATTCCCTGCCAAGCTGGCCAACATTGATTAGGAGGGCACAAAGCCAGGATGAGACTGCCTTACAAGTAACTGCCAATAAATTCTGAGTAATGGTATCACTAGGACATTTTTTTCCACTAAAAAGAGGTAATTGACTCTGTAGAAACATAAATAATTTTTGAAAAAGTGCTCAAGATTATTGTCCTATGAAAGAATCTGGTTTGATCAAGAAATTTCTTCGTAAATTTAATCATATTGATGTTTTTCTTTCTTGTATTCTGGCAGGGTTATTAGTACATGTCTAGAATTAGATTATTCATTAAGCCCTAAAGAAATTTGTCCACTCTCAGGTAAATTCAAATACATAGGATCCACAGCACTATAAGATTAAGGAGATTAAATATTTAATATGCACAGTGTTCATAATATTTTAATGTGATTAAATCAGTAACACCAAAGATCTGCTAGTATATTTCCTTAGAGCAATGTTTGATTATTACTTCTAACATGTGAAGAAAAAATAATTCAAAACCTGAAAAAATTCTTCACTTTCCTTTCTGCATTTTAAATCTTTCCTCCTTGCTATAATATTTCTATGTACTGGTAAATACAAGAGGTACACTTAATTTCTATTTAATAGCAGGTACTCTGTGTCTTTCCAAAAGACTGGTGTTTCTATCCATCTGTCTGACTATCTGTAGTGTTTTCCATCTTATTATCACCCAAAATATGTGGTACTCAGTTCCTGATAAATTACACTGGTGAACTGAAGTGCTTTGTTAAAATAACAGGCTTTGTCAAGTAGTTTAGGTAGTGCCTGACCTTTAGGTCTAAAGCAGGCATAATTTTAACCTATCTAGTAGAGAAGAAAATGAAAAATTCCCTATTCTTGAAAATGTATAAGTTTTAACTGGACAAATTACACATCCTATTCAGCAAAATAATAGAATGGCAAAATCTTACTAAAAATAAATAGATCTTAATGAGGTAATTTATTTCAGAGATAAGTGCAGAGTGACTCGTGCTTTTTTTCCAGATTTTTCTCAATAGCTCCACAGCTAATAAATTTGTACTTGGAGTACAGAAAAGGAGATCAAAATGATGGTTCAGGGCTCCAAGTGACTCTGATTATGGACTGAAATTTGTAGGAGCCATTATCACTGCATACATTACATTAAAATTCATGTAGCTTTTCTGGAGACACACATACATTCCACCTGAAGGCATGGACTTTTTAGAAGACTGGGAGATCACCACATCCAGCTACTCACTAATCTGTTTGATGGCATAGAACCTCAGCCAGCTGAAGTTACCTGTGATCTGAACAGAGCACTGGAATCACAGACTGAAGTAATAAAGGATGAACCATATCTTTGCTGATTTTAATCTTACTAAATACACTCATTCCAGTGAAGATATACACTCTGATGGCAATAAGATCTGTAAAATTTACTGAATTCAGTGGTGTTTTATAACACAGGAAAAGAACAGGTGATGGGAAAAATTACTAAAATTTTTTTAATCATTAATGATAAGCAACAGCATCAAAGTCACTTTATTATAATGACACAGAGAAGGTCCAGCTAAGGAGTTTGAAACCTAGAAAGTCTGTTCTCCAAGGAATTATTTCAGATCTGAATTGCTTAAAAATATTTCATTTCCTCAATGCACCAATTACAGGTTGATTGTTCTGAGTTTTTTTTAGTCTGTTAATTGCTTATGCAGCATGTATACAAATGCCAATCACATTAGACCTGTGGATTGACAAAAGTCCAATGAGATTGGGTGTTGTGGGTTAACAACTGCTTTCTTAAAAGCACTTCATGGAAGTTTAAAAATATAATTTAGATCAGAATTGACCAGCTAGGTTACTAATATGAGAAATATAATTTTTTTCAGTCTTCTCTGTTACAGATGCACTAACATGCAGCCTGAGTACCTATTTTCACAAGAGCAAAATGCACCTCTAACTATTTCTATGCAATAAGTCTTGGATGATGATATATTATCATTAGAGAAAGTAAGCTGAATTTAAAACCCTCTAAAATTCATCAGTCCATGGAAGATAGAGCAACTATCCCATATGGAGGACAACAGCAGCACAAGGATTCAAAGAAAGAGAACCAAGTACTGGTCACAACCTTTGCAGGCTCTATTACAGCTGCAGATTACTAAATTTATTCAATACAATTTTAGATGCTTCGTGGTAATTTGCCTGGCCTACACTCATTTCTTTTTAAAGGCACAGGTCTTCTATTAATCTTGGGTTAGAACCATCAGCCCCAGACAGAATTTCCAGTCACTGTGAAACATTTTAAATGGCTGGTGCATAAATACCTGATTTATTACCTACTAATGCAGCACATGTATGACTTCTTCTTTCCTTTCTAAAAACAGAAAAAAATATTTTAGATTGAAGTACTCTGTCACTCTTTAATCGTTCCAATTACTTATTTTCCCTGTTTGATAAATATATCCATACAAAACTCCTCAAAATTATATACTTGACCAGAATGCAGATGCATCAATGACTACCATTACAACTAAAAGAAATATTTTTAAGCCAAAATATACAACTCAACTTAAAATGATTTAATGATGGAAATACATGTTTCAAGTATAAAATTCATCAGAAAATGCACTAAGTACTTCAGCTACTATGTAAAACTGTTTCAACATCAGCTGGTTAAAAACTACCAAATGCAATGTCCATTTTTTAAAAACCTCTTCTGGAACTAAAACCCAGTATGTCTAATCATGGTATCAGTCTAATTCTCAGAAATTTCAATAAGAATAGAATTAACAGACTCAGATATGAGTTAATGGAGAAATGTATTTTACAGGGGCAATCACACATCTCTCTGGTAGGGCTCTTTGAAGGAGTCAGTGTGCACAGTCAAGGGAAACCTGGGTTATGCAATTTAAAGAATTCTCAATACTGCCTCATTAAAGAGCTTAGAGAAACAAAGTCATATGATAAGAGATCCCCTTTCACAAATGAAAATATTATTAAAACACAGAAGTGCCAAAGGCATTCAGCTTTCTCAAATGTGTATGTCACCAGATGTATCACAGCTCAGAGCCAGGACTGGTCAACAGATAAGGTACACTGATTATCATTACATGGATCTAAAAAAAGTAGGCAACTCTCAAGTTTCCTAATAGTGCTAAGGTGTTCAGGGAAATAAAAATGAAAGTTGGCTGCAGAGAGATGCAGAAGAGCCTCAGAGTGTCAACTGGGCAATAAAAAAGACAGATGAAATTCAATATTGAGAATATGTGGAGGAAAAGAAATCTCAAATTTACGTACTCAGCATGAGCTCCAAACTAGTTATTACCACTCAGGAAAGAGATCCTGGAGTTATAAAAGGTCTACGAAAATATCAACTCCATCTTAGAAGCTGTCAAAAAGCAATCAAATGCTGGCCATTACTATGACAGAAATAGAGAGCAACACACAAAATATCATTATGGTATTATTTAAAGTCTTCAGGTGTTCACACTTTGAATACTGTGGGCTGCCTTGCTTTCCCATCACTAAAAAGATATAGCAGGAATAGTAGGGACAACAGAAATCATTGAAAGCTAGGGAGAAATGGCTTCCATGTAAAGAATGACTACAGAGGAGTCTTCAAGGCAAGAGGAGGGGAGGGTGAACGAGCATGAGAAGGAGGAAGAGATTCCTCTGAGGAATCTGAGGAGGAGATTGCCCAGGGGATGCACACCAACCAAAGGAGCACAGAACTACAGACTAATCATTAAACCATGCTGGAGAGGGGCTGAAGCCCAACAGGCAGCTACAACTCCTGGCACCATCTCTGACAACTTTCCAAAATCACCCTCTCAATGTGCAGTGGACAAAAAGAGCTGATCCAAAACTTCCCCACATGTGGTGGGAGTAAACCAGAGGGGCTGGTTCTGCTGCTGCAGGAGCCTGTACCAGACACAGAGGACATACATGCTCATGCCAGAAGGGCTGTGCAGTGCTGGCTCCAGGGGGATGCTGTGGAGTTACAGAAGAGCAGCTGGGAACAATCAAGGGGCTGGAGCACACTCAGAGAGCTGGGATGCTTCACTTTGTAGAGGAGAAGACTCAAAGGAGACAGGATGAGTCTTGAAAAGCCTGAAGGAGTGAACAAGGTGTATAAGGAAATTATTCACCTAACTTTGTAATACAACAGCTTGGTATAGGATACACAGTTGGTTTAAAAGACAAAAAGAAAGTATTTCTTCAGCCAATGGGCTACCTGCTTCTGGATTTTGCTGCATGAGAAGTTTATGGAGGCAGATGTTTATCAGCTGGTTTAGAACAGAGCTAGACAAATTGATGGGAAACAAGTCTGTAAACAGATGCTAAAAAAGAATGGAGCCAGAATGTGACCTCTAGCATTTTTAACACAGTGTTTGCAGATGCTGTGGTAAGATGAGAAAATGGATCCCAGAAAGTGTCCAAGCTCATGTGCTCTCACTATCATCTCCTGTTGCCATTTTCAGGAGAAATAATCCTTGGCTTGATGCACCATTGTTCTGACCCAGCAGGACATTTTGTATAAACTTAAGTTACAGGGAAAAGTAGACTACAGCTGAACATAGCTCAGGTGTACTAAGCTGATGGGTCTTTAGAGATGAACAGAGAACCATTTTTCACTGTCTCTTTTAGCACAAAAGCTGGATACAAGAGAGAAAAAAAAAAAAAAAGAAAGAAAACTAGCAAGTGACTGGCTCAAAACAAGCAACAAGAAATACCTCTTCACACTGTGGGTAGCTAAGGGACAGGGCTCTGCTGCTGGATGATGTGGATGCCAAGGGTTCATGTCACTTGGCTACCCTGGGAGCCAGGTACCAGCAGAAATGAGTCCCTGGCAGCAGCAGAAATGGTGTGGCTGTCAGGGGTCCTCAGACAAGTCCCCTCAGGACAGAGTCATTTCTTAAAGAAAAAAGGAGCTGGACACATGCCCTACCTGTGCCCCACTCCAAGCACCAGGCAACACTGCAGACAGCATTACAGCAGCTCTTTGCACACCCACAATGCAGTCATTTCTTTATTTCCTCTGCCCCAGTGCCTCTCAGGCAAAATGCTGCTGGTAAGCTTTGATGGGAACAGAGCAACACAGGTTAAATCACTGGTATTATTCTTACCTTTTGTAGTTACAACCACCTCTGAATTTAATAGTGCTGTGTGTTTTAGTGCAGCAGTGTTTGCACGACAAAATATTAAAGAGCTCTCCACCTTTTTAACATATATCCTGCTTTCAAGGGCTTATAATTTAGCTGAGAAAATGCTCACAGCTGAAGATCAGCATTCAAAGTCTCAGTGTGGAGGCAGCATTTCATTTCAGTTGTGAGAGGGAAAACAGTATGTCATTTTTATAACTATCAATAGAAGGCTTCTGTGGGATTTTTACTTTCTGGATTTTTTTTCCTGTTCTAAGACATTTTCCTGTTTCAAGTTAAGCAACTGGATGTATTAATAAGTGACAATCATTGATCACAGCATGAACAAGAAAAGATAACTGCTTTTAAAAAAAAAGATGGTACAAAATCAGTGTACATTTTCCACAGCTTTACATGAAACACAAAAGCATAACTACATAGTCATCACTCCCATGCAGTGCTGACAAAACTCTAAAAGGTTTTAAACATTGGGTTCATACTTTTACATTCAGGAGAAAAGATAGATGCTAACAGTAGGGACGTGTAAGACAGAGGAATTCTTAATTTATCATTCTTTACTTTAGTTCTTTAGAGAATTTATGGTTTAAAAAAGGATAGCAGCCTTTCTAATTCTCAAGTTTTACTGGTTGTTTTAACTGATATGACTTAAGAAATATTTACTGATTGTGTAGTCTTTATATCAAAACATCTTGTTTATTAACATAACATTTTAATTTCTTCACCTTTCTTCCCACCTGCAGATATACAGAGAACTGGAATTGTCTGCAGTCCCAGAACATCCAGAACATGCATCACACGTAGATCTTTGTGGAATTCAATTCCTGGCATGGGTGTATAAGAGATTATTTAATTTCCAATATCCATCACCAGAGGTACTGAAATAATAAAATATTCTACTTTACTTAAGCTTGTATGCCATTCTCTTCTCTCAAGAGCTTTATTAGAATGTAAGAAAGCAGAAGGAAATTACCACACATTGGAAATAACCTTCCCTACAGATTAAAAAATTGACATTGAATAGAAAAAAATGATAAATACATTTGGGTATGTATATACATATACACAAAAACAAATACATACATACAAGCAAACAAACACAGCTTTAGTATTATTTTAGAGGAGGTATATGGACAGGGAGAGTGGAAGGAAAGGGTAAGTGTCCAGGATTCCTTTCAATATGGAGTTTGACAGAAATAAGATAATTGTTATACCCAGTTCTAGAATGGGCTTCTAGGCAGCTTTAGTTTAAATGTTTCTAGAAATAAGGGAAAGCTTAAGACCACTGAAGTCTTCCATGGAGCCACAATACACAAAGTAGTCCTGGGCTTGTTCCACTGAAGGGCACAGGTCTCCTTCGTGGTTGACAGGCTGCACAACCCAGTGCAGAGCTTCTGTGCTCCTTGTGGTGGCAATTCTGAATTTCATTTCTAGGGAAACTCCTCATGGACCAGTCTTTGAATTGTCTGTGTCTAATCCCTATACAGGAAACATGCCTTGACATAATCAACTTTATCCATTATTGCACAGTAGCTAATCTCTTGCTGCAGAAGAAAGCATTGAGAAGGTGTGATGGCATTTCTCTGAGAATGCTTCACCTGTCCCTATATCATTCCCAGATTTAATAGCCTCAGAGCTCAGTATAGCTCTGAAATCTCACTGATGGTCTCCTCTGGGCATTATTACCAGATTACTCCCACGATTTGATGACAAGATATGTTATAAACATACACAGTTGCTTGAAAGATATTAATTGCAATGTATGCTCTTCTGCAAAGCTCTTGCCAGCAGCAATCCCAAAATTAAATCCCTTCACTGCTGTTTCCATACACATAGATAACATTAGAATATTCTCATGGCAGTCTGCATCAACAGTGGTGTGCTCAGCTTTCAAGTGAATCCCATGGTCCTTTCAAGCCATCTGGAGGGTTCCCTGCATGAGGGAATTTGTGCAAGGTAAGGCTGCATTTGAATTTACTGCTCAGCAAATACTGCAGACAACTGCTCATGTGCTCCACCTCGTGTGAGGAAGCTCTTCTGCCTTAATTCAGAAAATGGTGTAGCAGAGTGGTGCTTTTGGGGCTCAAATAAAAATGTCAGATGAGGGTTAAGCTGTTTTCTCACAGTAGAAATCACACTGGTGTTTTTCGTGTGCTTTTCTCCCCTTATAGATATGCCCTTATAGATTATCTTTCCATATCCTTAAACTGTGTTTTCCTTCAGCCTCACCTCCACAATTTAAAATATAAATATCCTACTATAGTAAGGTAAAGATTTATTGACACAGCCAAAAATATTCTAAGTTTCAGGTTCAAGAAAGGCCAAGGTTTTAATGCATGAAGCTTGGTTTAGCTTTGCTTATCCATTCTGCAAAAAAGTCTATCCTAACAATTTCTTTTCATAGCAAAATTCTTAGAAAACAGTTGTAAGCCTTCAATGTCTTAAAGGCATCTGTTAAAAATATTTCCCTCAAAAAGTAAAGCACTGCCAAACATACATCCTGTTATGTACCAATAGTCAGTTCATTCAAATGCAGTTTAAAAACTTCCATGAAAGAGACACATCTTTGAGACAAACAGGACATGAGATTCCAGAACTTAAAATAACCCTTATTTTTGGGGTAATTTTTAACAAAGCTGCCTCCATTTGACCAGGTTTTCTTTTATTATTTGACAGTTTAAAAATTCTTTCAGGCTCCAGAAAAACAAATAAACAAAAAAACAAAAATTATTTTTTTATTATATATGTATTTTTTATAAGATGTGGAGGTATTGAAAAAAGGGAGACCCTTCTGCTTCCCTCCCCACCCCCCTGTATACATCCATGCTTTGCACAGACACATACACTGGAGTAGCAGTTTTAAAATATGTATATCCTGGAGAGTCAACATTAATGGAACTTTAAAAAGCATGTTAAAAACAACAGAGAAAACCACAAATATTAAAAACCATGCCCAGAGGCTGAGAGAATAATGACAGGAGGTTCCACACTCAGTTATGCTCTCAGAAACTCTCCTCAGACAGGTTTAATCATGCAGGGACTGCCCAAAGCAGAGGTGGAGGTGCTTGCCCAGCTGCCCACCAGCCTCATTCCACACCTGGCTCACTCTCCTGCCACTGTCTCTTTGCAACTGACTCCTGGAAGGCTTCAGAGGCTTTGTGAAGGCAGAATGGGGAATAAATTCTGCATGGTGGGTGTTGGGGGCTGGATCTTAGGAGGAAAACTCCTTTGGAGCCCAAGCCTCTTGTAACCACTCCGGTAAAATCAAGGTGTTACTGTGTGTAAAATGAACCATTCCTGGCACAAGAGCCTGGTGCAGGGTGATCCCCACAGTCCCTGGGCTATAAACCCCTCAGGAGCAGTAGCCCTCCTCTCACCAGACTCGTGCAGCTCAGGCAGAAGCAGTTTGAAGGGCAATCATGAGCCACCAGACAGCACATTTATAAAGCCACACCACTCAGAGCAAATTCCTGTGCCACACAGGATTAGAGAATAAGGTGCAGAGCTGGCAGCACACATGCCAACGTGACCCCAGGCTCCATCCCAGAGCAAGGAGGAAGAAACCATCAACATCAGTAACACTCCCCTTGCAGCAAATGATTTGGGGAGGGAGAGGGGAGGGTGCAGTGATGCCCTGAACTCACCTGTCCAGGCTGAAACCTTCCACCTGGAAATGCAGAGGGGTGACAGGAGTGAGCTAACATCAGAGAGAAGGGTGCCTATCAGCAAGTGGGTGTGCACTTTACTACTGCATCTATGCCCATAAACATCCACAGTCCTGTTCCTGGGATTCTTTTATTAGAGAGACAATAGTTTAATTAGATTAAAAATCCAGCTGGCAGGTTTGGCCAGCAGCTGTGCTCCTTCCACCCACAGAAACATTTTGAGTGTTATCAGACTGGTGTGGATTCAATCTGCAACTTGGGTGCAACAAAGCTGGAATGGACTTCTGAGAGACCAAAATAGCCAGAAGTTGTACAGGCAAACTATAAACAAGATAATTTAAGAATAATGCATCAAAGAAAGAAAAAAAACAAAATCTGTGCTCAAAAGTCAGCCTGATTTGAGGCAATATTTTGTCACAAAGATTGAATTGGATTCTTGTATAAATGGGAACTTGAATTTTACTGTGTGTCTAAGCACACTTATGACATTGTGCAAAGAAATCTACATTATCAGTAAGAATGCTGACAGTGCCAGAGCCACAGAAAACGTGTACTGAAGAGCCCTAGTGATTTCTCTGGTATTCTGAAATAAATACTAGATGGAAAAAACAAGTCACCTCTAGAAGACTCTAAAGGCAAGCTGCAGAGAATAGGGATTTAACTGGAGGGAAAGATGATGTGGCATTAATTACTACTGGGCTCCCTGCCAGTGAATGGGAGAGGCTTGTCAGAAACACCCCAAAACTAAAACCAGTAAATGCTGGTCAGGAATATGCAAAATCATCCTTAAAACAAAAGTAAGCCAAAACAACAGTAAAATAAATAAGACCCTCAGGAAAAAAAAAAAAAAAGTTCCCCTGATTCCTTTTAATTATGCAAAAAAGAAGACAGGACTAATTTCCATTATCTAACCAAATGCAAACTGGGAAATAAAAGTAAGATTTTTTTTCCCCCCCAAACAACCAAGAGCCATGTATTGTAAATCTCCTCCCTCTTCTTCCAATCACATAATTGGAAGGCTATTTGCATATTTTATAAAGTACCTGCTGTGCATTACAGTACTCAGGCAGTTTATTCAGAGAGGAGGAAGCACACTGGAGCTGGCACTGTCAGATGATGAACCTCTGTCACGTGCTGTGGCTCAGGCATCCCTGCCAGATCAGAGCTGCACTTTGCCATGTAATGAAGCAACTTAGAACTACTTATTCAAAGCCTTGAACTTAATTAGCAGTAGAGCAATGCAACTAACTTGCAGTGAATAAATTGTCAACTTCGCTCCTTTCTATTCATGAACGTTCCATGATTAGCACAAATTATTCTTATAATTATTCAAATTTAATTCACCATATTATTAAAATAATATTTAGTCTACAGCTCATTCACCAGGAGCATGAATGTTATAAATGAGTTTATTAATTCTGAATATCTGAGTAGATCACATGGTTCAAGGTGTAAAGCTGGGAGTCAGAGTGTCCGGGCAATTACCTACAGCACTGAGTTTTACATTAACTTCCCTGCTTTATACTCTGAACACTGAATAAATGTTGGATAAATTGTCATTGGTCCACTTATCCTCTAAGCACTTTTGGAAGAGGAACATAACTGAGGCAAAAGTAAAGCATATGAGGGTTTCTAAGGGGAAGGGAAATACAGGGAGAAGGTTACGAATGGAAAACACTTCACTAGGATTTTTCACAAGTTCAAACACCACAGCTCTTGGAGTGAAGCTGTTAACAAGCTCCCAGTTAATAACATTCCTGTCAACAGGAAGAGAACTCACGAGAGGATGCTTCACTCAAAACTGTACTTGTAAGAATGCTGATAAATCCAAGTCAGCATTTAATAACCCAGCCCACCCAGTGTAACTCCAGGACAGGTAAATTCTTAGGACCTAAAGTACCTAAAAGAAGAGTTTGCTGCCTTGTTTCTTGTGCTGCCCTGAACTCCTTCCAAGATCTCTGGTCTTAATTTTTTTTCTTCTTTTCTCCAAAGGGTTTATTTCAGAAGATCAACTGCAGTTGTGTTCTTCCCCCTGTGCCTGCTGCAGTGGGTGAGGGCAGAAATCTGCATGCTAAAGAAAAGGACATTTTGGATTATGGAATAAATCCTTCATTCAAAGACAGAGAAACTTTTTACCACAGTCTGTAGTGACAAGGCATTTAAATGTAAAGAGGGTAGGTAGATTTGGATTGGACAAGAGAAGAATATTTTTCAATGAGAGTGGTGAGACACTGGAGCAGTGGAGAAGTTGTGGACACTCCATCCGTGAAAATGTTCATGGCCAGGTTGGATGGAAATTTTATCTAGTAAAAGATGTCCCTGCCCATGGACAAGATGATTTTTAAAGGCCCCATCCAACCCAAACCATTCTGTGAGTCTGTGAAAAAAATCCATAGAGATGAAAGGGAAGAATGATTAGAGGTATGAAGAAATTTGCACACTAAAGGAAAAAAAATAGACTTAGAGTCTTTATGCCGAAGGAAAAAAAAAAAAATTAAAAAGAAAGTAAAGTTTTTTTTTGCAAGCAGGTAAGAAGGACTCTTGTGGCAGAGAGAATAGAGACATGCCCTATCCATCAAACCTAATCCCTGGCCCCCAAGGCCCTGGGGCTGCACCAGTGACCTGCAACACTCTTCTGTATCAGTCATCCTCAGAAAAACCTTCATCCATGGGGGGCTCACACAGCCTGCACTTGGCCCTCCACTCTATGGGACCTGGCAAACACCCACTACATAAGCTCAGCCACAGATGTTGAGAAAAATCAATGAAGAACTCAGAGTAGTGAACAGGGTTTATCAGCTGAAACAGTGGAAATGGGGAAATATTGACCAGCAGATCTATGAGAGGAATTTGGGACTTGTTTTCTTTGTGATCTTTTTACCTGAGAAAGCAAAGCAGAGATGTCATTTAAGGCACAAAAGAGTACAGCTGGGTTAGTCCTTGATAATACCAGGAGGCTGGAGAGTGTTCCAGCCCAGCCTCAGTGCAGGACATCCCTGTGTGAGCACAGGTAGGACACACACTGGGGATCACCTCATGTCATGGTGGTGCCTCCTGCCCAATGAGATTGCTTTCAAATGAAAGATTTTACATAGATAATTGTCAAACAGAAGCACAGTATGACAAGAAAGGTCATACTGGTCTGACTCAGTAAGCACTGTCTGTAGTCTTTGGTAATTCTTAACAATTTTTATCCTATATATTTATGAGTTATAGATACCATTGTGCAGTATTTTTCTAGCTCAGAACCAGCTGATGGAAACACCATAAGATGTCTTAAAAGAGATTTCCTCTTGCTGGAAATTGAAACATTTTTTCCAAAAGCATGGACACACTTGGGCATATTCTCTCCTAAAAATCCAGACTGTAAGCAGAGCACGTATGAGATTACACAATGAGAAGTGAGATGCATAAATGGCTTCTTTTTTATAAATGCAAACCATACATTCCCCTGCCATCCCTCTGTCCCCTTGCAAGTATAAAAACAGGTCAGAGGAAAGAAAAGGTGCTCCTGTTATGATGGACTCATTCCAGGGAACAGGCTCTTTTGTTTGAAGGGACAGGCACACAGCCTATCCTTGCACTGTTATTGTGGTCCTAAAACCTTGTGCCTCTAACACCTTTGCAATAACTCAACACAAATATGTCAGCATCACCTTTTTCACCTATTATGATCACTGCACCCCAAAACTCAACATCTAGCTGAGGCTTTCTTCACAACAGCACCCTATGAAAATTCTCCACAATTTGAGTAAAATTTCAGTTAGCACTTGTCAAAGACCAGACTTCCATATGCTCAAGTCAAACTCTTTTCCAATCAACCAATTGCATATATTGAGTAATATATAATTACTTATGGCCAAATGTATCATGCAAATACTGTTTCTGCAAATATAACAATGTAGGATGGCTGTTCAGTTGCCTGTGCAAAATGAGCTGATGGTTGTGATTCAATTGTGGACAAGAGACAGTATTGTAAAGAATTCTCATTGTTTCCTTTTATTGGTGGAAGTTGAAAAGCAATGGAAAGTTATCTGCCCTACACTTCTATGGTTCAGGAAATCGTCCATGAGAAAGTCTACTTTTCAAAAAAAAATCAAAAAGGGAAAGAGAAAAGAGGGTGTCAACAATAGATGAATAATACACAGACATGTCCATGGTGATCTGAATAATTCAGCACACAAAATTAAAGCATGTTTCACATCTGCCACCATAAAAGATAAAGCTATCTAGTCTGTTTTAAAAGTATAATGATTACAAGGGAACACTTCTGATTTATGCTTAGGTCTAGTTTAACTGCCAACCCTGTGGTCCCCACAAAAGAACATCTCAAAGCTCTGTGTTGAAAGAGCTCCACCTGCAAAGTTTTAATTGACTAGAAACAGCAAAGTTTTAAAGTGCCACCTGTTACCATTAAACCCCAGTGATGCTGACCAGTATGCCAAGACCCTGAACCCTTGGGATACCTCCATCCACCAAGGGAGATGCCCAAAAACGACCACTGCAGTTATTTCTCTGGCTGACTGAGAACAACCCTGTTTTCACACACCCTCCCTATGCTTCATCCTAGAGCCTTGCCAAGCCCCCTTCTGCACCTGAGTTTGGGGTGCCAGTCTAAAAAGCAACCCTTCCAGACTCCTTGACTTTCTGTGTCTGAAGTTTGAACAACACACCATCTGAGACTACAACTGGTTCCAAATGCACTGATCTTCCAGCAAACACTTCTTTTCCAAGTGGAGACAGACCAGCAGCTAAGCACCAAATGGTTCCAGTGGCTCCATCTGTCTTTCAAATTTTCACCAAGATGCAATGAGAGAGAAAACTCAGCAAGCAGAAAATTCCTTCCTGCTGTGTGGAGATATGTGAAAGCCACACCTTTACTACGCTGTCACACCTTGTGTACTCAGCCTGGTGCAAAACTGGGTCTGTCTCTTTTGGGGGAGCCCAGGGGGGCACATGGGGAGTGCAGCTGCTGCTGCAAGGAGGAACTTTGATCCCAGCCACAGCAGAAGAGCCCCTCAGTGCCAGTGAGAGCAGTGCCAGCAGCCAGAGCCATGGCACAGCCAGGGATGCTGCGGCCAGCGCCAGCCTCCCACGGGCCAGCTGGGAGAGATGGCTCAGCCCTGCCCTGGACAGGCACCAGCCCTGCTCCTGGAACCTCCAAACATTCCTCACAAAGTGACAGCACCGTTACACACGTCACTGCCTTGGTGTTTTATAAGGGATCTACTGCAAACAATACCTTTTGTACTAAATTAATGGTTTTTAAAATGCAGCAAGCAGAGTCTTCCAATAGGGAAGTGTTGCTGCCAGCTAGTTTGTCAATGTAAATTCTCTAAAGCTTTGATTTGGCTTATGGGAAAAACATCTTGTATTTCATCTAAATAAGCCTCCATGGTATCTGACTCATTGCTTTCATTTTAGAGTTACTTATAAAGGAAAAAATACACACTAGGTGTGTATTGAATCCAAACCAAACTAAAACCCCAAAAACCAACAACCTCCTCCTTTAATCAGAATATGGAAGTCACTGTGCTTTTCATCACTGAACAAGCAAATCCTTTTTCTTTGATACCCTGGAGTATTAACAGGTGGCCATAGCCCCTAGCTGCATGAAACTACCATATGCTACAGAGATCAAAATTAATAAACTAACAGTACAATGTGCCAGTTTATTGTGCTTGCATTTAATTTTCATTTTCTTCTTGGTGTTTTCATTACTGAAAAGATATATTTAGTGATTTTTAGCCTTAATATCAATAGCTCAAATTTTTAATTGTTTGTTTTAGCCTCGTACCAGGTAAGCACATGTACAGAAATATATTCTGACACTGCATTTCAAAATACAACTTCATTCGTGTTCCTCTATGGCTCTATGCTAAAATATTAGCATTTCCATATACTTTAAAGGCTTTAACAGTGGAAAATTTAACAAATTTCCTCTGACATAAGATTATGTGCACAATAAAAAATTATCTGAATCTCATTTAACTGTACAAATTCATTTCTTGTTAAATACTAATCAGCCAGAACAAAGCATCACATACAATCTTCTGCTTCCTTCTCTACTTGGCACCTTTAATGGCTCTTTAAAAAATTCTCTTCATTTTCCTCCACAAAAACTGCTAATAATTGGCAAAGAAATCCACTGTTGCAAGCACGAGATGAATATGGAAACCACAAAGCATTATTTCATGTGGAGCAAATGAGCAGAGGTGCCTCCAAATATAAACAGGCAGTGCTTATTCTACTCTTCAGAGAGCCCCAGTGTTGGCTCCTAAACTGAAGCATCTGCCAAAAATGACACAAAATTCTGTGTCCAAAACCAGGAGGCAAACATTGTCCATATTGTAAACCATTTGCATGACAATTATGGCCTTGAATCAGTAACCTTCTATTCATGTGAGTAATCAGTACTCCAGTGAGTGGTTTCACTGACTCCTCAGCCACTGCCTGTACACAGATGCACTGCAGAAGGGTTTTGTCCTACTGACTGGGGTGACTGCCAAGACTTACAGCACAAGTTTTATACTGAAGTTACACCATCTCTGACCCTGTGTAAAATTAGGGTCTTGACCCCTCTAGAGCATTTCCCAAGAGCAGCCCCAGCTGTCCTCTCTCCAGACATTTCTGGGAGGAACTCTGCTCTGTTGTCTAACCTCCTTCCAGCTGCTCATGGGCTGTGCTGCTTATAACGAATTCTGACAACACTGTGTACATCCTTTTGACCTTCAGCTTGCAGTTTTATTGCCTTGCTCTCAGGGCTGGTGCACCTTGATGCTGGGAGGAACAGCCTGCTCTGGGTTAGGGCAGGTTACACACAACTGCACAGCAGTGGCAGGGAGAGGTAAGGTTATCATCTGGTTCCAGGAACATTCCCTCATGTGTACAGCACTGAAACAATGGAAGAAAACAGCAGAATTCTCTGATTTTTTTCTATCTACCTTATTCCTACAACCTCCCAAGCACTGAGAAAAATACAGAGCCCTTTCTGACAGACCCTTTCTCAAAGGCTAGGAGAGAAGGAGCAGAGGAAGTGCTGTTAATCCTCCCTTAAAGTACTGACTGAAACCCACTGAAATCGATGGAAAATCTTCCAGTGATTTTAACAGACTCAGATCACAGTTCTCAGCAGACATGAGCTGTCTCCAGCACATCATCCTGGAGAAAAGAGACAGAGAGGCAGAAGTGCAGCCTGCTTGCCTCTCAGGTAGGGTTGGTGTCAGCTGAATCAGGATTGCTCAGACTCAGGACATGCTGGCAACTTCAAAGGCATAACAGAAAACAAAGAAAACAGCTCACATACTAATCTAGTTTGTCAATATGCATGGACTTCATTGAATTTTGTGATTCATGCCTCCAAACACAGGACTTTTTTTTTCCCCTGAAAGAGATTGTTTTGATGTTTTCTAAATAAAGCATCTTCATGTTTAATTTCCAAATGATACTTCAAAGCTAAATGAATTATATCACTGGAAAGCTTTTCCATAAGGAGCTTTTCAAAGTATGCCAATTCTTGATTTTTGCAGGAAGAGAAAAAAATTACCTTTTTCCACGTTTCTTTTTTATTATTGCATGATGCAGCCAGCATATAATTTTGAGTAAATTATTTAAATGGATCTCATCCCAGTCATTTGGTTAAAATAATGGAAAAACATCTCTTCACCTATGAACACATCAAAACTTCTGAGAAACCACTAAAATAGGAACCTAATCCCTTAATCATTACTCAGGAAGAAGTCAAATTAAATGCAAGTTTTGCCTCAAAGAAGACAGAAGAATGAGGCTATAAGTTTCTATGTATATATAAGTATATGTGGCTTTTCCTCAGTCAAGCCACTCCTAATTTTTATCCCTTGTTTTCATTTTGCCTTATTCTTGGTTTCACAGTTCCTCAGTGTAAGCTTTATTATCATTGATATATACCAGAATGTTCTTATGAATCTGTAAGATCACAATACAGTTTTGCTAATCTAAATATTTTTCTTATGTAGAGCCAGGTTAATGCCCAGTCTGTAAAATAATATCATTACTAATGGTTAATACAATTCTAATAGCCAAAAGAAAATAAAGAAACCTAATTCAGAATATCATGTTCTGGAGAAAGCATCTTCCAGTATTTCAGCCTTGCAGATCTATTTCAATTAACATTTAAGCAGATCTGAGACATCATAAAATAAAAGTAAGTAGTAAGTTTCCAAGAAACATAAACTAAACTGTAATTCCATTGCACACGAACATATTCCATCTTCTCAAAGAGCTGAACTGTGGTTTCCAGTATTGGCAGGAGGCACTCTTATAATAACATTATATGTATACTGCAGTTCCCTTGATGTCTTTCATATTTTTTCATAAACAAAATTACAGTGACAGTGCAGTTCATTACAGGAGGTTTCATTAAAGAACTGGTTTATTTTAAGAGAACAGCAGCAAAGAACTGTCTTCAGGGATGGAGCCGAGTAAATTGTGCCTCCATGAAAATCAGGCAAAAATTATGCAGGATTTTGACACTGTAACACAGGAAAATCCTCTTAAGAGACACAGAGAACAAACTGTTCCGCTGTGACATGCATTAATAAGCAGGTGCAGCCCTGTCAAGTCGTTGCAGGGTGACAAGTTTGGCCCTCCTGAGACCTGGCTTCCCACCCTCAATCAGGGCTGGCAGTGCCCCAGCTCCAGCCCCCAGTGCAGCAGCAGGGACCCCAAGGGGGATCACAAATCACAGAATGGGCTGCACTGGAAGGAACCTAAAAGATCATCTACTTCCAACCCCCCTGCCGTGGGCAGGAAGGCTTCTCACTAGATCAGGTGCTCAGGGACCCCCATCCAGTCTGGCATTGAACACTTCCAGGGATGGGTCATCCACAGCTCCTCTGGGCAACTTGTTCAGTGACTCACCACACCTAGCAAAGGATTTCTTCTTAATATCTAATCTAAACCTACCTTCTTTCCATTTAAAGGCAGTCCCTCCTATCCTGTCACTACACACTTGTAAAACATCACTCTCCAGCTCTCTTTTGGATCCCTTTAGGCACCTGAAGCCTCCTCAGAGCCTTTTCTTCTCCAGGCTGAACAACCCCAACCCTCTAACATCAGAGGTGCTCCAGCCCTCTGACCATCTTCATGACCTTCCTCTGGACTCACTCCAACAGGTTCCCATCCTTCTTGTGTTGGGGGCCCCAGAGCTGGACACAGCGCTTCAGGTGGGGTCTCATGAGAACAAATCAGAGGAGGAGAAGCTGTGCCAAGGTGCAGCAACTGGGAAACAGAAGCTTTTCCCTTGCTCTACCAGAGTGGATGAAAACCCATCATTCAGCCCCCCCATCTTCTCTTGCCACCAGGGCTGCAGCTGGCTCTGCAAAAAACAGTCAAGTCTCAGAATCAGCAACTTCTTTGTTTGTCCTTCTCATGCCAGTAAGACCAGTTCCTAGAAAACACTGCCTTCTGAGTGACTGGCAAATTATTTATTTTTCTGAGTCCACCACTTTTCTTTCACAAAAAATCATCTCCAGTTTGGGATTAATCAACTAAAAGGTCACCTTGCTGCTCAGAGTTTTCAAAAATGTAATCCAAATAAAAGTGATATGGTAGTTTTTGTAGCTGTGTTTCTCAGTTGAATCAGATATGCTGTCTCCTATTGTTACTGCAATTTACCTCCCTTGTATATGCTGCTAAGACAAGACACAATCAACACCATCTATGACTTCAGGCGATGGGTTGATGGAACAGTAATTTCTCATTTTACTTTTTTGTTGACACTATTTTCACTGTACTCTCTGAAATGACACCTTTGAGGTATCTGTGACAAAAATATGCAGTCAGGAGCATTAGTGGCTCAAAAATACCTTACCCACAGAAAAACTTATTCCAGGATTCCAAAAATCCTATTTTTAATCTTTCTCCAGAAGGCAAACATAATTGCCCTTTTCTACCTGGCTCTGACAAAGTAGTCACAACCACACTCAAAAAGAGCATCTCCCTCCTCTCATTTCCCCTTTAGGCAGAGGCAGTGGCTGAGTACAGTGACCTCTCCTCTTGTATGAAGTCCAGACAATCTGGGCTGTCTGTAACCAAGCCAGCAGCACAAGACACCAAGCTATTACCCCTGACTTATGACCATAACACCTCTTAAATGTGAGGTCCTTCCAGGTTGTTATCTTTCCTTTCAACAACTGCAATGAAAAATAATAGAGAGGGGCCTTAGGACAGATTTTCATCATTCCATGTGGTTGTCAGACTATTTTCCTTTATTGACACTATGAATACATAACTCACAGTGGTTTCTGAAACATGTTTAATGCATGATATATTAAGAGCTGTAGAAAACACAATATTAAAATTCCAACATGAAAAATTATACCATTATGGCTCATTACATTCTCTGTTGCAGCCATCTGAACGGTGAGAAACGTACTGTCATCCTGTCATCTACTTCTATAAGATCTGTGATCATGTTGTACATGATGTCATTTACTTCACAGCTATAAGGAAGATAAAGTCTTCAAGTTCTGAAGTGGATCATGAATGTTTGCTACTGGTCACCTGAGAAGAACACTCAACTCTAGATCTGCAGAATCAAAAAAACCCAAAGAAACTCAAAAATAAAAAACAACCAACACAAAGCCTTACATACATAGTGGGATTTCTATTTCTAATAACAGTAGTTTATATTGTACATTTATTCAAAATACTTATATATTCACATCATCTTGAAAGGAAATGTGGAGTTTTTTGTTGACTCCAGACATTTCTGGTAGCTCTAAGAGGGCTTTGAAAACACAGGTACCATCAAAAATCTACCAAGAATCTCATCAGAGTACAACAGAACTTCACTTTCAATGTTTTTTCCCCGCTGCTATATTTGCCTACCATTTGATTATGAAAAGTTCACATATTGCTGGAGGTTTACCACAGATACAGCTTTTACTTAAAAATGTTCATTGAAAACACCTGGTAGATATTAAAATGATCTAGCATAATCTGTCAAAAAAGCACAAGTCTGAATTCAAAGTGCATGCAAAAATACCTGGAAATGCCATGGGCTTTCAATGCCTCTGTAAATCATATAAATTTAAATCTCCTACTTAGTCAACATTTTCTGGTTTCAAAACCATTTATTGCCTCTGACCACTCCTATAAAAGCAGTAAAATGCCATGAATTTTAGATATGCTGATGTTGAGACAGACCTTCCCTTTATATTAAAATACTGTAATAAAAATTCCCAGTTTTGCCATGATGACTTTCAGAAAATAACCTGACATTTTGGTATCTGCACCATTGCTGCCATTTATTTTGCATCACTGTTTCATTTTACAGAAGTAAAATTAACTTACAACCCTAATGGTACTGCCTGAAGACTGTCCCCTTCTCCAGTCCAATATGTAATATTAATAAAAGCTGATCACTGAAACCAGCCTGGAATATTTGGCTGACAAAGCCAGAGTGAACTGTACATATCTGCATATCCTCCTCCTCTCTGGGTATCTCAGAGTGGGCTGTCTTAGAATTATGTAACAGTGGTAATCCTCAAGTGCATCCTCCCTGCTTTGTGGAACCCTCAGACTGAGCAAAGCAGAAGGCTGTCAGGTCAGGAAAACTACCCACAGTTATTGTTTTCCTTAAAAAAACAAAACAAAAAAGATGCCTTCAGAGCCATAATACATATATTTCATCCCATAAAAGAGCCAGGGCTGAAGAGAAGGCTCCAGGGAGACCACATTGCAATCTTCCAGCAAAAAGGGGGCTTATGGAAAGGAGGGAAAGGGACTTTATATATGGGCAGAGAGTGACAGGACACGGGGCAATGGTTTTAAAGGGAAAGAGGGTGCCAGGTTTAGATTTGACTTTAGAAATAATTTCTTTACTCAGAGGGTGGTGAGGCACTGGAGGTTGTCCAGAGGAGTTGTGGATGCCCCATCCCTGGAAGTCCAAGGCCAGGTTGGATGGAGCCCTGAGCAACTTGATCCAGGGAGTGGCATCCCTACCAAGGGCAGGATTGCTGGGGTTGGAGCTACAGGATCTTTAAGGTCCCTTCCAACCCAAGCCTTTCTATGAAAAAAACTAACAAACAAATAAAAACCCAAAAAAAAAAAAAAAAAAAAAAATAAAAGTAACACTACAAAACCACCTTTTTCCTAAAATAGTAACCTTTGTATCCATCCACTTTTCTAGCTCCTACAGTGCATACAACAATGAACATTTGCACTGTGCTTATTTTGTTTTTTGCACTATTTTTTCCATATGTTAAACTTGTCTATGGAGGGTAGGCAGTTTTCAGGTAAACCTACACACATTTATTGAGGATGCATGGTCACAGCTTCCAGGGGATAACCTGAGGCAGGCCACAGAAGCCAATAATGGCCAGGGAAAGGAACCATTCTGCACATTTGGGCTCCCAGGCTGGCAGGCCTGGCCCCTTTCCTCACTGCCCCAGAGGCAGGCAGCTAAAAAGGACTGTTTCATACATCACACAGAAACCATCATTAAAGAAACTGCACAAATGTGCCTTCTCAAAAGGTATCTCTAGCTAATGCAACAGGAGTAATTTATTGGGTCAGACTGTACAAAGTAGTTTCCTGTAATTTTGTTCTTTTCATGCACTCTTTGGGCATTCTAGAAGGGTGAGAGAAGGGAAGTGAACTGCTTAAGGCACAAAAATACTTGCAACACATTCTTTTTTTAAACATCACAACCTTTGAAAATAGTTTAAATTATATTCCAAGTCAAGTTTCCTGAAGTTATTCTTTCTCTGAGAGCAACAAATGCTTCAGGTCTGGAGGGCAAACATACAGTACCAGTATGTTTCTGACTCATTAGTTTGCTTTTCTCTGCAGGATTTAGATTGACATCTATTGGCCTAACTTGTGACACAACAGCCCAGTTCTTCAAATGTCAGCTCCATCGTTCCTGCCTTGTCAAGCTTCCCCTGGTATAGCAGCTTCAGACTCGGTGGTTTAAAGCAAAATAGTCCAGTTTAGCTTCTAAAGCTGAGCATATGGATGTCAAAGCAATGTTCCCATTATTTCCTACTTTTTATTCATAACATATAAAAGATGAAAGCCAAGGATTATGATGTCAATCTTTAAAAAAGACAATGAAAACTGAAGAGCACTAAACTGAGACTTGATGCTGTGTTAGTCAACTGATTCAGGTCAAATAGTTACTGGCATGGGCAGTAAAGACACATTTGTTTACAATAATTAAATTAAAACATATTTTTTAATATAAGTTAAATTAAATTTCCCTGTGCTTAGATGTGTGCAGATCACATTCATGTACACAGAAAAGAGTTGCATATCTTTATTCAACTACCCTTTCTTCCATTTTCCACCCCCACAAAATTCCTGTATGCAAACTGCAAAGATTGCAAAGCTCCAGACTATAGCAATTACAAGAATGTACACATCCTTTCCATCACAGAATAATAGATGGCTATCTCAGCATCACTTGTAGGCAAAAACCATGAACAAAACCACAGGTTTGGTGTGGTTTTATTGGGTGCTTTTAGCCAGAAAATGCAAATGAAGAGTCTTCTATCAGAGATTTAGAACAGACTAATTTAATTATTCAATTATTATTCTTTTAGGAAGAGGCTGCAGATAGATCAGTAGTTTACTTATTAGAATAGGCCAATAGGCATGGAAGATATATTCATGTAGTTTGCCTTTTCTCAGACAGTACAAAATGTACTTCTCAGAAAGGTTTACTACTACTAAAATTAGTAGTTCCTTTTCCTAAAGCTTAGGGACATGCAGCCTTCAAATTTCATTTGGGTCATGCGAAAGGAGCAAAAGGAAATTCAGAAGATTATATAGGAGCAGAATTCTTCCTTCTTAGCCACTAGCAAATTGATGTCAAATATGTTTTCTGGCTTTGTTTCCTCTCTGGAGGAAACAGAAGCAATACTTCTATAACCTGACAAAGTTCCTTTAGATTCTGAGCAAATGTTAATAAAACTCCAACTTTAAATGTCAAGGTAAACATTTAAACAATATATTAAATAATATATTAAAAATGTATTATTAGTTTACATTATTTACAGCTTCTTATGGACTGAAAACTTTCTTCATCCCTTTCCTTTTGCACACAGACTGGTCAAATACTTTCAGTACCATGAGCTTCAGAAAAGAACAGGCTCATAAAATCACAATTGCCTCAAAATACGTCAACCTTCTCCTACAACAGCAACCAGTTCAGTCCTCTGACTCTTGCCAGAAACCAAGGTATTTATTACTGCTGCATTTTGCTCACTTCATGGGTACCCATTATGGCATGCTGTCAAAAGCTGAAGTGTTGTACTAAAAATCTTAGAGCCCTTCATATTCAAGGGGCCTCAATGGGGCTTTTACAACCTCTGAGCAGAAGATGACAACTCCTAATTCAAGAACTTTGGATCTCACTAATTGTAGAATCAAATATCGCAAAATAGGCTGGCCTCAATAGAACTGACTTAATCAATTTGTCACAAAACCAGGGAGTACAGCTACAAGAAGCAGTTCATTGTTCCATTTAATTTAATTAACTGTTTTCAGATGTGGCTAATGCTTTGCAAACTGTTTTCTTTGTGCTCTTAAAGTTTTAGAGTCAAAGTTATGCTCATGTGCATATGACTTAAATTTTTCTGAGTTTCAAGATAGAAAACCAGGTTTCATCTCATTTTTCTGTAAAATGTAAATGGAAGTTGCTGTTGTTACTTGAAATAAATTTACAAACCGTAGACATGATTTTTTTATAAAACCCAAGCATGTGGTCATGCAAAGTCAGTGTCATGCCTACACCTACCATGTGCCATCTGTAAAACTGTAAGAAGCAGCAGGCTGCACTCTTTGCCTGACCAACAAGGGGCCTGAGCTCAGGAAGTTTACAATTATTTTGGTTATAGTATGGTGCTAATAACTCCAGGTCATGGGTTTATTTGCCATATGGGCCATTCACTTCAGAGTTAGATTCAATTCCTGTGGGATCCCTTCCAAATCCAAATATTCTGTGTGATTCTGTGAATTGTGTCCACAAGCACAAAGAAGACCAGGACCCCAGCAACTCTAGTGAGATCAATCAGAGGTGAAACCCTCCCAGCAGTCACTCCTTGGCTGTCCACAGTTACTTCACAACAAGCTGCTTGCTCTGTACATCTGCACAATGCAGCATTTTATGCCAACACCTCAAACATCTGAAAATCACCATGCTGGGGGCCACACTGACTGACACCACCCAGGTTTGCCCTGGGTGCCAGGGAGAGCCCTGGGTCAGCTGGGTCTTCCTAGGCAGGATGGACAGCAGGACCTCGAGGGGAGAGGACTGACTCTCTTATCCCTTAGGTACATCTCTTGAGGGCCTTGGAAGAGATGTCAGTTTTCTCCCAGCTTCACTTTATCAGAAAATCTTACATCAGCCTTAACAGGCTCTTAAACCCCATGACATTTATAAACAAAAAGCACTGATTAACATCTTCAAGTGGTAATACAGAACTGGAGGTTTTATTTTTCCTCCCAACAAAATTGTTGCTTCATACTTGAAAATGTGCTTTAAGACAAGGCTTTTGTTTGCTTGCTTTTTGTTGCTATTTAATCTTCCTCCTACATCTGTTTGGTCTCACCATCTTTGATGAATACAAATACATCTTAACACAGGCATAACCACACAGAATAAATGGCAGCAGTGCAAACTGTAAGTATTTTGATAGAATTTATGAGGTTTTTTTCCTTTCATTACCAAGAAGCATGTTTCCACTTATCTTCCCAAGTACTTCCACTTGATACTCCGTCTATCCCTAAGATCAAAGTCAAGAATGTTGAACCATTCATTCTCTCTACAACTCTCTGAAAGGTGGCTGTGCTCAGGTGGGGTTGGTCTCTTTCTCCAGGCAGCAACTGACAGAATGAGAGGACACAGCCTTAAGATACCAAAGGAGATGCAGGTTGGATATTAAGAAAAAGTTTTTCACTGAAAGAGTGGTAAAGTACTGGAATGGTCTGCCCAGGGAGTGGTGGAGTCACCATCCCTGGGTGTTTGAAAAAAGACAGGATGTGGCACTTGGTGCCGTGGTCTAGTTGAGGTGTTAGGGGATGGGTTGGACTTGGTGATCTTGAAGGTCTCTTCCAACCCACTGATTCTGTGAATTCTGTGAATCAGTGGTAAGGGGAGCATCAAGAGACACTTGGGAGGCTCAGGATCTCAGGAGGAGCATCCCTGGGGGCTGCCACACAAGGTGAAGGTTCCAGAGCACCCAGCCCTGGGCAGACACTGACCCCTGCTCTGTGAGGCACAAACTGCCCCAGTTGCCCTTCTGGGCCATGATCTTGCCACCACATGACTTCCCTTCTCAAAGTGAAACAACCTTGAGCTGTCAGGTTGTCATGCTCATGCTAAGCCCTGCAGTAGGCTCCTCCCTGAAGGCACAAGTGAGATTGATTGCACTTGTGATTTGCTCATTTCCACAACTATCTTACCATTAATATCCCTCTCTCATCCATTTGCAACACCCGATAAGCACACAAAATTGATTATAATGTCCAATTAATCAGGTAAAATCTTCTGGGATAGTTTAATGGGCTTTTTTTTTTTCCTTCAGACTCCCTGTCTTCAGATAGGAAAGGGAAAAACAATAAAAAATCTCAACAAATGAGGTTTCAAAAATTAATTAGTTTAACAAGAGGTAGAAAAATGCCTAACTTCATCAGGGCTGCTTTGTGCTGGTGTAAGAAATTATGTGGTTGCCTTAGTGCAGGTTCTAATTTACGTATCAGAAAGTGCTATATCTCAAAGCAGATTAAGATAGCTACATGTTTCAGCTTTAAGTGCTCATCAAGCCAAGAGATAACAGAACTGATGAATGGGACATTTCAGATCCTTAGAGGAATGAGCACTATTACATAAAAAGTGTGATTTGAATTTGTCTTTCTGCTTAGGCTGTGCCTTCCTAACAGAATTTATAAATAGAAACAGAACTTTAAAAATCAAGAGCTGCCAGAGTGCTTTTTCCTTCATCATCTGATCATGAAGTATTGGACTTACACAAATCCATATACCTTGCATTGAAATAATCTGCATGTTTTAGACACTCCTCCCCAAATCAATTTATTACTGAATAGCAAATGGTAAATGAAGTTATTATTTCAATCTGACAGAAATTAGTCTCATGGTCATTATCTAGAAAAACAGAGAGAAACCAAAGTCCTTTAACTGTTGAGAAGATTGAACATAAAACAGCTCCAGAGGATGGGAATGCTATGCCATCAGTTTTTAATAAAGTGGTTTCCACAGACTTAGAGTTACAGGCTCAGAAATCAGCTACTGATGAATCAATCTGCTTCCCCTGCTGGGATATCAGAACAGACAGGGCCACTGTGACTGCAGAACCAGACAGCAGCAGCTCAGCTGAGGCACAGGCTGCACCATTAGGGGACATTAGAGAATAGGAGCCTTCATTCAGCCCTGCACCATGTTCTGCAGATTGCATTTTCACCCTCTCCTCACAGCATTCTCCATGTGGGTCCTCCCCACAGCCTGCAGCTCCTCACAAGCTGCTCCCCAGGAGTGTCTCCAGCAGGATGCAGTCACCAGGAGCAGATTGCTCCAGCCCAGGTCCCCTGAAGGATCACAGCCCCTGCCAGGACCCTGCTCCAGCACAGCATTCCCAAGGGGTCACAGCCTCCTTTGGGCAAACACCTGCTCTGCTGTGCAGTATTCCCTGGGCCACAGGGGCACCTGCCCCACCAGGGACCCCCACACCTGCCTCACCACAGCCTCCAGCACAGACAGCTCTGGCACCTGCAGCACCTTTTTCCTCTCCTTTTGCTCTGACCTTGGTGCCTGCAGGCTGCTGCTCTCACATATTCTCTCTCCTCGGGTTGCAATTGCTTCAGCACAGTTACTCTTCTTTCCCTTTTAACCAGAATTATCCCAGGGCACTCCTGCAGTGCCTGCTGGGCTCAGCCTTGACCAGAGGCAGGTCCACCCTGGGGCCAGCTGGCACAGGCTCAGTCAGACACCACGGAGCTCCTCACAGAAAACAGCCCTGCAGCTCCCCTGCCACAAACAATGCAAGAGACAAGGAGAAACCACAGTGAGTCCAGCACAGCTCCAGGATGGGCAGGGCAGGAGCAGAACCCTGTGAGGAACAGCTGGGGGAGACAGACTTGCTTAGCCCAGGGAAGGCACCAAAACCAGCAAAAACTCGCTCAAATGGCAAAACAAACAGAACCATGTCCATCACTGAGGACTGAACTGACACTGCTGTGCTCAAACACGTATGCCAGGCACACCGTGCATAACTACCACTCACAAACACTAACCTCTCAAATCCTATTTCAGTCTGAAATGTATGGAAATTATCTGCTATTTTTTGCATGGTTGTCATGGGCAATTATAACAGTCTCTCAAGGCCAATGTTTTCAGAGTTTATGAGGGATTCTCAGGTACAACATGTAGGGAAAAACACATGCTAAAAATATTTCCCCAGATGAGTTATAACTGGTTGTAGAATCTATTGTAGAATCTATTCTGCACAGAAGTAGTTTTAAACAGCTCATTTGTGTACTACAAATAGAAAACATAAATACTTCTTGCATCTATACAAGATAATCTTTTGGGTACAAACCAATCTGATCTCGGATAAACCACAGGAGCAGTGCCATATGTTTACAGTTATCCAGAATGTTGGCTAAGTTCTACCTGAAGTTTTAGCTTTAACTACCAAGATAAAAAAGATCTTTCAGAAAAAAACAAAACAAAACAAACCCAAAACCAGCAAAAAAAACCCCAAACCAAATTAAAAACAAACAAACAAAAAAAAAAAAAAAAAGAAATCAAAACTCAAAATAGAAACCCTAGCTAAATCCCAAAGAAAATCCAAAGAACCCAAACCACCCCATTAAAAAAACCTTAAACCAACCAAACAAGAAAAAAACTCAACACACAACACTCCTACCCCTCAAGAAGAAACAAAAAAAAAAAAAAACCCACACCAATAATATCTTTCCTTTACAAGTCCTTCTTACTTTCAAGGGTAAAAATACTACAAGCTTAGTCTTATGTGGAACTTGGCCACCTGGAATTTTAGGTCTGCCAGAAGCAAAAACTATTTCAAGACCTCAATATTTGAACCTGATTTCAGTTCTAAAAATAAGGAATTGGCCCAGGTTCAGAATAGATGCAATATGGACCTTTATCAAACCTGAACTAGTTTGCTCAAGACTAAAATGAATTAATGACAGATTTAGTTTACTATCACATTTGTCTGAAAAGCACTCTATAAGTTTGCCTGGAATTCTGCCAGAGATGGTACAGAATTTCTGAATGGCAGAGGGTATTTCTTTATAATAACTTTTTCAGAGCATAAATACAAATAGACACCTATGTCTTCAACCTAATAAACTTACTTACTTAGTGCTTACTAGAGCAGCCAGATTTTATGATTGAAAGCAAATTATTTTCTTTCACTCAATTTATCTCAGAGTGATTAAAAACCTTAAATAGCTACAAAGTATGACAGAGAATTATTTCCCTGGAAAATTCTTGGACTTCAAGTTTGAACACTTGTCCACATAAATAGCTGTGTATATGAAAAATTCCACTCAACCTTGAATGAGTATTTCTGAAATCTGTTCTCAGGATGTGAGACACCACCACTGCAGCAATTACTAATAGGAAAAGGCAATATACTATTCAGTCCTACTGGAAATACCTAAAAGCATAAAAAAGGCAGGAGCAGTGCCTTAGCAGGAACATGAGTCAAATTAAGTCTCCCATGTTAACTCAACGAAACTTTAATACTTCTTTCCTACTGTTCCACTGCAACTAATCTCTTGTGCTTAGGAATTAGCTAGAAATTACACTGAAAGAAATACAAATTCAATTTCGTCTTAGAGAGCTCTATGTGGGTACTGTAGTAATTTTTTTTGTAAACTTTATTTTTTAAATTATTACTGTTAGCCCATTCATTTTAAATATCACATTTAAAGCATCTTCCCTAAACTGACATTTATTTTAAATTTATTTTAAATGTTTTGCTTTAAGTTAGCCTTTTTATTGTTTGCTCCCTGCACAATATAACATCTTCCTCAGATAATTTATAAAGTACTCAGTTGGAGGTGTGGGAGAAAAACTAACAGAGCAAATGAGTCAAAAGTTTTTACTTTTTTGGGTTCACTTCTAAAGACTGTGAAGCTTTGGAAATGTTTACTCATAGAAGGCAGCAAAACTGGGTTGCAAGCCCTTTATCACCAAGTGAATATTTCCCATTTATGCAAAAGAAAATAACTCTCCATTGTCTTTTTGAGATACATTAATTGTTTCAGGCATACAAATTCCTTGTTATGCCCTAGACACACATCTGAAAATTCATTTTAGACACTTAAAAAAACCTGCTATTTAGTTATTAGGTTTGGGGTTGTTTGGGTTTTTTTAATTTAAATGAACTGAATCCTCAAAATAGTTACTTGGCAAAATATTCTTTCAATTTAGCTACAGCTTCATAAATAATGGTTGTTTTATTCTGGGAAGGCTTAAGTGAGCATTCCAGGAATAAGAAAATTAGGTGCACGTATTGGAAGCTTGTTCATTTTTACTGCATTTACAAGTCTTTTCCTCTTCCTTTGCAATTACAATAATCTGGTGCAGCAGCCTCATCAGATATTTATTCAAAGCACAGTAAATTAGCTCAGTTTTCACAGAAGTCTAAAGTTTCAATCTCACTTACTAAAAGTGTATAGAAGATTCAGTAAACTGCCTTTGTTCTGAATTTCAGTACCTCTGCTGTGAATGCCACAGGGAGGAAAGGTGGTGGCATCACTGCTGCAGCCCTCAGCTTTCATCCTCACCTTCTCAGATTTTCCTTCACTTTAACAAACCCAGCCCTAATTACCTACTGAGAAACTGCATGTGTTTCCACAGGGGGAATGATGCTGTTAACTCAGACAGATTTATATGCAGGTCAAGTAGTTCCTACTCACATGGCTCCTTCTAGGACTGGAGGCTGGTCTGCAGCCTCAGAGCACAGAATACATCTTCATTCTTTAAAAATAATTCTTAAAATTATATTAGGCCCTTTTGTGTTCTTTACACCACTGCAAATTTGCAGGGAAATAAAGGCTCGGTAGTCCTTGGAATGGATGAGAAGGACAGTGACTCAGGCTGGAAGGGACCTCTTCAAAGCATCAGCTACAGCAAGCTGCACAGGAACAAGGGATGGGATCCCACAGCCTCTCTGGGCCTCTCTTTGGGCACCTTCACAGTGAAAACCATCCTCCTTACCCCAGCTCTGGATCTCCTGCATTGTTGCTCATTTCTGGTGCTTCTCCTCCTTTTGCCATACAACTCCTGACATGAGTTTGGCTCAGCCTGTCCTACACCTCCCCATCAGGCACAACAGCAAACATCCCTGATCCCTCTCAGCAATTTCTCATCAGTCTTTTAATCCAGCTCATATTTCACCAATCTCTCTGAATGGAAACTATGGAAGACAAGGTCAGAGGCCTTCCTAAAGTCAGAGATAGGCAACATCAGCTGCTCTCCCCCTTCCCACACAGCCAGCCAACCCATGAGAGAGACTATGAGAAGGTCAGGATCACCTTGCCCATGGTAACTCCATGCTGGCTGTTACAAATCACCTACTTGATCTTTGTGTTTGGAAATGGTTTCCAGCAGGATCTGCTGCATGACATTCCCTAGATCCTCTTCCTTGTCCTTGAGCTCCAATGTTTGCCTCTTTCCTGTCACTGTGAGCCTCCTTGAAGCTGGCAGTGGGTGGCCCCCCAGTGACCCCTGTCAGCCTCTCTGGTACAGCCTGTCCATGGGACCTGGGGATGTCCAGCTGGCCCAAAAGCCACCAGTCTGGATCTTTCTCCACTGAAGGTAACTCTTCACTCCCTCAAGCTCTGCCACTTGGCTCAGAGGCTGAGCTGAGGGCAGAATGCAACAGGAAAAAAACAGGAAGACACAGAAGATCTGAGGTAACCAGTCTGTCAGTACATGCTCTGCTCCTCCGTGGGGTGGGCTCACATTTCCCCTCTGCAGAAGGCTGTGTACAGAAACTTGTGCTGCAGCCCTCATATCCTTCCCAGTTTCAGCTTCAGCTGAGTTGTGCCTTTCCTACACCCCTTCTCCATCCATGCAATCTTGGACAATCACTCTGGGCTCCTCCAGGGTAGCTCACAGCTTCTACCCCCTTTGGTACACTAGTTCTTACATGTGAGCTCTGTTTGTGCTCCCTCCTGCCACAGCTGCTGGATTTCCTACAGGCTGTGCTCTGAGCCCCTCTGCCCTGCAGGGCAGCTTCCCATGGGATCCTGCCAAGCTCAGATCTGCTTTCCTATATCTTCTATTTACTGGATTTTACAAAATTCTTTACTTCAACTACTGCAGTACTAATTAAACAAAAATGTTGTTTATCATGAAACCCCCAAACCTTTACAAATAGATTAACTACACAAGTTTTTCTGTTGCATATATTAAACTGCCTTGACTTTCTCAGAGTCTCAAATAAACTAGGAATCTGTATTTGTTAGTGACTCAGTAAACAGTATAGTCTCAAGCAAAGACTGCAAAATGACAGATCTGTGAAAAAGAAAAAATGAGAAAAAACAATATTATGCTAAGGCTGCTATTTTTGTACCAACTATGTGGACATGTGGGTTCATTCTGAACCTCTGACCATTTGATTTCAAATAAAATTAATTATATGAGACTGTGCCAAAGTCATTAGTGCAGCTAGGTCCTAAAGTCAAGATGAAATTCAAGTTTGTCTGGGAAAAAAAGCCAAATCTTTAGGTCACTCTAACTCTTACAAACTAGTCAATATTTGTATTGGTTTTTTCTTTGACCAATCTTCAGTGACTGGTATCCAATTACAAAATTTTGTCCCTGTAAACATTCAATTATGCTGCATAAATATTTCCTAAAACTTGACTGGAAGTACAGAAGGAAAATAAGTCAATTTGTATACTGGTGGTGTCTCTTATAGTGTACTTTTTACCCATGTCACACAATCAGATAGAGTTTATATTAAATATAGTCAATGAAAATAGTATTTTATAGAGAATATAAAAGAGGCCAGAAGACTTGTCACCTCTTTCATGTAACCATCTGGCTTTTTGAAAGATAAACCTGTGTTTGGGATTACTTCTGGACAGAGGCTGCAGGTGGCAAACAAAGGAGAGTCAAGTAAGATGGGAACGCTGTGGTACTTCATGCTTCCTTGGACAATTTTTTTGTTATCAATATCACCCGTTGTCACTATTATTAAAGGAAAATAACTTGTGCATCTGGAAACAAAGTGGGAAAGTTCTTCTGGGTAATTTAATTCATTATTTTTGTCTCAAAGATTTGTACCTACAGATAGAATCACAGTACACAAGCTTGTGATGTGCTGAACCTTAGTGCCTTTGAAAATTAAGGTTCCCTTTCAGTTCTTCCTGCACCCACTGCAACGGGAATTTCTGGAGGATTCAATGCTGAATCTTTCAGATAGATTTTACATGGTTTACTTTGAGCTGTACAGGGATACAGTTGGAGCCCTGTAATCTTCCTATCACACCCAGCTGGAGGCTGCCTGATGCATCACTGTAATGCAGTTGGAGCCTGCTGCTAACAGCCCACCCCCATGTCCATCTATCAGCTGAGTGTCCAGATCAATGAGAAGGTGATTACTCTGCCGGGAAAAAAAACTGATAAAATAATTGTAATAGGCATCTGATGACCAAAACACGCTGATCTACTCTAATGGGAATGCCAGCTTTACAACAGAACCTCAGCACATAACAAAATGCTGTGGATGATACATAATATCTTGCTAAATATCCTGGACACAGCTGTTACATGAAAAGAGAAGCCATACAAGGCTGTCTCTCTCTAAAGAAATATCCAGAGGAAAGGACACATAAAAAACATGAAACTTTTTCAATAAAAAAGTCAAGTCTCATTGAAAGAGTCTGCCTTTAGCTAATTTTTAAATTAATATCTTTAATACCCATAATATTATTAAAATTGTTTAATAGTAGATTGAAACTTAATATCTAATTTCACTCGATGTAACCTGAAAGCACTATTAAAAATAATTAAGCTGAAGAAGAAGAAAATATCTCAGATAATCTGCACATGTGAACAAAGAGCTGCATGAGTCATAGGAGAGAATGACAAAAGCACAAAAGATTGGGATGGAAATTGAGCCAAAATTGAGAGCAGCTTCAGAACCAGAGGACAGAGGAAGAATTCCAAGGAGAGCCAAGTCTTGGGATGTGCATGAAGGACCAGTTTGCTTTTCTTTCCACAAGCCTAGAAGAAAGCATGTAGTGAAAAATGATTTACAGACATGAAAAGTAAAAGGCTGATTACTGTGCATAACAGGTTAATCACCCAAACACACAGTAACAGGTTAATCTCATAAAGCATTGTAGAATTAGCCAAATAAGGAATTAAAGTTATATTTATCCCCCCTCATCATAGGGTTTCTATGGTGTCAGTTTATTTTGCACTTCCTGGGTATTAAACTGTTTGTTAATGTGCATGTTTTCTTCATTTGCCCTGCAGGGCTGATATAAATACTGCATTCATTAACTCACATGTACTCTTTTGCTCTCATGATTTATCCATAATAGGACTAAACAATATTAGCTGATTTATTAACTACTTCAATTCTTTCTGTAATGTAAAACTCAAAACACAGACCTGTCTGATGCTAGCACTGTCATGTATTTTGGATGGAGGCAGAAAAAAAGGAGCAGTTTTTCTGACTAACCTCTGTAAGTTTTGATTAGCTATGTGTTAGATGTAGATGTTCTACTGAGTACTCGTGAATTAACTGTTTTAAATATTGCCTCTTTAAGTCACTCTCTCTGAATCCTCTATTGATCTCATTTTCTCAATGCAGGCAGAGTGTTTGAGTGGCACAATTTTTTTCCCCTCTCCTTACAAATCAGCTTTTGTGTGCACCAGACCAATTTCTATTCTGCTTTCTAATGCAACCTTTTTTCTTCATGCTGTTTAAAAGGGTAAGCAAGGTTACAGAATTACTTAATCATCACACCTAATTGCCCATCCATGCCTTGCCTTTTTGCAGGAAAATTCATTAGCTGAGTCAGGTGCATCAGCGCAAGGCTTTGCCTGCTGTCTGCATCTGGGCTACTGGAGATAATGTCTGGGTTTGTTTGCCTGGAAGCAAAGTCTACACCAAGATGAAACTGAAACCACACGTGCAGTGTGGGTGCTCCTGCTGTATGGTCACAGCCCCTTACCACAGAGCATACCTGCCTCTGCTCTTGTCAGTGGTATCACTGGTGCTACAGGACTCAAATGTGACACAGCTTACAGGACAAATGATCTCCTTAATATCCTCACATCCTTCCTGTCTGTGATTCAAGTGAACTACTCCAAGAAGGAAATTCAGGCCAGAGTAATGAGCTTATGCTATAGAGTCTCATGAAGTGGGGGACCTGTGTCATCTGACAAATTAAAGTCAACTTGAGCACAGCAAATGAGTGCCCCTTTGACAGAGCTACCCAGCTTAGACAATAAGACTTTGATTCTGTGTTGCTGCAGGATTCAGAAGTGTTCATTAAGGAGCAGAGAGGTGTTCACAGAGCATCAGAGCCTCCAGCATCTTCTAAATAGAACTAATCAAACAGTTGGGTTTCTGATAAAAGAACATCTAATGAAGTGGTGGCTGCATGTTTGTGTTCCCAGCTACTACTGCAAAAAAAGAGGTTTATTTCTAAACATCTTTGACATATGGAAACAAAAAATGCATTATTTATAATGATGCTCATGTGGCAACAAAATAAAAATTGAGAAAAAAAATCTCTTGGTTAACATTTAAGCATCCAAAAACAGCTGGAAAAAAGCAAAAAATTATGAATAATCAAATAATCACAAATTAAAGAATGTGTGCATTAGGTATGCAGAATACTTATATCTGGAAAATTTAGGCTAAAGGAGGGAGAATACCATTGGAACAGAAGTAAACAACAGTAGTTCATCACATGAGGCCTTCTGTAATCTTATATAAAAGCAAAGTGAGACTTTTTAATATTTATTCATTCTTTTATAAAAATTATTCTGCTGCCTGTAAATTAGTAATATCTGCAGGATCTACATAATTCATGATTTGATAAATATTTTACTTTTTTTCTGCTTATATTAACAGTTGTTACACAAATAAATTGAAACTGTATAGCTTCATTTGCTATGCATTTTGGCCCTATCATAACTGTAACTTTTAAAAAAAAAGTCCTTCTGGGCAGGCTCTGTGCTCTGCAGGTCCTCCAAAGGCAAACTTCCAATGAGTGGCAGTGACAGGGCCTCAGATGCAGCATCCTCAACCACATGGTGATTGACTGACTGGTAGATTTGGGGGGTTAGGTGGTGTGGGAGCTGTTTTTACATTATAAACAGAACTAAGTAGTTTCATTTATTAGAAGCCAAGCCCCTAACTGCTCCCAGTGAGCTTATATTCTTCAGCCACAGGCTGTCTATTGGTGCCAAAACTGCTAAAATTCCCTAACATCACAGGCATCTTAAAATACTGACTTTGTCACAGGACACTGCATCAGCCAAGTAAAATCCTGCACAAGCCACAAGATCTCTTCTATGCAAGCAATTGCAAACATTCAGGGGAAATGGATACCTCAACCTCCCTGCCAGCAGAGGACATCATCACAAAGGCAGGGCAGATAAAGGGAAAATCAAGTTTCTACAATTCCAGTTCACTTTAGTTCCTGCTCTAACTCACCAGACTACAATCTTCCTGAACACAAACTTCATATCTAATTATTTACAGAGGACAAGCTGTGCACACACATACATGTAGAGAATGTGTGTGACTTATAGATATACATATAAATACACACATATATATAAAAGAAAAGCATGCACTACATCAACTCCTCAAATAATGACCTCTTGTACCCTCCCCCAGCATAAACAGTAATTGTTCAAAATCTGTAACACATGTCAGTTTTTAGGTCACTGGACAACAGCCCACATGGAGCAGAAGGGATTGAAAATTAATGCTACTGAGAAAATGCTGAAGAGAAAAAAATACAAATAAAGCCAAGAAATGAAGAAATGATAACACTATGAAGACACATAATAGCCTATTAAACAATTCTTACCAGATCTTATTCATTTATTCATTTATTCATTTTGACTGAACATTTCAATTTCCTCAAATATACAATATGCAAAAAGAAAATTAAGGAGTTTCTCGTTTGAAAAAAAAACAAAACCAAACCAAAACCCTGTTTCTATGGTGGTTTTTTGAAAGCATCATTCATTGACATGCTAAATAAAACTAATGCTAGCTTGTATTGAAATCATTAGCACTCATTCCCTGTTTCAGGGGAGGGACATTTATTCTAATGAAAAGCGAGAAGTAGCAGCCCTAGCTGATAGAGCATAGATGTTACATGCAATAGTTGTAAGTGGTTGTTTTGAGCTGGATTTTTTTTCCTTCTTGTCTCAAGCATCTATTGAAAGACTGTGCTTGGGAAATAACCAGCTGGTACTAGATTTAGTGTTTGGTTTTGTTCTGTGGTGGTGCTTTTGTTTGTTTGTTTTCAGGGGTACTCATCGTGCCTGGAATAACTTTCAACCTGCAGTTAAATACTCACCTCTCTGCTCATGAGCTTCAGAGCAGCTCTCTGAAAACAGGCATTGAATGGTATGCCATTTAAGTGCTTCATCTGGAGCTACAGACTGAAACATTTTGTTTTCCCCACACAGGCACAGCCCGTGTGAACACAGAGCCATTTTTCCCTGGCTGCCATTCTCACAGCCACATCTCCTGCTCTCCCTCTCTTTATCTCTCATTTTCCCCCTTTTATGCAGTCCTGATGTTTTGAGAGACACAAAACAGCACAGTGGATGGTTTTAGCGGAGTTTAGAAGCTAAGCAGGAACTTGTCTGGCCCTTTGGCCTGACTCATCCTGTGCCAGGCAGTTTTCTGTCAGGCTCTGGCCCTGCTCCTGCTGCTGCTCCCGAGGTGCTCCTGTGGCACCAACCCAATGGAATTACCTGGAGCCAGGTGGGAGCTGTCTCTCCCTCTGGTGTTAGCACACCTCTGCCTTTTCTGTGCTGCTGTGGCAGCTTCCTCCAGCTGGGCAGGGCTGCTCTGAGCTCCACTGGAGGAGGATGCCTCTGGAGCCAAACCTCTTTTCCAAAGATGTGATGAGCTCGTGTGACACCAGCCCACCAGGCTGAGAGGAACATGACCAGAGAGAACCTCACCATCCCATGAGACAGGATGTTAGCACAAGCCCTTCCCCACAGGCACAGCACACCAAAATACCAATCAGCCAAAAAGAGGCGGTGCACACCCCCTGTCTGCCCTCGCCACCTCAGCAGGTCGGTAGCCAAACACGCCAGGCAAAGCTGGGGAGGCAGCACTGCCACAGGCACCTGCACCCAGAGGGAGAAGATGCTGGGAAAGGGCAGAAATCAGGCAGTGGCTGCTTATAGGCTGAGTATTAAACTAAAAATCAACCTCTCACTGCTAGCACCATTAGAGCAGTGCTCACCATCTCTGTAGGGGGCCATTTTCATCTCCTCTTTGATGTGAGAAAGGTGAAAGTGATGGTGCATTAAAAACGGGAATGAAAGGGGCAGGTTTGGAAACATTAAGTAAACTCCCCATCTCTTAAAGATGAAATGTTCTCGAATTTATTCAGTTTCTCATCTGGACATATTAAAACAAAGGATCTAGGAAGAGAAAGAACTCTTGTGTGTTTCAGCCTCACTTCACTTCCAGATACACACCCAGTATTTCAGTAGCCTTCAGGTTTGACCAACTGCAGTAGTTTAATTAACCATTACATCTTTTACAGGGTGTAATTGTTCTCACAGCCAGCTCATTAAAGCCACAGCAGAATCATTCTGACAGTCCAGCCATGAGCAAGCTCATACAGAGCATTAGCATCTCAGCTCCCCCCCCATTCAGCTGGTGAATGTTTTCTGAACAGAGGAGATGAGGTGGTACCAGCCTCCTAGTCCCTTTCAAGCTGCACCCAGAAAAATATTCTAAAGAGACATGACCAGGAGCAAAGAGACAGTGTCCAACCTCATTACTCCTTATTCTGCTCAACATATGTCAAATGTTCTCACTAGGCAAACTGACATTTTAGCTTACCATTGGTCTACCAAGAAACCTGATATTTATAATGTAGTCATTCTATATCTGGCCCCTGGAGCAGCTGCAGTTAAAGGAAGATGAGTTATTAAAGAGAAACTCTCCATTTGGTGGCATTTTGTAGGTGGAAGTCTTTTGAGACACTCCTATTACCTGAAATAGTCACTAAATATGGCTGGGATTTTGAGGTAATCTGAAATATGACACTTTTCTCTCTGTCTTTCAAGATTGAAAATCACAGACTTTACAAAGGTGTAGGGTTCTGCATGCATCTCAATATTCCCAGATGCAGATTTTCCAGAATCACATTCTGCCTATGACTCAGAAAATAACCCTTGTCCATCTCTCTATCATTCTCACCTTTTTCTTTGTTGTACTTTTAGCTTTTTTTCACCTGCCCTCAACTCTCCATCTTCTGACTTCTTTGTCCCATTTTCCCTTTTTAACTCACTTATCATTAGGAGACATTTCCAATTCTCTTCTCCAACAAGAACTAATTTTCAGGAATGAACTCCAATGGCCTTTGTGGTCACTGGACCTGTTTCTGAATTACTTTTGCCTTAGTGCTGACAGGCTGAGCTCAAGGAAATTCACTTTTTTGAGGTTTATCAGCAAGGTCTTCCAAGGCAAACACAACCCCCTGCTGCCTGCTCTCCAGGCACACAAAAACTTGTTCTGCCAATGTCCTCAGCCAAATGCAACTTGTATGGCCCTGGTGAGTAGCTGAGCCACTGGAGTACAAAGCCAGTTAAAAGAAAAAAGATAAAAAAAAGAAAAAAATGTTAAAGGCACGGTACTATGCCTAGTAAGATCTATTTATCATTGTGTTAGCATGCCCAGGTTTTAGTGCATCTGGAGCTTGGTCAGAGTAAACAAATCTGCACTCAGAGTACTGACAAACAGGAATAGGCTGAGGTTATTGGTAATAACCATGCTGAAGCTCAACAGGGGCCTATGGGGAAGTCCAAGGCTTGATGGCACATTAATTGTTTTTTTCAAAGTTTCTCCCAAATAGTATTTGCCTTCAGCAGTGACTTCAGCAGCAGAGATTTATGTCCAGAGAAATTTCTGAGCTTTTAACAAAAAATGCTTCATTACAACACTCCTATCTTTTCTCCAAAAATAAAATAACTCCAAAAAAACCCCACTTGATTAATCTTGCTAAAAGCGAATAACCTGTCATCTTTAATATCACACAATACTTGCACTAAGATTTAAATCACTTCTAGGAACTTGGTCAGCTATTTCTGTGTTAATGTGGCTCACCTCTGCATAGATTCACAGCTGAAAACTTGCTGAGGTGACACCTTCATTACCAAGAGCATAATTTGGAAAAATATTTTTAAAACAGAAAGAGTTCAACATACATACTGTAAAGGATGCACAAAGGGCTCTGTCAGGACTTTCAAGCATCTTGAATGCTTAAATAATTTTTGAGCACAGTTTGACCATTGTATCAAAAAAAAAATCATACTGACTTATGCCACTCTAAATGTAAAAGGCATGAAAATTATTTGGATAATTGAGCTCATGAATAAAAAATGATTGCTGAATTGGATGCTGTACAGCTTACAGATAAGAATAGCACCTTTGTTGTGTAGGTTTTACAAACTCTATGAGCCTAACTGCCTCAGCACAAGGATTTCTTCTGAAAAAAAAAAAAATAGTATGCAGTCTACTCAAAGCTCAGAGCACACACAGAGTTTCCATATACTCAGGAGTTTTGCTGATTCAAGTATTGACATGAGCTCTGAGCTCCAGCAAGCAAACTTTGGTCTCCAAAGTCTGTCTAAGGTAGCATCCAACATAAAAACACAAATTCTAGGAGAAGGGAAGCAAACAATAGCACTGTTAACTCTATTGGTCCTTAAGCTCTCAGGTATCAGTGAAATTCCTTGCCAGACTTTCTATAATTAGAATAAGTAGTAGCCAACGAAATTGTTTATTACAGTGACATGAAGGTGGGCTTTTAATTGAGAATAAAACATTTTTAATTACTAATAAAACTCCATTAACGCTTGAAACATGGATGTTGGGATGCTAAAATAAAGATTCAGGAACCAAGCCTGTCTCCAAGCCAGACCACCCACATCCCTCTCATCTTTCACTTACCATTGGGGTGTGGGAGATACAATGATTTAAAGAAAGATGAACAAGATGCAGTGGGCATCAGTGGTGAGTGAGTACACACAGAGCTTCAGATTATCTTCTGAACCTAAAGGAAACTATTCTGAAAAGCCATTCTTCTACAATGAGTTGTAGCAGTAAATAATAAAAAAAAAGAAAAAATAAAAAATTGTGTAATACTTGGAATATTGAAAAATACCAATATAAGACTGTTGGGCTATTAATCCAAGACCCATACCTCAAGTGTAACTTTCTGAAAACAACATCTGTTTGTCCTTTTAGGAATTGCAACATTCATTAAGAAATTTGGTAATTCAGATTTTCTGTCATAATAAACCCTTCCATTCTCTCTTCAAAAGGAAAAAACAAAACCAAAAAATCCCCAAACAATCAAAAACAAAACAAAACAAAAAACAACAACAACAAAAAAAAAACCAACAACAACAAAAAAAAACAGCCGTGAAATGGAGTTGTTTCGAATCACTTCAATCAGTTAGTAACAGGTCACAGTTTCTTGATGAAAAATGGTTTTCAAGTACCAGTTACAAAAGCATGTCTCACATATGAGGTCTGTAATTTTATTATAATTAGAAGTGTTTATATGCACAGCTGAAGAGGAGGTGTAAGGCACTGATCACTGTGTAGCTAACACACAGTGAATGCCAGAGGAGGAGAAGCAATCCACGGGAAAGAGATGGGAACTAGGGAAATACACATTTATAAAGTGAAGGCATTTGAAAAACATTCTCATGGAGAGATCACAGAAAAACGTTGGCCCAGAACATGCAGAAATCACAGTCATCAAACAACACATCGATTGACAAAGACAATGAATGGATGAAGCCAAGCAAAGTCAAGCTAAAAATCAAGCATGAGAAGTTTTGTAGTGGCAGGCAGCAGAGCGTGCCAGCTGAGTGAGCTGAAAGGCTGGGGCAAGTTTTGAGCTAGGGAAGGCGTGTTTGTTTGGGAAGGGTGATTAACCAGCCCAGCCACACTGCCAGGAGCAGAGCACACAGCAGCTGCTGCTGCCTGCCCGGGTGTCCTTCCCAGAGCTGCCCTCCAGCCAAACAGAGGCACCAGGACCCACAAAGGTACCTGTGCAGAATGCAACGATCTGGTTTCACAGAAAGTCAGATGGAATGATCGAATGGTCTTCCCTGGTTTTAAACTCTCTGACTCCCACAGACAGAGGCTGCCAGAGCACAGGAAAAGAGCAGAGCGCTGCCTGAGCCCCGTTCTTCAAGGGCAGCTCAGATCAGTGTGCTTCACCCCACGAGGAAAGAGAAGAGACTACTACAGAACAAATTCAGCACCAGGGACTCACTGCAAAGCCTGCTGGCTGGACACTGAGGACTTGAGGCAAATGTTATAGAACTTATTGAAATTACTGAAGATTTCCCTTCCAGAGGAGCCTGTTGAAGGGCTTTTATTTGCTTAAGAAACTGAATAAATGTAACTGTGAAACTTCTCTTCTATATAGAAGACATCACTGGGAACTAACAGAGTGAAGGTATTTTTCAATAGTACTTTGGTGACACAGAATACCCAGACCAGAAAATATTCAGTAACTGTTCTGACTTCACCATCATATCATCTTACTTGCACCCACAATATAGGGAGAAGATAACAGTGTTTTCCTTCACAAATTACATATATTTAGCCTATTTTTTTTGACAGTCAACCACAGCTTGGACAAATCTGATCTTCCCTCCTAGAAGGACTATACTTATTTTTTTCCTAAGACCAAGAATATTATACAACACCAGTACCACTCAATTACTTAGAAAGGCAGTTCAGGAATATATGGTCTTTATGAAAGCTCTAGTTCTTTTCACATCTAATTCTAATTCACACTTAAGACAAAAAACATGTTCAACAGTTCAATCAGTATTTTTTCTTCCCTACCATCTTTCAAAGATTTTTACCTATTTTTGGCATTAAAAATATTGGCTTTTCCCATAAAATACTGCAAAAGACTAACTACCCATGCTACAAAGACAACATCAGGTTCTCAGGACATTTAGACACAACAAATATTACAGAGGCCTGTTGTGAGCTATGTATAGCTAGAAAAATCAAATTTCATCTGCCACTCTGTCAGCCTGCATTCCATAATAATTTTATCACTGCAGTGAATACCAAGACATTTATCTTTCCTGGCCAGGTTAATCTTGTGTTCCATAATTATCAGACTGCCATAAACACATTCAGTTCTGTTTCTGCACTTGCAAGTGGTGCCAATTTGAGGGGAAGCTGAGCATAAAGGGAGTAGCTTTTTATTTACTTTTAACTTAAAGGCAACAGCAGAAATTAAGAAGTCTATTGCATTGGAGATTTATTACTAGATATGTGATGATAGCTTTCTAGTTAATTTTCTAGCCTCAAACTAAACTGCAATCATTACAAGGCTACCACACTTAGAGTGTTCCAGGCAGGAAATGGCTCAAGAGTACTATGAATGTAGTTGGATGGCAGTATCTGTCTGTTTGTTTGTGAATCTGGGGTGTGCACACACTTTGATGAAATTTTCCAGAGCACTTTCTTGGGATTCCCCACACACATCCCATTTCCTTTGATTGTATGGCAAATCCCTTGGATGCAGCATGTTTCATGAGTCTGCAGGCCTGGCAACATCACCATCCTCCTGTGCAACACAGCTAAACAGTTTGCAGTTCCAGATTTGGCTCATTTGGAGCTGGCATGGCTCTCCTCACTGCACACTGTAGTCGTGCCCTAAAGCAGTGGAAAACATGGTCAGCCAGGGATCTTTCCTGCTAGGCTGCCATTCCTACTGCAGATTATTAGCACCATTCCTACGAGCATCTGCTCTCCTCCTGCTTTGAGTAGGAGAAGACAAATAGCACCTTTGTCCCTGCTTTCAATGGCAACAACCACGCAAAATGCAAGGCTCAGAAAAACTGGAGAGACACAGGAGAAAACAAGAAAAGAACATGACTCTGCCTGGGGACACTGGAGGCTTCTGTGTACTTGTCAAAAGGCCAATCAAGATTAAAACCTTGAACAGTTCCTTGTCAAAAGCCAGAGTGCAATGTGTGGAGCTCTAGCAAAAGATTGAAAGGTGTGGTTTAGAGGGTTGAGCATATCCTTTAGTTCAGAGGATGCAAAAGTTAGAGCAAAAGCCAGACTGCAAACTCCCCTAGGTTTTGATTGCATTTAGCTTGTAGGAAATTGGCATCTCTCACAGCATCACTTCAGAAAAATGAAGGTGAAGAGAATAGACCTTACCCTAACTTAGCAGAGATGAGCTATATTTTGTGATGTCAGTGCAATCTAAATAAAAGGTGAACAAATTAGTAAGGCTCTGGCTAGTTTGCATTCACAGTCAGCAAAGGCATACAGAGTAGGCACACAAGCAGCAGTTTCCAAATCTTGTTCCTCTCCCTCTTTAGCTCAGTATTCTAGAGGGAAACAAGAAGATACAGAGACAGATAGAATACACCCATGATTACGAATCACCAGAGTCTTTTGGCATAATGTGAAATACAATTATCTCATAAGAAGAGGGAATACATGTGTATATACATAAGTATTTACATATCAGTGTTCTCTTATTTTGTTTTCACCAGACTTCCAAAATCTCCATGTAAGTCTTAACATCCCTGGAAATGTTCAAGGGCAGGTTGTATTGGGCTTTGAGCAACCTGATCTAGTGGAAGATGTCTCTGTCCATGGCAGAGCAGTTGGAACTAGATGATCTTTAATGTCCATTTCAATCCAAAGCATGATTCTGCAAAAAAATTCTACTCTTCTATCAAGTTTAGACAAGCTTCATAGGACTTCACCAGACAGTAGGGAGAATAAATTCAGTAGGAAGGCTGTAAATCCATGCTCTTATGAGGAGATTGAGATAGTCTGACTTGCAGAGTTCTGGGGCTACATCACAGGAAAAGCAAAATGTGCTTTAAAAGCATCACAGTTGAAGTGGACAGTCACCTCTGGCTTCTGCTGCAGAAATGACAATATGGCAAAGTGAAGCAAAAGCCCAGTGCCACAAGCCTCATTAGCATAACTAACAGCAGATTAAGCTGAGAGAATTTGACACAATGACCCACAGATTCCCCAGCTGTACTAAAAATATCTACACAGAAGTAGACAAGATGTGGGAAAAAAACCCTCCAAAAAAAGAAGGTCTTAGGGAACCTAAATCCAAAGAAAACTTATTTCTGTTTTTAAAAATTGCTCTTGGTACCTTGACAGATCAGAATCAAATCACTACCTATATGTGTAACAACATGCAGGACAGCTCAAAATAACACCCTGTGTTAGTGAAGAGCCAAAGATTGTGTTCAGTTAGAGCTGTCTGTGCTGGAGAGGGATAATTCCAGCCAGGCTGTCAGCAACTGTAGTGAGAGCTGATGAGGAGGAGAAGGTGATTCAGTATGTAATAGAAATTACACAAACCTGAACTCAATCCAAGAGCTAAGGAATGACTAATTTTCACAATTATATTAATAACAAAGTGGGTAGGCTGTGGATACTGGTCAATTTTACAGAGCAGTAAATGCTACCACAGCTATTGAATGTGGCTGGGAGGTGACCAAGACCACATCCACTGCTTATTTTTCAGTTTAAGCATATCTGACAGAAGAGTCAATGTGGTACACACAGTTCAAAGTGGCAGCAACATACCAGTCCTGTTTGCTTTGCATGGTTTGAATCTAATCCTGCACAGCTTCTGGTGAGATGACAGTGGCATGCAAAGCAGGTTGATGTGATGCATGAAATAGGTATGTCACTTTAGCTTTTATCTGAGAGCTTCAACAGCCAAACAATTTCTTTTACATCCCTGGAGGACAATATGCATTAAATTTAGCATTAGTATTAACCACTGGCACCTTCAATCTTCAGTATCAACTACAGTCCTCATAAAATACAGCATATAAAACAAATAAAAAGGAGTCAAAGTGCATGGAAGATGTAGTAAGTATTAAAAAGTAAAAATAAGAGGTGAAAAGAAAATAACATGAAAGACAAGAACACATCACTTTAAAAAATGCTAAACATTGATTAACAAAATGAAAACATGAGATATTTATACAAAACTAAATAAAACTGATTTAATTTATACATTTTATAAAGAACATGGGACCATTAAAATAGCATGCTAAACAAACTCTTGAAAGAGAGCATTCATAAGGTTAAGAATGGTTCTCCTTTCTGTAGGAACTGCTTTTTAGATTTCCTGTATGGAGAACTGAATAAGGAAGAAACATACTTAACCTGCAATAATCAATATAAAATTAGTTCACAGAGAAAAGACTAGGTATTCCACCACTAAAGCCTTCTGAGACAGAAGATTTAGCAAGTGAACTTAGTATTTCTAACACTAAGATAGGTCATGGCTAAACTTGTGATGGGGGCTGTTCCTCTGTAAACCCCAATCTTCCCTGTGCTTCCAAATAGACCTGAAGAGGGAGCAGAGATTCCCAGGGATGAGCCCCCAGACACCAAGCACGAGGTGCAAGGCTGTTTCCCACAGTGCTGTGACACTGTCAGCATCCCAGGCACGGGGAACAGCATCTCCCTGCCTGGGAACAGGGCTCTGTCAATATTCTTTCTCAGTCCAACTCCCCACATAAAATCATGCTGCTTTTCTCAACACTGTAAAGCCTGAATTACAAGGACTTTTCTCCTGGAGGACATGTAATTTCAGTGTTCAGAAACACAGAATAAAATACTCGAGTAGGTAAAAGAGAAACAATTAATTCTCATAATTATTTTATTCAAGGTTTTTCACTCTCTGTCTATCCACTCTCCTGAGGGGGAAAAGCTCAATCACTCTCATGTTGTTTACTTCCCAGGGTTAACAACATTTACTTTAATACTCAACTTCAGGTTTGATCTTAAATGACTGTAGATAGGTTACAAAGAAGCAAATATTTGAGAGCTCAAATAGTATTTTTTTTCCTCTGAGCTGAATGCATGCAGCATGAGAACCATGCTGCAAGTCACTTGAAATGCATGGAGAAAAACAAACATTTTCTAAATATAATCAAAAATTTGTTCTTTGGTGTGTTCTTTAGACTCAAGTAACTTTTTCCTCCTTCTGTACTCTTAAGGGATTCATTCTTCAATTAATGGTTACAGAAAGAAATAGAAGTACTTTCATTTTAGGTGTGTCTACCACACCCTTATTTCTTCTGCCAGGAAGAAAAAAAAATATCACTGCTTCATATCTGTTGTGACTTAATCAAGAAGGTCCTTAAAGCTCTACTCTATTCTGAAATAGTAGTAGCATTGATATTAGCAATCAAAATGTTCAATATTGCAACCTGGTAGGCAATACAGTATCAAAAACCTGAAAGAAGAAGCCAAAATGTAGGAAACTACAATAATGTAATTGGTGAAATTAATCCTGCTTCAAGTATAGATGAGCTTTCTCTTGCTCAATTTAAAGTTCTGTCATAACTCATCACATATCTCTTACATTGTTCTTTAGCAATGGAGCTCATTACTTACTGTAAGGAATTGGACAATTCCAAACTATTTGCAAGCACTACCACCAAGACAAATTACTTACAGGTGCAAAGCAACATGCCAGGATGCACAAAGAAACATCACAGATCTAACCCAAAAATGCATCTGCAATGAAGATTAACACTGTATTCCAGTAAAAGGTTGGGAAATTTAATTTCTTTGGTTACAAGGGGAGAAAGTCCTGCCAGGCTTCCATAAAAACCCTTTGACTGACCTCCAGGAGGAGCAGGTGAAGATGTGAACCTGACCCTTTCTAAGCAGTTTGCTATTTCCTCCCCAAGTCCATTTCACTGGAGATAGGAGAGCTATCCAAGAAAAGCCAGATTTCCATGGGTGTCTCCCTGAACCCTAACATTCACCTTGATGTTTAAACCTGTTCTCTAACTTACCCAAAAAGAAGCCAGAAATAACATTCACCTCACAAATTTTGACAAGTGGGCCAAAGCCACTACTGAGCTGCTGTACAATCCAAAACTCAAGAGATAAATAAAAATAAATTTAAAAACCTGTCTTGGCCCCAACAAAAGAATTGTAGCTCCTTACATTTTCCAAGCCGTTTACATGTTCTTTGTGTTGTTAGGCCTTCAGAGGCCTACAACCTCAATAATTAAAAGAAGGCTTTTCCTATTTTTAGTAAAATCTTGGAAGAGGAACTGCCAAAGTTTTCCATGCAGAAACAAGATTGATGCTATCAGTTTGTCAGCATCTGAAGCTCAGAGGGTCAACAAACAAAGCTCTTTAGATCTAAGTTACAGAGTCAAAATTAGTAGTGAATAAAATAAGATGGTCCCTCGTATACTTTTTTTTTGGTTGGTTGGTTGGTTGTGTTTTTTCGGATTTTTTGTTTTGGGTTTTTTTTTTTTGTTTGTTTGTTTGTTTGTTTTGTTTTAATGTTTAAACAAGTTTATCTTGAGATATCATCAACACAAGGTTTCAGCTGGGTGATCCAAAGTGGCTCCTGAACACCTCTGGACAGACTCCATCCCATCTCCATTCACCTTTTACTGAACAGCTGCATTGGTTCAAACTTCGATCACGTTAGCAATGGCAGAAAAGGAGCCCACTCTCCAGAATACAACCTGTTACAGCTTCCAATATCCTGCCAAGGACATCTTGCTTTTCCCCTATCTGGCAGCAGCCCCAGAAGACATTTCTTGACACCTTCTCAACTTGAAGACACAGTGTGGTTTTCCTTCACTGATTATCTCAGAACGATGAAACAATTCAAATGCTGTAATAGCATCTTTTTTCCCCCAAAACTCTGCTAGGAACAACAGATATTATCTGTACAACAAGTGTGCTGCGAAATGCCACAAACACCTGTTCTAGTAGCACTTTTTTTAAGGTCAAAAACACTTCTGTGATTATTCTTATGGCATATCTTTTTTAATAAAGCTTTATTCCTGTATTTTTTTGCCTTTTTAATTAATAGCCTGTCACAGCTACAGCACCATATCTCTTTCAGCTTTAAATACTTAAAAGTGAGGAAGCATCCTAAGAATTGGTTAAACTCAAGATTTGATTACATTTTTTGAGTACAGCCAAGGAAAATCTTTGACACATGAAATCCCTCTCTAGCAGACAAAAACATTAGCAATGCAAGGCACTCTTGATGTTGCTCAAAAACAATTCCTCATGCCCCTAATCTTAGTTCAGGTGTACACAGCAGTTTTAAAATAATAATACTCTTTGCACAATGTATTTTCATCATCTTTTCAGGCCAAGTTCTGGGTAAATACCTCTGCAGTGACTCTGCTTCAAATGGAGAAAGGTTTAATTTTACAAACTTTCTTGTTTTACCAAGCATCAGCTGTGGTCCACACCCACACATTCTAATACCAGCTATCCCTAAAAATGACCAACATTGGGTCATTATGTCCTGTCAAAAAGAAAAAATTGGAATGCTCAGGTGGAATAATTCTGTTTAACCTAACTGTGGTGGGTTGACCTCTGTCAGCAGCCAGACACCCAGCCAGGCTCAACAGGACAGGTGTAAAAAACAGAATGCAAAATCTTGTGTCAGCACAGAGAGAGTAACTTATGTCATGGGTAAAACAGACTCATCTTGGGGAAAAATAATGTAAATTATTGCCAATGAACTTAGAATGGGAAAAAAGCAAAGACAAAATGATTGAAATAATACCTGCCCCTCATGTCCCTTCTTTTCCCAGGCTCTTAACTCCCAGCTCCTTCGCCACCCTCTGACTCTGCAGGACACAGGGCAATAGGGACTGTGCTCAGTCTCTCACAGCTCCTCTCTTCTCTCCATCCTCTTCACACTTTTCCCCTGAGCCAGCTTGGATCCCCCCCCAGGCTGCAGCCCTTCCCTCTGTGGGCTCTCCATGGGCTGCAGCTTCCTCCAGGGCAGAGCCACATGCTGTCCTCCAGGGGCTGCCTGCTGGATTTTTGCTCCAGCACAGTCTCCAAGAGCTGTGGGGGAATCTCTTCTCCAGCACTGGGAGCACCTCCTCCTATCCTCCTCCTAGCCTCCTCTTCCCCCTGCTGTTTCACACTGTTTTCCCTCAATTGGTGCAGGGCAGTGCTTTCCCCTTCCTCAGAGAGGCTTTTCCTGAGGCACCAGCAGCTTGGCTGCGGGCTCAGCTGTGCCCTGTGGGTCCCTGGAGCTGGCTGGAAGCAGCTGAGCCAGGCAGAGGGCAGCCCCTGGCCTTTTCTCCTAGAGGCCACCCCTGCAGCCCCTTCCCCTGGGGCCATCAGCCTTGTCACCTCTACCAAACACAGTCCCCAGGAAAGAGGCATCAGTCCTGCCCAAACCTCTGTGCACTGCTGTCCCCCACACCTCCATCCAGGGCAGTGCTGATGTGGGTGAGGCCAATGCTTCCAGTCCCAAACCTGTGCTGGGCACACAATACAGCTTTTCCAGTCCTGCCAATGCAGCTCTGTCCAGCACTGTCAATACAAGGTTATTTTCCCTTTAAGCTAACTGGAGAGAGCTGGGACCTAACAAGATCCCAGAGGACAAACTAAAACTGACAATTTCAGCACTGGTACACCTCTCAGTAGTTACTTTGTGCTTTCTCATTTTTCTACAACTTCTGGGGCAAGTTGTTAAACCAGAAAACTGTGCTGCAACACAACCCAAACACCTTGTGTTTTCTCTCCTAAATTATAATAATGCTGTTTTGAGCTGGTTGTTCACTCAGGTAAAAACTTATCTCCTGGCCTGGCAGACACCAACAAGTCACATGAAGCAACAACAGAACTAGTTCTCTGAATTGACAGCACTGCATTTCCCCCATCTAATTGACTGGCTCGTTTTTTCTGTCTTTCAATGCAGATGTTTCCTCTCCCTCTCTCAGTTTCAGTGTTTCTATTGAAATACAGGCAGTGGAGGATTCCCAATGACATACCTATCTCTGGCTCACACACTAACTGCAATAAGGGCACCTCTGTTTCCATGGCATCTCAGAGTCATCAATGGGTGGCTCATCTCTGCACAACACAATTTTCATTCAGTGTAAAATCCTTAAACTGAGTGAGCACCAAGAATGCCATAAAATGCAATCCCCTTTCTGCTTATGGTATTTACAGCTTCACAGCTGGTCAAGGTTTGCAGTCATCATTCTGTGCCCGGTTTTCAGGTCTCAGAGCAGACCCTTCACATTAATTACACATTGTTCCCTGGAGCAAAGTCACTTTTCTCTACAATTTCTCTCGTGCCACATAGACTGATGTCACAAGATAGATAATAAAGCATCCACATTAAATAATAATAAATTAATAAGTGTTCTTCTCTTTAGGCTTAGGCAGATTTGAAAATTGTGTGCTACAACAGAGCTGCTTGGGCTGCTTCTTATTTGATGGGTCAGCCAGGTCATGCAGAATATCATAGTAAATACCATTTTCACTAAGGACTCATTAAGGAAAATTTCATTTGCTTGTTGCCAGAGGAATAACCCTAATTGGTTCCCTTCAGCAGCATACAGCTTCCCTACTGTTATGGGGCCCTTATCATCTGCACTAACACTTGTCTAAGGCTGATGATTCCAAGTCACATTTAGGCCCACACAGTTCAACAAACAGTGCCTGTAAGAAAATGTGTGGTTAGGTATTATGACAGACAATCAGGTATTATTACTTAAAGATTTTTTACCTTGCTAAAGCAACTCATCAGGAAATAAAGAATAGATTCTCTGAAGGAAGCAAACCATATTTGATTTTTCACATTCTGAGGGCATTTGATTGTGCTTGTTTTACCTGGTATAAGAAGCCAGAGTATGTCTAGAATTTTCAATTTTTGCTTCTTCATTACATCCTTAAATTAATAGCCTGAGGGTTTCATAACCCTCACTGCCTTAGAATTTGTTTGTTCTTGATTCAGGTAGCATCACAACTGATCGCTTACCTAATCCTCATTATTTCTGAAGTTTTGAGAAAAAACACAGCCTGGGAATAAATATAATTAGGGATTTATCAATATCTGTGACATGCTTTTTATTCTTGGCTTCTGCAGAAATATCTGAAGAGACACATGCATACAAAGATTTAATCACACTGGGCTGGAAATTTATTTTGCTGTTTTTGAAATGTTTTGCTGAGTACCAAATTCATTCATAAAATAAAAATCCCTTTTTCCTTTCAGTAGTCCAAAACAAGGCCACCAGGAAATGAGAATTCAGTAATTTTACTATTAGCTTGAGAGTTATCACAGACATTGAACCATAAACATCTTAAAGTTCTTAATAACCTTAACTTCCATCTTCAGTCACTGAATATTTCAATGGCACAAAACTACTTCACCAAAGCACATAGTTTAAAAAATTCTTTCCATCATGACTCAGAAAAATATATATACCTTTGCTTTTCTGCCTTGTTATCAAACCTGATTCTGTCACAATTCAGGGCCTGCAATCATTACTGAAGAAAGCAGGTTGTATATTTCACTGTTTGCAGTCCTTACCAACAGTCAATGAAAACCAGCCTGGGAATGCAAAGTTTAAAGTTTTGGATTTTTTGTTTTTCTGGTTTTTTTTTATTCTTTCTTTTTAGTTTTTTTTTATTTTTGTCAGGTTTTTTTTTTTTGTTTTTTTTTTTTTATTGTTTGTTTTATCAAAACCCTTAATTAAATTGATGAAACTTCAGCTTGCCCTTTCAAAAAGTGGTCTTTATTCCAAGGGATATTAGTTAAATACCATTTTGGGACCATTAATATCAAATTACAGAGCAATTCTCATTGTAAATTATATTTTGTAGTAATAAGAAATTAAAGATGTATTAAATATGAAGATAGTGCGGGAATAATTAAAATTTTTTGTTACAAAAAAAGATAGAATGACAAATTTCTTCCCAGTACTTGTGCTTTATTTTTTGCAAAAGCAAGTGTGACCCCCATAATGGCTGTAAGAAAATAACAAGCTAGTCATAAGCAGCATGTGGTGGTTTTATTTAGTGTGGCTTTTGACTTTCAGGGAAATAGATCAATATAAGTGATCAAAAGTGATTGCTAAAAATATTTGATGCTATGAAGAAATTCCTCATGCTCTTTATTCCTAATCATCAGAAGGACACAAAAAGAGGTAAAGGTGAGACTAGATGTCGATTAAGAAAGCATGAGTGTCAAGGAGCTCAATTTTTGTTCAAATTTTGCATTAACTTTTTCTGATCTTTGGCTTTCCCCAGTTATGGCAAATTTTGGTCAGAAGGGAATGGAGGGGAAGGAAAAAAGAGAAAGAAAAAAGGAAGTCATGCAAGCATTGGTCAAAACCAACCATATGTCCTCAACCATGTCAGTATCTTGTGCTTCTGTATCATCAGTCAAGTCAGAGAACTGGTTGTGCTGTGTGCAGGATCTTTAGGGAAATGTAAATGAAGGAAACACCTTGTAAAGAACAGCCTAGTAATGTAAAACACTAAAGCTGGGTAACTTGAGGATACCAGCAGAAAAAAACTGTGTGACTGATCTTGATTTATTTTTCGGATTTTCCTTGTTTAAGAGTATGATCTATTCTAAAGATAACAAAAGTCAAAGAAAATGCAGTGCAGACAGAAGTTCCTGATTTTTTAAACAGGTGCACCTTGCACTCTGATTCTGATGCACAGATGCTCAGACCATAAAGAAAAATTTAGAAAGATGCAAGCAAAACTATCATTATTTCCCTTTTTCCATTGCTGGTAAATCTGTGATTTCTCTTCTTTCACATCTCCATTTCAGCTCTCCCTGGTTCATGAATACATCACTGGGTCTGTCATGTTCAGGACATTTCTGCAAGGAACAACTCTTGTGTTTGTATTCTCAGTTCTGCAGTGAATCTCATGGACATGTTGGAACTAGTGGGATAGAGCAGGAAAGAGCCAACATCACTGGTACCTTGTAGTTTAAGAAATCACAGAGTAGTTTGAACTGTAAGGGACTTTTAAAAGGTCATCTATACCAGCCTCAACTAGACTGAGTTGTTAAGAGCACCATCCAACATGAATGTTTCCAAGGATGGGCACCACCTTTCTGGAAAATTGTGCTTTATCTCTCTCACTTGCTTTTTTAATCTAAACTTTCCCTCCTTCAGCTTAGAACCATTCACCCCTGTCCTATCATGTTGCCTTGTAAAATGTCCCTCCTCAGCTTCCTTGTAAGTGCCCTTTAGGTCTTGGAAGGCTTCCATGTGGTCTCCCCAGAGCTTCTTTTCTCCAGGCTGAACAGCCCCAACCATCTCAGCCTGTCCTTGTAGGAAAGGTGCTCCAACCCTCTGGTCATCCTCACAGCCCTCCTCTGGACCCACTCCAGCAGGTTCATGTCTTTTTTGTGTTGGGGGACCCACTCATGGACCCAATACTTCAGGTGGTATCTCACAAGGGCAGAGTAGAGGGAGAGGTTAAAATATATGATTTCAGGGATATGTGGTTTAATATTCTGTGGAAAAAAAACCAAACAAAAAACCCAAAAAAAACCCCAAAAAAATGACAACTAACCAACTCACAACCCCCCCATCCTTTACAAGGGGTAGAGAGAAAGGATACCCTTTAGCATTTATTATCAAATATGTCCCTCCCTAAATTGTTAGTAATTTTAATTCTGTTACACAGTCTGAATAACCAAATTAAAAACCTACGAAATGTGAACTCTGGGTTTTGAAGGACAAAAATATTTCCCTCTTTGCTAATAGATCTAATTTATTAATACATTTTGCTTAGATATAATATGTCTTTGTATAATGTTTTCTGGCAGTACATAACCAGATGCTCAGTAATACCCCTTGGACAATTTGACTTCCATATGTGCCTTTTCTTATGCTTTTCTTGCAAGGCAATTACCATTCATTCATCAAATGACTGTCTCATGGAAAACCCAAAGCCCTTTCATTCCTCACCTTGTGTGCTATTTCCCCTCCTCCTGCCCTCTTCCTCAATCTAGTGGATTATTAAAAGGACAGATTTGACTGATAGAAAGAAGGAGTACATCTCTTTTCTTCTGGCTCAGCTTCTCATGACCCTTGCCCTAGATGGTCAGCCATTTCCCCACACTGTGAGTATTTCCCAACTAAAATTTCAACCTTCTTCAGGAGGAGCCACAAAGTGAGTGAAGCAGCAGGTGACCAGCAGCAGAAAGCCAAGAGCTGCCACAGTACACACATCTTCCTCTTGTCAGAAAGAAAATTCAGGAAGAGTCAGGATAAGTTCATTCGAAGTAAGTCCTGGGGTGCTGGTGGACAGAAAATGTACAGAAGCAGATATGATGTACTGACACCAGAACACATTTTAAAAGGTCATATTTCTGGCTAAGACTATCTATTAAAAATAAATTTTATCTATTAAAAATATTTTTTTAAATAAAATCATGACCTAGCCTCAATAGAATATTGAATGATTTGCAAAACTAATAAACTTTGTCTCCACCATAGCTGATCTCCTCCCATGCTTCTGCTGTTGAGCACAAACTGCACAGCTCATAACCAAAAAGGTCTCTTAAAGATGACAATGCAGCACTGCTTCTTGCAAGGCTCCTCCAAAAATCACTAGGTCCATGCACAATTTGATTTTCTATTAACAGGACCATTCTAACCCTCGTGTCAGTACTAAAATTATAAGTTTCTATGAATAATATCCAAAAAGGTCAACCTCCAGTCTTCTAAACTTTGTTACTCCTGGAGTGTTAGGAGGCTGTCATTTCCCTCCTCCACAAGTTTTCCTCACTAACTTGAGCCTTTCCCTACCCTAATTCCCTTTTGCTCCTATAAGAACAAGACATTGACTGAACTTGCAAGTGCTTCACTTAACAGAGGCTTTGCCATTGTTCTGCCAGACTGCTCCAGCCCATATCCTTAATCTCTGTTTTTACCTGTCATCTCACTCTTCTTATTTCCTGTTTTTTCCTCTTCAGTTCATGTAAGCAAGTATCAACATGCACCCTGATTTTTATCTCGTCTTTTGTGAATTAATATATGTACCACACCTGAGGTACAATTTGTAAATCTGTGTGGAAGTGAGTGTATTTTTCTTGTGTTGTCACACTGTCTAGAACTACAGATTCCTTATCCTTGACTAGGATTAATAACCAGAATTATGTGAAGGAGCACATACAACCAGATTCCACCTCAGTCAATAAATAACCTTCCACAGTTTTCTTAATTATGTTTGGCCAATATATGAGTGACAACTCTCTGTGCCCTTGCACACCTTCTAGAACACCCTCCCAAGAAGAGATTTGAAAACATGCATCCCACATCTAAATATAAAGTGAAAGATGTCAGCTCTATAAATTACTTCAGGAAAACAGAACGGAAGGAAGATTTAAATGTAAGGATGAGAGAAAATCTGTGTGCATCAGGCAAAGGATGTACAGATACACAACTGGATATCTGCATGTATCTATACTAGAAACATCTGCTGGTTCTTAGTGCTGCTTCTCTCTTCTTTTTCTATTTCCACTCATTTGCTTCCTAGCCCTCCTTATTGAATGTAGATGCTCTTTTCTTATTATTTTTTTCATATTTGATTATAAACTTCTAACATAACAAAAGGAATGTAAAATTAATATATGGTTTCCTCTAATCTCATCAGATCTACACTTTCATGACTAAGTTTCAACTCAATTCTTAACATTTTAAATTGTTATTTTTAATAATAAGCATTATAAACCGGGGCTTGCTCATTAGACAGGCCTGTTTTACTGTAGATCTATTTATAATCAACAGCTGGCTCCACCTAGTGTCCAATTAATTCATCGGTGAAAGAGAAAGCTAAAACCAAATACTAGAGAGAAAACAGAAACAAACTATAAAATCACTTGTCAGCTGGGTGATGGCCACAGACAGCATGAAGCTGCAATTACTGGTGTCACAGGGAAAAGGCCATTTTAAGTAGTTACTGTATGGTGATTGCCAGCCAGCACTCTGGAGACATGAAGAGACTAAGCAGGTTCAGGAGTATAAATATAATATATGCAATATAAAACAGTTTTACTGCTACCCTGAAAAGGAGAATGGGACTTAAGCTGTTTATAGGAGTCACTTTCTCTATGGTTTCACTGTGATCAACAATGACAAATTATTGTTAAATTGAATTGAACTTCTATGGAACAGAATACAATTTTATTTTACTGTCATCAAAACTACAGAACTGTTTCTGGCTATTCATACCCCACAGTGATCCTCTCTGTTAATGAGCACATCTCCCCTCCCAGCAGTTACAAAATCATTTAAAATGCCTCTTTTAGATGATCATAACAGGGAAATGCTCAAGCTAAATAACACTAGCTATTAGTTTTACTGATCTTTACATTCAAACTTTACAAAGGCTGGTTCACTGCTGTGTATCTAGAAACATCTATCTTTCTAAAACTGTTACAGCTTTACTCAGCAACATTCAGTCTTTGATAGCCTGATCCCTGTTGACCAGACAACACAGAGTACAGCCAACTAAGATAAAGTCAGAAAAGTGAATATCCAGTTTGACAAGAGATTTCTTGATTATCACCTGTGAAAAAAACTATATATCTAATAAAGAATGGAGTTTACTTAGAAGAAAGCATTTTTGTAAAGTAAAATAGCCCAAGTAATTTAATATAATCATAGCCTGTGAGCTATCAAGCAGTGTTTGAGTGGTTGTTGAACCTTTGAATAGCAAGAAGAAGAATGTTTCACATTTACAAAGCACTACTTTTACTCCTTTGATAGAGGGCAACCCACTCTGATAGAGCTGACATTTGTTTTAAACCTGTTCCTATCACCTGTTCGGAGCTGCTTAGACATTTCACCCTAGTGGTGATAAGATATATTTCTATATGTACAATATACACTTAATGACAGTTCACCGTGGCAGAGAGGGAGAATATATATGTTTGTGGGGGGAGAGGTGGACTGGAGGAAGGATCAGGTATTAAGACAATACCTACACCAAAGCAAACACCTGTAAATTTTCTCAAACTCAGTTTGAGAAATACTCAGTTAAAAGTTATGTTTGTGACCCATCTGAAGTATTCACAGCTAAATTCAATTATATGAAAACCTCACAGTGCAACACAGAACATAAATAAAATGCACACAGAAATGCTCTCTAATATTTCAAAAATAAGAGAATACTCAAGTTCTCAACAGTTAAGCAGCTACTGTCATTTCTCATTAACAGCTTTCAAAATTCTGTCTGAAACAAGTTGATACAGAGAAATTAAGAACAGTAATCAAGCGAGAAATGATAGACCAGCTGGGTAGGCATCAAGTTGGCAAAACGTGAATACAGTTCAATAGCTGAAACAGATGCTGGAGTTGTTGAGATATTGATGTCTTTTCTTTATATAATGCTGAACAACCGGATAAATGTCAAGAGCTAAAAACTGATGGGGAATAAAACCCCTCGTAAAAACTAACTGTAAAAAGCAGAGACATGCAATATCTTGTCATTATACCAGAGCATTCGGTACATGCATCTTCATTTCCCTAGAATTCTTCAATATGCCAATATGTCAATCAGAGCTTGCTAGTGAATCAGAGGAAGCTTTTCCCAGTCTTGTTTAACATTTGTTTGTTTCTATCTACCTGAAGCTTCAGAGAGAGAGAGACTTAGCAAATACTTTATTCTTCAGTCTCATCCTAACAGAACACTCTCTTTCAAGAAAGCAATTCCCCGAGCTTGGAGGCGAGCAGGAAAGAAAGAGTAACACGAGCATAAATGAAACTGCAAAATCCATTTTGCACGAGGAATTTTGTTTTCAGAGTTTCAAGACCTCAACAACAAATCCTCTGCCATCAGCGACAGCTCATTCTAGCATATGCTTTGTCATGGTCAGTTTCTAATTACATTCATAATGATGCAATAGCTTTGATAATCCTACCTTCCATGCCAGCTGCTTTTCTTGTCACTCCATCATGCCAATAAGTTGGCTGCCGTAACAAATCAAGATAGTGCAAAACAGCATCTTTCCCCTGCATCTGTCATCTTCCTGAAAGCATTCTATTACTGCCGACTGCTGGGAACCAGAAAGTCTATTTGAATTCCAGCAGCTCCCCTTTCGCATGATTCAAGTTAGGTTAGGTGGGCATGCCTAACATGATTCTCTCCATCATTTATTATGCAGCTGCTACACCGTCGGTGTGGTAACCACTCTGACTTTATCTGATACGTCAGTCTTGCAAACCTCTACCTCCGTGCAAGCCCACGAGCCACAGAAGCATCTTGCATTTAATGAGCACTCTCCCTGCCTAAAGAGAGTGCATCTGTAAATCTGTTTCAAATCCTGCTGCTCGTATTGTCCTCTAAGGCTGATGCAAATGTTTGAAGATTTTTTTTTTTATTATTCTTGCGGGTTTTTTTTCCTCTTCAGAAAGCTCTTCATGCACGCTTGAATTATTCACGCTTCAGCTAAAGGTTTGCTGATTTGTGTCCAACCAAACAGCACCTTCCCGTTGAAACTCTCTGCTCGAAATCTACTTCTGAATAACAGTGCTGTGCGTTCAGGCTCTCAACTCTGTTTCATTTTGAGCATGGCTTTTATAGCTACACCTCGACAAATACATTTAGTTCTTTTCATGCAATGAATGGCTGTCTAATGAGGGAGCTGTACATTTTTAAGCAATTTATCTAAGCCTATCTGTAGGTGACACTTGCTTTTTGTGCTTTCTACATTTTAACAGTAAGTGGATAGCTCTGTTACAGCATCTTGATATTCTTAAAGTGGTAAGAGCACCACCATAAGCTGCTTTTCGTCAGCCTGTGGAGGACACTTTCAAATGACAGAGTTTGCTTAACTGCTTCTGAGTATCATGAATTAAAGGGATAGGGCTGTTTTGTTGTCTTTCTATTTATATTTTATGTTGAGTGGGGGAAAAACACGCTTGCGTCAGTGATTTCAAAAGCATATTAATAGAAATTGACATCTACACATCAATCATCCTCCAAGTCAAATTAGCTGCATCTCCTCCCACCCCTCTGCCTGCAGTTCAGAGTCAAGGCATTTCATCTTTAATGCGTCTGGTTGCTTGTAAGCTGAATAAACAACCCCAGCCCCACGGTGGAAAGTTTGAATAGTCTGTGAGAGAAAAAAAAGGGACAATTCAATAGAGGCAACAGCCGGCTTAAACCTGACAGTTTAGTGAAGTAGTGAGGGAGAGCAAGGATTATCACTGGAGTAATACCTCCTTCCCCAGCCTTTGCACAATGGCAAAGGAGGAGAGAAGAAGGGGAAAAAGGTAGTGACCCCCAGAAAAGCTTTCCCTTGCTGCAGCTGCCAGCTCAGCATCACTCACCAGTGCTCATATTCCCAGCTCAAAACACTCAGGGTTTTACTAAAGTCTCACTTCTTTAGTCAGATTATATGTGTTGAACTTCTCTGTGGTTTGCAATTCCTCCTCACCTTGATAGTCCCTTCCTCCCCCAAAATTCTCTAATCTCAGTTAAACTCATCAAGGTCTTGGCTGTGAAAAACAAGCCTGAAAACATGAGCTCAGAGGAGATCCAAGTCACAGAAAGTAAATGGTCAAGGGGACAGGGAGAAACAAACAAAATCCAAACCAAAAAAAGGAAATTCCAAAAGCAAACCAGGAAACAAGGCAAGAGGAGTTTCCTATTTTGAAAAACAAGTAGAAATAAGAAATCAGGACTCCCACAGGGGTGTTACCAGTGGGTGCTCCCTGCACAGCACTCAGCAGAGACCCTGGGCAGAGGGGCAGGCTCTGCTGCTGGGCTGCTGAACGTGAGAGAGCTCCCAGCCCTTGTGGGAGGATCTGACTCCCTGCTCTCGCCCACATCCAAATGGCACAGCTGACACCTGAACAGCTAACATAGCATGGCGCCGTTTCTATATGTGATACTGTATTTATTCCTAGCGTGCTGCCAGAAAATGCCTTTTTAGAGATTTCATGTAAATAAAGTAGAATTACTACATCTGTTCCTCTGTCTGTAGCAGTACATATCAACAAGCTAATTTTGCATTCAAGGCAACAGAGATAGTCCTATCATATAGTTGCAAAGTGCACAACTATAAAGAGCCCATCTGAAAATACTGTCAGCTCCTTTTTGTTCACAGTTCAAGTCATTTCTGAAGTGAAACAAACCAGGCAATGAATGAGGACTGACTTTGAAGTCGCCATCAATTCCAAGTACATAAAAGGATATGCTTAATATTTCACACTTCTAGCTGCATTGCAATTTCTAAATCATGGACACAGCAAGAAGGAATTTACATGGTATTTCACAACAGATGAGTTTGAGCACATAGATCATATAGCTTGTATTTGCAGGGAAGATCTAAAATACCTGAGAACTTAACATAGACTTAATTTCTAATTCAATGAATTTTAAGATGTGCAAGATTATAGATGAAAATATCCAGAAAGACATTTAATATGTTAGTAAGACATATAATAATGAAAAGAGAATGGGAGCATCTGGTGTGGCACAATATACTTTACCAGAATCCTATCCCACCAGATACCTCAGAATCACAATAAGGGAGAGGCAGAAATGAGGGAATGATGAAAAGTATTTCCAGACAAATAAGCATGGCATTACAGGGAGGTCCCACTGTGGTTTATCATTCAGTATTACTGCCCTGTCACACAGCACACAATGGATGAGATATAGTTTAGCCACACAGACATTCCCAGACAGATCATGCCCATGGGGAGTAGCCATTTTTTTTGGGTGAAAAAAAAAAAACAAAACCAAACCAAACCAAACCAAACCAAACCAAACCAAACCAAACCAAAACAAAACAAAAAAAAAAAAAAAAAAAAAAAAAAAAAACTCAAAATATTTTAAATTACTTTTTTTAGAGGAGAAAGAAACTGAAATACACCCGTGTTTGTATCTTTTGTGTGCACTAGCTGTATAGAAAAACAGCCCAGAGACAAATGGAGAATCTGGGAGGAGAAACCAGTATCAGTCATTCTGTCCACATCCTAATAGGCCAGATTAATAGCTGGCTTTTGTCTCTAGCTTTTTCTGCATTTTTCTGCAAAAACAACAGCCGTGGTTTCTGCATATTGTAAGTGGATTCAGCATCTGCATAGATATAATTATAGCAACCCACCCATATGGAATGAATTGCTTTAGAGAGAAAGCTCCATGGGTTGCGCTCCCAGAATCTACAATAACACAAATACATAATTTTTTGTCTTATATAGAGCTGTCCTCAGTTTGCAAAAGGCAGAAATAAACGACAAGTGGAATAACACTCATCAAGTGGCATTCTGCTTCCTACAGTACTGAAAACTCAGCAGGCAAAGGAACTCCAGCCTATTTGGGTGACAACTCTCTTCCTATTCCATCGACAGCTTATAGCAAAGACATATATATCTGTTTTAATTATTTCACTAGAGGGACTGACTGGTGCATTCAGGGTGCTTGAGTTTGATTGTGGTGGTGTGTGCACATGACAGTGACCACTAAGGTACCTTACAGAGCCTTCTCTTGCTGCCATTTTTTTTTTTTTTTTTTTTTTTTTTCCTCTTCGGAAGCACCAGTGACTCCGACTAAGCAAGAGTAAATAATGGATCACTGAAAAATAGGAAGCAAGCAGATTGGCCTTGACCTTCAGCTCTACATAATGCATTGTCTCCAGTATGCAAAAATGAATTCTGATTTTGCTTGGCAAAAATTGTTCATTTGTTTTGCTAATATATCTCCGGAAGAAAGTCAATTTCTCTTCCCTTTTTCCCTGCCTCCCATTATAGTTAGGTACTTCATGCCTCTCCCAGTGAACAACTAATTCAATTGATCAATCATGCAAGAAAATACCTTAATGATATACTGTGCATGTTTAGATTAATAAACGCCCCCAATAAAACTACTGGAAAGTTTGTTTGGATAACCCAGACAGGAATTATTAGTTATTTCTTACAGTTAATCATTCTATATTAACTACTTTTCAATTATAGGATTTCTGATGTATGACTATGAGAGTAATCTGTGCATAAACAGTCACTTTCCAATATAGTTAAACACATCAGTACTTCCATCTTAATGACAATATTTCAGTCATTTGGAGAGGGTAACTTCTGGCAATTACTGCAAATGTAGCTTTGACCACTCAAGATTTAAAATAATTACTACAGACAAGTCTATGAAAAATTGAAAACTAAAAATGCATAGAAGTCATGTCTCTGTAAACCAAAAGGCCAGTGCCACCATCCTCTCTCTCACATGGATGTTTACAAGCCCCTTGCAATGGAAAGGTTCAGCAGCCTCGTCATCCAGACAGGACCACTGTGCTGGCCAGAGAGAAGTTTCAGATGTCAATGTCTCAAATCATCCTGCCACGAATCTGACAGGCATTCCAAGAGCTGAAACTTTCAGGGGTTTAAAATTTTTGCTCCCCTGCACCATAGCATATCCAGTTATTTTTGTAAAGAATTCATCTTTGTTTTTTTTAACTGAATCTCAGGTATGAAATTCAGCTAAGTTCAGGCATTTGTCATAAGATGAAAGCTCAAAACACACTGATCTCAAAACGTGTTAGGAGGATTCATGACCAACCTTTTGAAATAAGATTGATCCTGTTTATGGTAATTTTTTTTCAAAATTTTATTACAGATGTATTTACAACAATAATAAGCAGCGATTTCCTCAGCAAGAACAGGATTTCATATTACAGGACATAAAAAAGTTATTCACAAAAAATGCTACAGAAACAGCTCTCTGAGATGGCAGAGCATGGCACACTAAAAAGTGGATACTCTACATTAATTCTGAATATTGCTGTGTGATATATCCATCAGAACACTGCTGCAAATGTGGATAATATAATCTCTCACATGCAGTAACTATTGAGGATTTTTAATGTCAACCTCTGCTTACATCTACAGATAAGCCAACACACAGTCTACATTTGGTTCTCACATAGCATATGTATTTCAGTGACACTGAATTTAAAACAGTAGGTTCTAGCAGGAAAAAATGAATCTGGTTAAATCATTCTCCAAATATTTAACACACATCAGGAAGCAGAAACATACAGTTTCCCTATTTAACACTCAGAGAATTAGTGACCTTGAACCCTTCAGCAAATGCTGCTAATCTTCCTCCTTAAGCAAGGCTTGCATGTTCTGTTAGCACAAAAATGAACAGTGACATGAAGTTCATGCTAATTACATAAAACTTGTATTTTGTGCTCTTAACAGCTCATTTTAGATCAGAGCTGCACAGCTTTAACCTTCTTCCATTTGTACCTTGACTTCTTTGGAAAAATTCATTGTTCAGCAGTACTGTGCTTGAAATAATTACTGACTTAAGCACCTTAATTTGTTCATTCTTTCTACAGTTGCAGTCCATGTACAAAATGATGTATAACAGATGTACAGTAATTAAAAAAAAATCCAAAATTAATTAAATTCAAAACAAAACCAAACCACCCAGGTCTAGCACACACCTTAGAGCCTGCCCTTCTGTGCAGCCCCTGTGGGCTGGGACTCAGCTCGCTGTGGTTCTGACTCCACCAGCATTCTGTCATCTGCTGTAGCTCTCCAGCAAAGCATTCCACGGTTCTCTCAATTTCCACCAAATGCAGATGATTGGCACACAAGCTGAATTAGGGAACTAGTTCAATAGCAGTTGGTCAATAAATGTTTTGGAGATCTCATGCTTTGAAAGATGTTCTGTTGGTTACTCCTACTGCTACTGCAGATATATTCTGCTTTAGTGGTATTTCCAATTCACTGTATCTGTTTTCTGATGGATCATTAACCAGCTGGCAATGTGCATAGGACAGCTATATGTAACAAAATTAATTAAAAGTAAATTCTTCCATATTCCCAATTCCTGTAATAGCTCAAACTTATTTTTTCTTTGATAATTTTCTCCTAAATTCGTTACTTATGTTGTTTGGGTTGCATTAATATTAAAACCAGACTTCTGATTAGTATTGCTGATGAGACTGCAACTGCTAACACAAGTCCAAAATCTCCAAAGATGGCAACTGAGAGTCCTTAACAGGCAACACTTCTAAGGTTTTGCTTTTCAGATGAGATTTAAGTTTAAATGCCAGGCACCTCTTTGACACATGTTCACTAAACACCAGTAACTCTTTCTGAAAAACCCTAGCCATTCCCTCAAATAACAAAGCAAATGCCCCACATAGAGAGAACTTATCCAAACTCTTTTAATCTTAAATGTTCCTCAAAAATATAGGATGCAGAAAGCAAGTTCCTTAATACTCAGTGAACAAGCCTGGTCACACAGTCTGGGGTTCCTGTTGTCTGGATTTCTGTGCATGTCAGCAGTTGACTTTAGAACACTTTCTCCCTTTCCTGGGATAAATACCATAATGAGAGATCAGAATATTAAAATCTTCACATTTACTCTTCCTGTAACAGGAAATAAAGCTACACAGCAACATTAGATGATGTTTTAATATATATTCTAAATTAAAATGGAATAAAATCCATGGCTGTTGCCTTGCACTTCACAGCAGACTTACTGCCTTAGAAAGGAGAGCTCTCCCTGAGGAGTCCAGAGCTCTTGCCACAGTGCAAGTTAACAGTAGGAGTCACAAAGAAAAGCATTTTCTACCTTTCCTACCCTTCCTTGTCAGTAGAAATAAGACACTCCATAGTTTCTACCTCTGTCATTGAATAATCTGTTTTAGCTTTGGAGGTTTAAGACTAGCTGTTCACTGTTTTGTTATAATATACATATAATGCATTTAGAAGGACAAACAGGACTAAGCCAACTTGGTTTCTCTGGAAATTAATGTACATCCAAAAAAGCACTTGTAGTCGTGGGTTCAGGGGATTTGGGTGTGTGTGTGTTTGTTTTTATACGGGATTTGAGATAAAAATCTAAATGTGAAACAAAAGTTGAATTCACCAACCACAGCTCTTAGTGCTCAATAGCCTTCTCAACTTCACAGAGAACTTGAATGTCCATTTTTCAGTGAATATCCTTTTTCATGAAAAGTTTGAAGAAGACACTGTGAATATTTTATTAATTATTTTAATCTCCAGAAGAGCCACAGAACAGTGAATTATTTGGGCTGCCCTGTAGGCCCTGATTAAAAGGGCACACAATAATAATTTAGCAGCCACTTCAGCAAGGACCTTTTCTTGCTCAGAGCTGAAAGCAGATTTAGGGAAGGTGTGACCCTGAAAGAGTCAGTTCTCAGGCAGGCAGGAATGGGGAGCCCCATGCCCTCCCAACCCCACACCTGTGGTGCCTGGAGCCACAAGAGACCAGGAGCACTTCCCAAACAGAAGGAATGGCAGAGGAAGAACTCTGCATTGTCACAGGGTGATTGATGTATAACTCCCACATTTGTTGAATTAGTTAAACTGTGGCCTAATTAAACCCTCCCTCTTGCATCTTGTCAAACTTCCAGCGTATCTGGGACACTGAATGGCACCAGTGAGCAGGGTGGCAGCTGCCAAGGATCACTTTGCCTGCCAGGCTTCATTTTTAACACTGTTTTGCATAATATCAGAGTGCAATCAATTTTGTATTGTATCAGTACAATAGCTGAGATTTTGATTATATCAACAGAGTATATAAAATAGCTCAAATTTTGGTTAAAACAACTACAAAATGTGAATTCTTAAACCAGGTATTGCATATGGAAACAAGGTGTTGTGGGAATACATGTTCCCCGAGCAGTTAATATTTATTTTTAACTACTTATAATTCAGGGCATATTTACTAAGATTACAAAACATTACACTGCTTGATTCACAGTATTTTACATTACTGACCCTTTTTATGCAAAAATTGCAGAATTTAACAACCTCATTATCACCAAAAACTAATTATCTTGCAAATTTCCCAGAAAGACATGAGTTCAGTTGATACAAACAGAACACTAGTTCCAGTAAAAGTGACGGACACCTGCATCAGCTCCCAGTTCAATGGGGTGATGTGCAACATGTGGATGCTGCTGCTGACCCTAGGTCATTTTGGAGCTACTAGATGTGACCCAAAGCACAGAAAATTGTACCAAAAGACAAGTAAAATAGTACCCCAGACAGCAAACACAGAAACTGAATAAAGAAAGGTTCACCACACACATGGTACCCTACCTCCAGCATGCAGTTCAAAAATGATAGCAACAGCAGGGGCACCTGGGAAGTTTTAGTGCCTTCCACTCACCCAGATACTCAATAATTCCTGAAATCTGTCCTGTAGAAAACAGCAAGCACTCAAATTTGTAATGAAATCAAACCTGTCCAGAAAGCCAAAGCCATCACTGTCATGTTGCTTGTCTGTCTGGGGAAAGAGGGCCCAGTGTTAACCCAGTGGACCCAGTGTTAAATTTGTTGTTTTATTCTAATTCATACCTTTTTCATGACTTTATAATTTTAGCTTTAAACTCCATGCAATTTTTTTTCTTTGTGTAATTACTCAATGACACTTTAGGTTCAATTAGGTTCAACTGTGGAAGAGGGAGATGTTTCAACACCACAGTTCACACAGATTTCCTGTCAAGGAATGTTAACTGCCCTTTCCCATAAGGTCCCACTCACATCTCTCAACAGGAACAACAAAAGCTCAGGGAAGATGCATAAAGCTTCTTCACAACTATTTCAGGCTGATCCCTGTCTGACTTTAATATATGCACAGTTGGACTAACAATAGTTGTTGCCATCAATATATTCCTGAAACTGTCTCCATGTCTGTCAACACTTCCCAATTCAACAGACTTGAGTAAAAGCACCATTCTTCTGCTTCTTCTCTGGCTGGCAAAATGGGGCTACATTATCAGTGGGAAAAACAACCTTTTGAAAATCACCAAGAAACTGTTGTATGAACACTTCTGAGAGGAACAGAACTCAGCTCTTGAGCTCCAGGAACAGTTTTGGCCACTAAACTAAATTGGCAAAGACTCCAGACAGAAAACTGGAGAGAGGGGACAGGGAAGGAATGCCATAAAGCAACTCCCTCCCCCATCTCCAGTAGAAAAAGGAACTAAGAAATGCTCTGAGGCCTAAATCATGTGTCCAGTTTTACAGCTCGATCCTTGAGCAATAGTCAATAATACCAAAGCTGCAGGTTCTCTCTACAAATGCACATATTTCTTGTACAATCTTTTCCAAAGATTGCTGTTTAAACAGAGGTCTACATGTGCCTACTAACCCAGAATGAAAAAAAAAAATCACCACATTAGAGTAGCCTGGCTAAGGCTGAGTTAAACCAAAGGCAGAAAAAGACTTATTAAAATATAAGTCTTTAATGAAGTAGTTTAGTTTTGTCACAGTTTATCACTTCATGGAAAGCACTGTTCAACTGAATATATTGTGAATACATCAAAAGTTCTCTTAATTTTTAAGCACACTGTGGATTGAGAGTGACTCATTTGCTGTGAGTATTGGAATACTTGATCTTTAAAATGTGTGATGTGAATGGGAAGATGTGACAAGATAGAGTTTCTTTTTGCTCTACAGGATAAGTGTAACACAGTCACTAGAACTTTACAAAAAGCCCTAAGGCTCTGAGTCTCTGTGTGAAAGGACTTGCAATTTATAGTGAAGCAATAGATAAAGAGAATCATGAAAACATTAAGAGACTTTTTTTTCTTTTTTTCTTTTCTGGGATGCTTGTGTGCTTTGCCTGCGGCATCATTCCAAGAAAAGTTAGGCAGCTGTAAGATTTATTGGCTGGGACCAAAGCTTAAATGCAATTTTCTCTCATCACATTCATACGAAGATATTGCATCTTCCTGTACCTTCCTAGCTAAGAATGGCATATTTAATTGCTTCTGTGACAGGTTCTGGTTGGGGGTTTTGGGAACTCGCTTCTATTGCTGTGTCAAGTAATCCCACAGCACTGTGCAGAGCTCCACTCCCAGTGTGCATACTGAAGTGTGGAAACTTAAAATTTGTTTACAAGGAGCACTGATGTGAGCAAAATTTGATTGCTTGAATGTTTTCAGAAAGCAAACACAGAAGTATACAGTGCCTAGAGCAACTGGGTTAAAAATCAAGGAAACAAATCTAAGAATTAGGAAAACTTCTAGCTTGGGTAAAAACACCAGTTCTAAATGATTCTTAAACTAAACTCAGTAAATTGTATTAATTATGTCCTAGAACACACTGAGGAATGGCAGCTTATTAAACTGTAGCTAGATAGGGCCTGTAGCCATAGGACAAGGAGTAGTACTTTTAAACTAAGAGAGGGCAAATTCAGACTAGATTAAAAAAAAAAAAAAAAAAAAAAAAAAAGGGTGGTGAAACACTGGAATAGGGAGATGTGGTGGGTGCTTCATTCCTAGAAACATCCAAGGACAGGTTGGATGGACTCTGAGCAACCTGATCTAGTGGAAAATGTTGCTGCTCATTGCAGGGGGGCTGGACTAGATGACCATTAAGGGTCCCTTCCAACCCAAATAATTCTATGTTTCTATAATAATAATGTCAATAATAAACCATTATAATATTAAATAATTGCTTACACATATATCTATTTCTCTACATACAAATTTAAAATGTCAGCATTTATATAATGGACATATTTCTCCTTCACCCCTTGGAGTCTTCAGCTTCACTACTGACTAAAACAAGGTTCACAAGAAATGCTGCATGGACAGACCAAGATTCTAATTGGCTGTATTCCCTGGCAAGCCAGGACATGGAATCCCACATTTCTGTTCTTAGCTGACAGAAATTAAAAAAAAAAAAAAACAAAAAAAAAAAAAAAAAAAAAAAACAAAAAAACAACAACAACAAAGCAAAAGCAGAAATCCAGATGTCTTTATCAAAAGCTCTGGCAGCAGCCTCCTGACATCTTGACTAATAAAGTTCAAATATTAGAGTAAACACAGCTAAGAACTACATCAGGTTGTCAGCAATGCCCAAGCTATTGGATGTGTTCAATAAATTGCCTGAAAGGGGACTGGAGAATTTCTTGAGAATAGAAGAGAAAGTGAAGAGCCACTGAAGTTTACCTAACAAGTTTATTAAAATGTGCTTCTTCCTTCAAGCACTGTTCCAAGCTTCCCCACAGAAGTTACAGATACCAGACAGCTTCCAAGAAATTAAAATTCTGCTTTATAATCCAGGCCAATCCCTATTTGCAATATTTCCTGTTGATAATACCTGAGGCACCTTACCCTCTTCCCTGCATTTAGTGCCATCCACCTGGAGAGAACATGGGCTGCTGACTGGCCAGGCAGAACCAATGACATTTATAGGTTTCTTCCTCTACTTATCACATCTTATGACAGCAATTAATTTTTAAAAAAAAATTTCCCACTATTTCTCAAATAAAAAGTTGACTACCAGAAAACACATAACAGGAGGAAGCAATTTATGATTATTATGTTTAATGCTTCATTCTTACCTTAGTGTTTTCCCTGACAAAATAAATCAAAGCAACATCTACAAATTCTGACACAACAACTTTGCAAGATAATATTAAATGTATTCTTTTTTTCATATGGAGAAGTACTATGTCAATAACTGTCCTCTGAAATGGGTGTTTAAGAGATTATTCCCTTGATTGCCATTGAGATATCTCCATATATTCTGATCTGAAAGTACCTGTGAGTTATTATTACTGCTGCTGCTGTTCAAGCCCTGAAAACAACCAGCCTGTGGCTGTTGTGCTGCACATCATCAGCACAAGTCCTGTGCTTTGCCTTTCTTCAGAAACCACATCTGAAAATTTGTTTCCTCCAGCCTTAATCTGCATCTTCCCCCCTCTCATGCCAGAGGAGCACATTTTCAGTGAGAACACTGCACCCCACACAGAGCTGCCTCCTTAACAGTGCTAACAAACCACTTGCCACCCAGCTCAAGGCTACCTGTCTTTTCCCACTGACACCTTCATGCTCTCAGTGCTCTGGCTAGTCCTGATGAAAGGGAGGCTTAAATGAAGTATGGATTTTCCTTCAGAGGTTTTCTGAACAATACCTTCACATACTACTAAGAGTTTGGAATTGCAATCAGAAAAAAGAAAAAAGCTCCAAAGTAAAAAGCTACACTATTGCACTCCTGTTTCAAGGAACACAACCTGGTTCTGTTTAACCCTGCAGGGGAAGAATGTGAAATAATAACAATTTCTAAAAATTATATTTTCATATTCATGATACAATAAGAGAATAAGTAATACACTTTCCTTTCCATAACCCTAAGTAGCCAACATATGAAATCCACCTTCTCATTGGCCAGGCATTGGTGATTTTAAACAAGAGGAAAAGGAGAAAAATGCTTGGAAGGTGATGCCATTTGTGCTGTTTCTGCTCTTATTACCTGAGGAGTAATAATGTCTCTAGGTCACAGCAATGCAGGCTGGAAAAAAAGATTAAGAGGGGTCAAAGGAGATGGGCCTAGACAAGTTTATTTTTGCAGCTTCTCCTGGTTGGCACAACCATGGGGCAAATATTATATCCTTGAAATATGAAAACACATTCTTACAGGATCTCCTTCAGCAGTTATGGAGCACTGTTTGGATAAATGAATCACCAACCTTCAAATCACCTACAGTGGAGAGCTGCAAGCAAAGTCCATTGATGGAATCATGCCCAAAACATTGCCACAGGGAAAGCTCAGAACTAGCCTGAGATTAAGCACTGCTAAAGAAAAAAACCCAAACCAAAAACAAAAACAAACTGAACAAACAAAAAAAAAAAGTCAAATACTTAAAAGGTCATAGCTGAAAAGAAAATCAGGTACTTTTTTTTTTTTTTTTTTTTTTTTTTTATGAGGTAATAAAAGAAATCAGAGCCAGTTTTCTGAAATGAGCTAGAAGCTAAGTTTTTTAGAGAACATCCTGAAGGAATTAGGATTTCCCTTATTCAATAAAGTTTCTTTTTCCCAGAAAAATGCCTCAGAGTCAATTTCTACTTCACAGTTGTAGCACTGGGAGGGCAAAAAGGAATGACCATGCACTTTTAAAAGAAAACATCAAAGACATCTTCTTTTCACTGAAGCATTAATCACATAATAATGAATGCTTATTAGCCTGCAATTCCAGAGCCCAAAGTTTATTCCCATTTAAAACAAAATACTCTTCCACAAACTGCATAACAAATGCACCAAAGATTATGGGCTTTGAAACTAGAGTGAAGATTCATTGAAACATGAAATAACTCATCTGCCATGGGAAAAATCTAATTGAGATCAGGAAACATAAGAGCTTAGTAAGAAGCATTGCATTCAGAAAAACAAAAACAAAGAGACAAATCAAGATTGATTAAGAGAAGATAGTCCTAGAATTTATATTACCTCAATTTTTATATCTCTGAGTGTTTTGGTGATCAGACATATTCCCACCTTTATAAGAATAACAATTCCATTTTACTAGAACTACCCATAACCTTTTATGCCTTTTAAAAATACATATCCTGCAAAAAATAATACACTTAAAAGTATGCCATATTTTCAAAAACAAAAACAAATAAAGATTTATGTAATTGATTTATCTTGATAGCTAAAACCATGTCTGGAGCTTTTCTTCATGCTTTCACTTAGTAATTTTTCATGTTTCAATGGGAATTTGTATATCTTCAAAATGAGAGAAGGGTGCTGTGTAAAACTCAGGTGTTAAAAGAAAGAGTAAGTAGGAGCTTTTAAATTTTCAGTCTATGACTGGGGGTATTTTTCAGCAACATATGTACAGGAAAAAAAAAAAGAAATACCACACACACACACACACACACACACAAAAAAAAAAAAAAAAAAAAACACGAACCCAACAAAACCCAAATCTTACAAAAGTAGAGGAAATAAAGGAAAGTAAAGCTCTGACACAACTCTGGGTCTGGTTTTGGTACAGTCATTTCTGTGGAATAGGAACTCCTGATGTTGTCTGAGTAAGAAAAGCAAAGACAACCCCCTTCCTCCCAGGGTGTTTACAGCTGAAAAATCCTGAACCTGACATTCATAAACCCATTTCAAAACTAATGGCAGGATACATAATTTTAGTCAGATGACAGCTATTACAAGGCATACTGACAAGATTCATGCCATCTATAAAATGGCTGCTCCTTTTAACATTAGTCTGTATAATTAAAACACAACATATTGAAATACATCCCTTTTTTTAACTGTTCAACAAGACAATGGATCTAGTAAAAACTGAAAAAAAAAAAGATATTTTCATGCAGATGTTTAAAGAAATAATAAAACTTTGTCAATTCAGTGTGTAAAATAAAATATGGACTCTTAAAAGTCGCAGAAGTTTTTTGAACATTTTTTCCCTACAACCCCAGAAATATTTTCCTCTACTACAGCAATTATTTTCTTCAGATGATATAATTATTCTGTCTTTAAGATTTATGATGTAAGTTAATAAATTTTATGCTTTGAGTATTTCTTTCTCCTTACTCCTGTATATATTTTTGAAAGTCTGTCATTATGGCTTACAGAAGAAAAATCTTAAGAGAACTATCTAGCACACGAATCAGTGTCTTCTTTGCTACATTGGTCTTATGCTAAAATGAAAATTACGTAGTCTCCTTCTCATCCTGCTGGAGAAAGCCCAAACTTGGACCAATTTCAAAATTTAAGAAACATAATGTAGACAAGGAACATACAATGATTTCTTATTTTTTAGAATCCAATCCCAGTAGCCATACTCTATTTGTAGGGAATATTTATTATTTTAATTTTTCTTAAATGGTGAATCAGAATTTAAATATAAAATTTACTCAACAGTACTACTAAAAATTTAACTTAGCAACTAAAACCAGATTTTACCCTAGGAGTCTTAAGTGTTCCTTCAAATTACAGAGAGATGCCTTTTATATCTGATCCCTAACAGATATAGCAATTGCAAAGCTATAAACCTGCTGCAAACATAACCGTGACACCAGAAGGCAAACTGATTACATCTTATGAGACCCAGACTTCCATCTAAATGTGTTTCAGCAGCAAAACTCACTTAGGCAAGTCCTGAGCCTATTTCCCCTGTAATTTCTCAGCAGGAATCAGCATAAGCAATACTTTGATGATCATATTTCTAAAGGATTACCTGCTACAGGCAGTACCTTTCTTTGCCTCTGGACAAAATAAAATAAATTAACACATATCTCAGAAAGGCAATTCTAAAGGACTGAAGAATGTCCTGTGCCTCTGTGGGGATCTATGCATTCCTAGCTTTTTCAGACATATTAGACTGTTGCATTTTTTAAACAAACAAAAAGGTAGAAGAGCTCCCCACAGTTTCAGCAACATTTATCCCTTTGGGGTTTTTTTTTCATGCATCTTTCTTTTGCTACCATCCTTTCATGCCAAATTCAGCAGTTATTTTCATTGCCAAAAATAATTTTAAGAGCTTTCATCATTGCCAAGAAGAAATCCTAAATAGTGGATGGCACACAGAGCCTCCATGCAGGAACTCCTTAATACCAAGCACTGTTCCATCAACAAATTCCTCTAAATCTGAAAAAATCCTTCTCTGCCTCATCCCAAACTGACTGGCTCCTTATAGCTACCATTGACTCAAATGATGACTGCATCCTCTCAACTCAACCTTCAAACCAGGAGTTTACTTTTCTCCCACAGTTTCCCCTGCAGTAATAGCTGAGGTTGATTTAGCACCTGAAGATCAGCAGCACTGAAGTGGTGATGCCCTTCTCCAACACCAAGGAAAAGCACAGCTTCTGTTCCCTGTTTTTGCCACATTTTCATCCTTCTGATCTGCACAGTGACACTAAAATAGACAAACCTCATGGGCCATGTGCAGACTCTGCCTCCCCCATGCTGGGGCAGGGACCCTGCTCTGCCTGAGGAGGATCCCCCAGAGCTGACAGCCTGCACCCCTGACATCTACAGACACTTTAGGGACTGAGCTGAAAATATAAATGCCCTCATAGAATTAAGTGATGGCATTTGACCTCTATTTTGACACAATACTGAGAATTTCAGATTTTCAGAAAAATCAGACATAATGGAGTTAGAATTCAGTTTGCAGGGTGATATTCTCCTTCCTTGAATTATTTGAAAGTATATCTTAGAAATGTTGTTATTTTTTCCCTTTAGATGCCCCCATATAAACTCAGAACAATCTTTTGATTAAATTACTGGGAAAATTTGTTCTGTCATGGCAGGAACTCTCCAACATTAGACTTGATTTTCCATCCCATTGATTGTATTTAAATGGCATTTAACAAGTTGAGAAAACTCTCGGAGAATACAAATCTTTTTTCTTCTCAGGGTTCATGAAGCTTCATATGAGTAATACCAAAATCATTTCACTGGGGTTATTTTGGAGTTGGTACAGCTGTTTGTAACTGAAGCTAGACTCCTGTCCACAGAGTGGTTTTGAACATGAACAAGATTTGAGGGGCCTTATACAGGTCCTATTTATCCTAGTTCTACAAAAAATAAATCTTTAGTGAACTTCATAATAAATGCAATTTCTCAGTACTAATATCTGAGAAATCTCAATGGCATGATGTCATCAACATTCAACAACCATCTGTCTTTCCATCTCATGTAATTAGTACTGTATTTGGAATTTTTGAAACTTCAAATTCACAAGAGAGAGAAATAACATATTAATTTTAAATAACAAGTCCTATCTAGGAACAAAACAATAATATAAATGCACATAGTATTTTATGCATTTTTTTTGCCTTTCTTTGTAAAATTAAATCTAAGCATTTTTTGTGTTTTGGCTTATAGCTAGTTGAAACATTATTTAAAATGATACAATTCCAAAGTTTTACTGCATAGAATTAACTCTGTATTTAAAATATTCTCTACCACTGAGAAACAAGTTAAAGAAATAATGAAAAGCCTAACTTGTTATTGAAATTAGTTTAAAAGAGTTACTCTTCAGCTATATACCTCTGTATGGATTTGATGTAGCCATCACCCAGACCAGTGCTAACCACAATGAGAATTAACCATACACACTGTTTGTTCTGTTAGTCAAATCATTTCCCAGTGACTTAGAAGTGACAGTAGGATTAAGTAGAATCTGTCATTTACAAAAACAAAACAAAAAAGCAAAAGCAAAACCCAAGAAGCAAAGAACAAAAACAAACTAAACCAGTGTCAACCAAAACAAACAAGGGACTTGTGCTGTGTTGTCTGTGGACTGAATGGATGGATGAATGGCAAAACAGTGAGAAAATAGACTGTGTTACTTTTGGATGCAGCAGTTAAATATGAAAAAGGAATATTGGTCAAAACTGAGGCTGTTGCAATAGTAAAAAAATACTCTGAAATCACAAAGATTAGATATTTTCTCAGTATACTAATGCCACGTACTTTGATTGGAAGCACAGTGAAATTTGAGACACAAATTATCTTTTATTTTGTATTTCCCCATGGCTAGCACTGCACAGCTCCATTTTTTTTACTGAGAGTGATACTCTCCTAAAACAACAACAAAAAAAAAAGACTGTTAGTAACAAGACAATTAAAAAAAATAGCCCTAAGTATATCATCACAAAGTCAGAAGCCCAGGTATGTACCTGACTTTTGATACTTGAAACTCTAAAGTAAATACAGTGAGACAGCAAATGCCTACAGAATAATTGAAATATCTAGCCAGAACTTAGAGGTACTGTAAGTAAATTTAATTTATTTTTCAGAAAAGTTGTTCAGGGATACAGAAAATCAAGTCTCAAGTTGACTTTTGGCTTTGAAATGTTCAAAGGTTTCATCTTTCAGAAAAATATCAAAACTGAACAAGTACAATCTTATAAATTAAGAGACAAAGGTATATTCAGAATAATTTCAAAATAAGCAAATTAAAAACACTCCAGCATACTCTGAGTGTCGTGAAATATGACTCTAATATCCAATTCAAGAACTCAAGTTTTCAAAATTTCAGGTTTATTTCCTCCTTACAACCAGGCTGATCTGAAGCAGCTTTTCTTCCATCTTGCTCTGATATGAATGTTTAATTCACTCACATTCCATTTTAATCTCCTGCTAAAATAATCCCTTGAACATACATTATATGTCTGAAAGTTTTCCCCTCTATTTGGTTATATTTAAGGTGTTCAAAACCACACAGCTATTTGACTGAGTCTAAAGCAATTTACAGCTACAAAATGATGAAGCCAATTTTTCTGGTCACTTGGCTTAGTTACCACAGCAGCAAAGATGGACTGAGCCAAAATTCCCTGAAGCCAGCAGAGTTTACTGTCAAAGAATTCCCATTTCCAGGGCATTAGGATAGCTGGTCTCAGGTTTCTGTAAGGGTTTTGTGTTGGGCATCTCTCAAACAGGTCAGGAGATTGACTCAGGCAGGTTCCCTGATTTCTCTAAGTGAACAGGGAATAAATGGCTCAGAGATGTGTGAGAGATTTAAATCTATTGACTGTCAGGTTAGTGGCAGATTAGACTGACACAGATCAATGTTTGTTAGCTCTGGAAGGTTCATCTCTGTCCAGTCACTGAAATAATTTCAGAAAATCACAACTTTACTTCTGCAAAAAGCAGCAAACAACATCCCTTACTGCTATATACCACCATTGTACCAGTATCCTTTTGTATTTATCTATTTTACATATTATTTTACCTTAACTGGAATTAATACTTCAGCAAAGAAAGGGCTGAGACATGTTCTTCTTTAAGCTACAACCCATACCTGCAAGGATCTTCCCTCCTTCCCTTCACAGCTTCATTTCCATAAGAGCCTTTGATTAAAGGGAGCTACCTAATGCCTTCTGGAAATCCCAGCAAGCTGTATCAAATGGCAAACCCAATTTGATCTAAGCATGAATTCCCTTTACAAAGACTCTTCCCTGGTATACTGTACTTATCTTCTGTGCTCCCCTGTTCACTGTTTGCTATGGTTTTCCCATATTTGGCATTTCTGTAAAGATAAAACAGAAGCACTTGAGACTTCCTATCCCCCTGCTCTGGGGCCAATATTTATTTGAGTACAACCCAATTCCTAGTCCAGTAAGTTTCTGATTCTTCCTGGTAAGTAAAGTCTTTAAGCCATCAAACCAAAACCTTATGAAAGCCATCACATACAGAAATAAAATCCCTGAAAAAGGATTAGTCATGAACAAACCTTTGTGAGATGTTTTGCCACCCATTGTATGAAAACACCGAACTAGAAGCGAGGCAAACTCTTTTTTTTTTTTTTTTTTTTTTTTTTTTTTTTTTTTTTTTTTTTTTAGCAATTTTGGAAGGATCAGGCAACTCATTCAAATCCTGCACTGTGCCATGTTGCCTTCCAGCATTTGTTTGTTCCATGAAGACTTCTTGCCCTCCTTGGCCTATGGGGACACCTTACAAATAAGCCATGCAGATATTGTATGAGCAAAATTTTCAGAAATGGATAAGGATTTTGGATGTTCAAGTTTAGTGGCCTCAGAAAGGACTATACTTTTCAGATGGCAGGTGCTTAACTTCTTAAAGTCTTTAAGCCATCTTAAACTGACTTCTGAGACACTCAACCTTACCATTTACTTTTCAAAATGTCAGCCTCTGTACTGCAGACAGCTTAATGCCACAAAAAAGAGCCTTTTTGCTTTCTAAAGCAGCTCAGATTAAAGTTATGTAATATAGTAGATAACCACGAGCACTTTGTGAACCAAAAGGCTTTGTAATGTTTCAATATACTGTGAATTTTGTTTGCCACTGACACAAGTCTGCAGTTTCTTTCACTGTTTTCTTGTTTCATGTTTGAATCAATGGTATGACAAATCTCAAATTCTGTTTTAATAGTTTCCTGAAGGCTGAGTTTTTGTCAGTATTGTGCCTGATACAGTAGAAATAATCATCATCTAGATATCAAAACACTTATTTTGCATTATTATCAATCCACTAAAAATAGATAATTAAATGAAATCAGACACAAGTTGAGAGAATGTAATAATTTATCAGTGGATGGCAGGTTGAGAATTAGTCTGAATTTCAGATGTTGTACCAGAATTTTTTCTAGTAACAGAAGTGGAAAAAGGCAAGTATAGAAAGTACAAGAAAATGGATTTTTTTTAATTGTCTAAATTGTTTAAAAGTATGAGAAAAATCAAGAGAAATCAAAGGAAGTCAAGTCAAAAGATGAATTGAACTCATCTGAAAAGCCAAGCAGAGTTAACAGATTTATATAGGAGTTGGTTTTGTCAGACAAATGACAATGTTATCCTTCATTCTGATCCTTGAGACAGTCTGCATATCATCTTACACTTGAAATACTCCACTGATGCAGATAACTGCTCCATGGACTAGATTCCCCCAAATGTCATTCCTAAAGATGAAGGAATTAGAGGCAAAGTACCTGGAGAAATTCAACATCTGAATAGCTCATGGGCCAAGCATGCACAACAGAAAGACCAAGGAGTTTGGATTTAGAGGAAGAACACAACAAACTCTGGCTGCTGGGAAAACATCTCGGGAGAGCCAAGCATGGAGATGCTTTGCATGAGAGCCTGGAAGTCCCACCCGTGCTGGGAGCTCATTTCCAGTATTGCATGAGGAGGAAAGGGGAAAGGATGCCAAGTTCACATCCAACCAACCACCACAGACACTTAAGCTGAGATTCCTCGGGGTCCATCTGGGCTTAAAGGCTGAACAAAAGCACATTCCTGGCAAGCAACTTGCACCTTGAAACTCTGAAAGCAACACTCCTTTGTAATCAAGATGCAGCACTCCTTTTAATCCTCCAGTCTATTAAATTCAATTATTGTGGTACACTGCGCTCTTAAAAAGAACACATACAGTCTGTTTTTATAGGAAATCATGTTACAGGATATGGTATTAATTATCTGTACCAAAATGAAATAAGAAATGCAATCAAAAAATTATACACAGATCTGAAAAAAAACTAATTACAGTAAAACCTTGGTATTTTTTGCCAGTAGTCTCAGTGAGGGAAAATGGATATTTATCATAAGTGTACTCCTGGCAGGTTGTTCAGAGAGAAGACATGCACAAAAGAAACTGTGAAATAATTAATACACAAAGGACCTGTTTGATGATACATAAATAGACTTTACTTCAATGAGATGTTGCATCCAGATTTAGCAGTGGGATACCAGACCAATTTAACACAATCAGCAAAACCTTAGACCAGATATTAAATTGCTGTTGCTTTTAATGAGAGTAGACAATACCTATGCATGTAGCCTTACTGTACAGGACACAGGATTCCAACACAACAGCAGCAGTATTTTTTTTCTTATGGGCTCACAAATACAATCTAAAGACAATTTCATCTGTGTTAATAGTTAGGAACAGTTTCTAGCAGTTTATACAAATGGCCATCCATTTAACTCATAGCTCCAAGCAGTCATTGGCAAATAACTAAATGGAAAGGAACATTCTCTCCTTATCATCAATTTAGATATAGAATTCCCTCCAATAAGGGATTTCTGCTATTCTCACCATTTTCAAGATATACACCTCCAAGACAGCAGACTATTGGTTTCATCAGCACAACTAAACCTTGTATATTGGTTTTGTAATTCTCTCAACCCTGTTTCTCTCTGGGTTGCATTAATCCTGATCAATACATTGTCCTCTGGTGTAACTCTTGTTCCTCTGTCTGTGTTTCCAAGGTCTCTGCTATGACTGCTCAGGCTGTAACACACTCTTACCCTACAGACCAGCAGTGGTTTCCTGCAACCATATGCACAGAAAACATCCAACACTTCTTCAGCCACTGCTATCAGTATCTAATTACAGAAAAGCTATTAAAAGCAGTTTGAATTTCTCTCTTTCTGGTTCAAAGTGGAGATATTACTTCTAGGGTATAACGAGCAAGATTGGGGCCTCCCATCCCTTCTGCCTGCACTTAGGGCATTAAAAAAAATCTTCTTAAATAGGGCATATGATTTCCCGAGTCCATAAGGATAGAAAAAGGCATTTTTGTCCCTAATGGCAGCATAATTCCCATGCAATAGAAAAGAACATTGAAATAGAGGTCAAACTTCCATTCACACTGAGTTGCTATGAGACATGGAAATGAAAAAAGAGGCAGAAGCAGTTACTTGTATGTTCTTGAACTGGTGAAAGTAAACCACAAGGTCTAAATTCTTGGCCCCAAAACTCTGCTCCTGTCATTTTCTACCTGTGCCATCTGTGCACTCCAACTTTTGCTCCTCCCCAAACCACAGATGTCTCTGGAGCACTGCCAAGGGGAACCCCTTCTAGGGCTGGGACCACAGGCTGAGGGGCTGCAAACAAATACTGGACTAGCAGAAGTGGTTTTGGTCTCTTAAGTTTACTTCCTATTCTAAATAATGTGCATCCTCATCATAAAAGTTTAAATAGAATTTTCCTGTTGCACAGTACTACCTTCTGATCTCTGGTGATTTTTTGGTAGGAAACCAAAAGGAACCTTGGGTAGTTCCACTAGTAACTAATAGTGTGTTTATCTAAAGACTGACTTGAAAATAAAATGCCAAAATGGAAAAAAGAAAGTAAATCAGTATTTCCACATCTGCCAAGTAATTTGCTTCATAATTCTTAAAAAAACCATAACAATACTTCTATGTGGATTATGTCCTCCCTATTAAAAAAAAAAACAAAAACCTAATGTCAGACTTTATGAGTAAAATCTCACCAAAGTCTTGTTGGAGACCCCAAATGCAGCATATTGTATCTTCAGAGTTTTTTTCTTATTCTTCCCCTGAGATCCCAGCACAAGCAATGCTGAGGGTCAAATAAGGGACCCTGTAAGTGGAGATAACACCTCAGCGAGTTGCTGAGTGCATGACAACACCAAATAAGCACTCACCACAAGGCAGCATAGACATTTTCTTCAGAGTCACTCATTAGTCTTTTTTTTTTTTTTTTTAATTCCATGAAAAGAAACATATTAAATGAAGGCATGTTGTCTGAAAAAAAAAAAAAAAAAATTAAAGTGACCTGATCACTTTTTGTCTGTTGCTTGACAGCCAGAATACTATAACAACTGTTTTGGGACTCTGTCTGATTTCATAACTTTGTACATCTTTTTGTGCAAAAGAAAAAACAGGTTTATTGAAGCATTCGCTAAGACAAGTACATAATTTAAAAAAAGAATTCTAATATCTGCAGCAGATTAAGAAAAAAATGGCTCTATATGTGTAGTTATATCCAGCTCTCAAAATCACAATGGTCTCGTGTTAGGTTCTGTCAAGTTGTTCTGATCCATAACAGCCTCACATTTTTTTACTCTTAAATGGAAACAAATCAAGCAATTACACATGATAAAGCACTTATAGGTCAGTTTACAGCATAGATGTTTTCTGCAATGTCTATTATGGTTTTAAATGAGGAATGTAAAAAGGGAAGAGGATACTTCAGATTTTCCTGATTATCCCATTCATTTTCTTTGTACTTGAATTCTAAATTAGACAGCTGTTCATATCTCTAATCATAACAATAAACCTAATTTCCAAACATAAACCATTCAAAAAGTATTTTAATATCCTCTAAAGAAGCTTTCTTGGACATTTTGGTTTTTTTAAACCATGAATTAAACATCAAAGTAAAAAGAGTTAATAAAATCAATTTATGCAGTCTTCTTTATGCATCAATTATTAATGTGAACCAAGTCATAACAAAACTTCTTTTTCCTTCTCACTATATGCTGTGATTCCACTTACCACTCCTTTTTGTAATGTATTTTGTTTTTTCACTTTTATTTTTTTGTTTACATGCTACACAAGGATTTCTTGAAACTACAGCTAAGATAAAAACCTATGCAATCTTTAATTTTCTTTTTCATCTTTCTTTTCCTCTATTATTCCAACAAGTAACAAATTATAGTGACCATGAAATCAAAATGTTAAAAATAATTTGCCTCAGTAGTACTTTTAAAGTACACATGTGTGTACAAATTTTAGAGATATCATGTACTTGCAGATAAATCACAGGCTTTCTATATTGCACTCACAGAAGAGATGTTTCAGCAGATAATATTTTTATAGCTGCTCTTGCATAATAATAACTATGACAAATATAATGCTTCACTCAGTTATTATTTGCTGCACAAACACTGTTGCAGTCAAAAACTATTCTTGAGAAATGACAGAAATACCCATCAAAATTCCATGCTCTGGCGTTTCCCTTGCCCTCCTGTTGGTTTTGTTAATTAATCTTTTCTAGCAAGCATCTGCAGGAAAAAAACAGAACAGATACAATCAAAGTAATGATTTGATCTGTATCTAAACCAGACAGAATTCAGACCACCAGGCACAGTAAGAATTAATGAGATGTTACATTTTGTTTGCAGAATTAACATTAAATGTTATCTGTGATATCCTTGATCTAGACAAAAATCAGCACTATCTTTAGTGCAATAAAATGAAGCAAATCCTGAAAACTAGGTTTAGACACTAGTTCTTATAAATGTCTTTAATTGTTCCTTATAAATTTCCTGTTTCTGCCTAGCTACCTTTTCCTCCTTTTTTTTTTTTTTTTTTTTTTAATTGTCTTTTTATTTTTTTTTTAGCATGCTTTCTGTTCTCTTCTGGTTTCTCCTTAATTCATTTGAGAAGGTATAGTATAGGAATCCATAGAGAACCTTTAGGTTGAATCCCATGTGCTCAACTGGGATTCTGCCAACTACAGCACAGTCAAGGTACCACCTTTACCATCTCCATGTGGCTTCTTAATTGCCATAATTTCCCTAAGCAAATTCAGGCAACTGAGAGACCTTTCACTTTGCTTCTTGGGGTGGTGAATACTGACCAGGCAGTCTAAGTAAAGAAAAAAATAATAATGATAGAAATTATTTCAACAGCTGTGTTGTTCTATTCTTTTAGCTTATAAAAAGAATCAACTCAAGATTTTTATCCTGTACGATAATTGAACTCAAGGGCTTTTTCTCAATGGTTTTATTTTTCACTCAAGTTCCCAGAGCTAAGAGCTGTCCTAATACTTTGTGAGAGAGGATACTGCTCTGAAATAAATAAGCACTTATTTGTAGATCCATTTATATTATTTTGCTACTATGAAACAGTCTTTTTATCTTTTATTTTTTAAATCCATCAAGGTCCCATTTACACAAGAGTTTTCGCCATGCTGTTATTTAAGAAAAAAGAAAAAAAGAACATATCCTTTCTATCCCTTCTCTCTTCAACCCAAAAAGCACACAACCTTCTTCTCAAGCAAACTTCAGGTATTTATGGATGAGGTGGACCCCAACCTTGTCCAAAGGTCGAGGAATAACCTTTCCCCAGGACTTGGAGCAGAGATGCTGCTCCCACCATCTGAACATGGTGTGTGCCAAGGAGCACCACAGGGCTCACAAACCTTCTGCTACCCACAAGTACCAGGGGGGAAAAATGTGGCAAAGTAAAAAAGTGACAGAATATCCTGCAGAGTCCAATTTTCCAGCAGAAGGAATTTCTAATTTTATGCATCAAAATTCTAATAAATGCTTTGGAATATTTCCATATTATTCTGGTTTGGGAGGGCTTTGTTGGTTTTTTTTTGTTTGTTTGTTTGTTTGTCTAGTTTGGGTTTTGGGTTGGTTTTGTTTTTTTGGTTTTTTTTTTCTGAAAAGGAATAGCTATTAGGTGTGACTGTATCCTGCACAGTCCATGTGTAGAATTATTATGTCAGACCAATCTCTGTCTCCACTTTACTAAGGCCATTATACTTTTTCAGGAAATGTTATCTATTCAATAACTTGCTCCAGTTATCATAATATATTTAGCATTCAATAAAAAATGGGACATTATTAGATAATAAGATACATGGTTCATTTCCTAGTGTGCATAAAACAGTATCTTATGTGTATGCAACTCTTGCTAATTAGGGCATTCACCTACCTCCATATTTCACATTTTATAATTGCCACTTTGAATATTCTACATCTTGGCTTGTCCCATACCCATTTCAAATGTGTCTTTAGTGGCTGCCCAAAAGTAGTTTTTGTACTTAATAGCAATACATGCAGGATATATAGCTGATGTCAGCATACTTGTCTGCCACATACCTTTGGCAGCAGGACACCCTTTCAGCACTCATCCTCCTCACCCTGTGATACTTCTCAGCCCTTCTTACTTCCATCCAAGCTTACAAGTTTGACTCTGAAGGTTAATCACTCACTCCTGTGCAGTCAATTTTACACCAGGCATTTGTTTGTATTCCAAACAGTGGATCCTGTACTCTTACATTACCCAGCATTTTCATGGACATGCTACAGCAACTTTACTTGATTTTGCTTAGAAATTGTTTGGGGACAGGATTCAAATTCACGCCAGCTTATTTCAGCAGCAGCACCTCTGAATGCAACATTTCCATTCCCTTCTCAAATATATCCTCTAACATCATAAAGCATCAGCTCAAATATGCAAATAAATGCCACTAGGATAATATAAGGAATAATTTGAAAAGTCCCATTAGCAGGCAAAGTAAAATAAAAAAGAAAAAAACCACCAATAGTATATTTGGTTATTTATTGACAGTTTTTTTGCTAATATAAAAAATATCTAAAGTGACATACAATTATGCTTGAAAATAATTCAATTTGAATTTCCAGAACCTGGGATTTCAGCACTCATATTGTCTGCTGACATCATCAGAGAAGAAGAGGCCAGCTTTTCCCACAACCACTCTTACAAAAGAGATTCCCTTTCCTGGAAGTCCAGGTGAACAATTCCAGCAAGAATCATGTACAGTGCCTTTGTTGGATGTGATGTTTGATTTTGGTTTTTTGTAGACAGGCCTAAAAATATTGTTTGTTCTCCCTTATTTATTCACAGTGGTTCATTAGTAAGATCTTTAAAGAGCAAAACCAAATTACTGGCATATATAGCTCCTGTAATTTATAAAGTAACATCAATTAAACACATTAAAATTATATCCTCTCATTTGCAAGGTAAAATGAATCAGTATTAGCTGTGCTTTTTGTTTTCTAGATGAAAGCTGTAGGGTTTCACCTTGAATAATGCATGACTGCTTGGATTGAAACAAAGGAAAGTACAGACATGCTTTTTTGTGTTCTATTATCCATTTGGTGTTTTGTAAGGAAATCCAATTGCACCTTACCCATCAAAGGCTGAAATTAATTATAAAACCATATTTATCTAAAATGCTGCTGCATTTATGCAACTTCCAAAGAAGACAACATCATGGATATTTGTGGATACTGTACAATTGTACAACTGTATATTGCACAACTGTACAATATATTGTACACATTTATTTTTTTGTATAATTAGCTACAGGACTTATACCATATTTTATATATTAAGAAACTCTTTTCTAAGAACTTAATCTCTGAATATTGACACTTTTTTCCCTTCCTGCTTCATATATAGTTTGCTTTCAGAAGAACCTTCAGAAGAACTTTTCATCCTCCTGAAGTAGTGGGAATTATCATTTTCTGATACAGAAGTGTATTTTGGAGCATTCACACATGGTGGTCTGTGGCTCTGATGTGTACATACACGTTGGGAAAGTGAAAAGTTGAAAAAAAGTTTTGTGAATTCTCACACATTAAATATTTTCAGCATGATTGCACCCAGTTGTAGTCATGGGACTGACAAAACTGTAAGACCCAGGAGAAGCAGGTTCCTCTAAGCTGCTGAAGGATTCATAAGCCATCTGTATTTTCAAGGACAAGTCTCTTGGAAAAGCATTAATTGACCTGAAAAAGCACATAGAAATGATGCACACGAGTAAACACTGCAAATGATACAGTGGTGGATAATTGTAACAACATCTTAAATAAAATGTCCTGCATATAAGAGGCTCTAGGCAGCCTCTGTTCCTCTGTTCTCAGAGTTCTTCATTGTTTATTGCTGAAAGCTTGTGTCATGTATAGCACTTTCATGTTTATGACACCCTATATAAGCCACTGAATCTCAACAGAGATTATGTCCATTAATTTCAAAGAAATGTGACACGATACCTTATAAATGAGTGAAAATAATATTTTTTTCACGTCCATAGGCACTTAGAAGTTTGCCTCTCTACCTTAGGAAATGCTGTGAGAAAAGGTGCCATCAACCATCCATCACCCTATGGTAAATATTTGATTTTGAAAATATACTTAAGTAAAGTGCACATTTTAAAAAGGGGTCCCGACAATGATGAACTATACTGTTCCTGAAGGAAAATATTAAGCATAAGCCTTTTTAATAAAATCCAAATTAAGCATGGCTTGAATCCTTTGCACCACACATTTCAGCAGCCTCTATCATACCTGCTACGACTCTGAAACCCACTTACATATACAGAAATTACTTCATGACAGGCAATAAATGTTTTAGTTGTGCTCAAGAACTTTGGTCCATCCAGCCTCCACTGAATCAAGCCAAGCCCTTCGAAGGATCACAGTGACATTCTCAATTTGTTCTCCTTGCTGTGGGACAAAAGGTGGCCAAAGCTGCTGCCACCAGAAAAGCTCCTGAAGGGCCACTGAAACATTCTGGGCTCTCCCCAGGTGTTTATTTCTGTAGATCTGGAAGGAGCCAGATAAATCCCACCACACCCTGCCCTATGGCACCTGTGTTTTCTGGGAGGGACAAAGGACCATGCAGCCACCACCAGGGTCAGCCTGCACTTTGGCCTGGGCTCCATCACCATGACAGTGACAGCAGCAGCCAAATTTGGATTGAATGGTATCTCTGGTCCAGGAAACTCTAAAACCCACAGAACCCAGCACAGCTGAGACACAGCAGCAATAATATTCTCTATTTCCTGAGGAGATGTTTACAGACGCACAGTAAATGCTACACGTTCCAGATTGCTCTTTCTTTTTGTTTCATTCTGAAGACATTTTAGTTTCTCAAAGCTTCATTTACATTACTGAATTGCAGATTCAAGTTATCTTACTGGATTCAGTGAGTTATCCACAGCCTGATACATGCCTAGCTATCCCAAAATGAGATGTGCATTAAATCATGCCCTTTGCAAGACATATTTTATACTTCCATGTAATTTGTACAACTTATTATCAGCCTTACTGTCAGAGACAACACAAAAACTGTTCAACTGAGAAAATAATTCATTTTCCCTTGATTCTGAGAGGGAGGAATACTAAGAAGAATATGAAAAAGGTGATAAGCATGTGTTACTGATTTTAAATATTCAACAAATTTATTCAAGGACTTTGAAATGTCATGGACATCAGGCTGTGAAATTATTATTTTGATACTATATAGAGTAAAATATAAAGGTGTGTTAGTGCTGTGCTGTACGACATTTCCCAAGCGATTGCTTCCCCATTTTCTATGTCAACTGGGTAACGTTTTGCTAAATACCAATTACAGATTTTGTTTCTTTTGTGTATTTTTAAATGAGAAAGCTACTAGCTTTATTTATCCAAGTCCATAATGCTCAAACATACTAAACATTTTGATTAAATACATGCTTTCCTAAATTTAAAGTATTTGTAGAGAATAGCTTTTTATATATTTTCTAAATTGTGTCTAAAAGTTTTCAGTCACTAATACAAAAAGAAAATACAAATAGAAGGTAATTTTTGAACATATACTGGACAATACTGAAAAATACTTCCACTCATTGCAGTGATTGTGTTTCAGAATATGTAATAATGAACAAACAGGTTGTAAAAAGAACAGAATGTTCTGATTTCACTAAGGTGGAGCAGGGGCACAGGTAGACTGAATCAACAGTCCTTTGAATGGACAATTGGGACAGCAGAAATACAAATACAAATACAGTGCTACATCTCCACACCCCAGTGAAGACCACTTAATAACCATCCCCTCAGCAAAGCCCTCTTGGCCCAGGGGCTGTCCTGGGAGACTGTGGGGTCCCAGGAGGCAGCACCCACTATGGTACCCAGCCCTGCACTGCCTCTGACATCCCCCATCAGGGCTCACTGTCCCCCTAGGTGACATTTAGAGGGGGCCATGGATGGATTTGAGCTGCTTGGTCCCTGCTACATCTTTGTTTTTCAGTCTGCAGCTTCTGGCTCCCAGGCTGATGTGATTTTTCAGTCCCATGATTTCCACAGAATCACTGAATGGATCAGGTTACAAGAGATCATGGTGGGTCATTTGGTTTGACCTCCCTGCTCAAGCAAAGTCATCCCAGAGCACATGGCACAGGATTCTGTCCAGACAGTTCTTGGATATCTCCAGTGAGATAGCTCCACACCCTCTCTGGACAATCAGTTCCAGTGCTTGGTCATTAAACAGGAAAGAAATTCTTCCTCATGTTCAAGTGGAACTTCCTGGCCATCAGCTCCTGCCCGTTCCTCCTGTCCCACTGCTGGGCCCAGGGAGCAGAGCCTGGTCCGTGCTCTGCCCCTCCCTGCAGACACTGACAGACAGGGATGAGGCCCCTCTCAGCCCTCTCTTCTCGAGGCTGAGCAGCCCCAGCTCCCTCAGCCTTTCCTCACTGAGATGCTCCAGTCCCTCCATCATCTTTGTCACCTCCACTGGACCCGCCCCAGCAGCTCCATGTCCCTCCTGTCCTGAGGAGCCCAGAACTGGAAACAGCAGCCCAGGTGATCCTCACAGGGCTGAGCAGAGGGGCAGGATCACCTCCCTGACCTGCTGGCAGTGCTCTTCCTGATGCACCTCAGAACCCCTCTGGCCCTCTGTAAGAGTCCATCTTTGAGCCTCTCGTTTGTTCTGCCCAACGACCCTCGCCTGAGGCCTAAAGAACTGCAGTTTAAAGGCGCTGGCCAGGGAAGAGAAGAATGCCAAGTGACTGTTCTCAGTTGGTGCCCATCCCAACCAGGGCCGATCTGCTCCCTCAGGTGTGAGAACAATGGACTGGTCACGGGGTGTTGCTCCTATGCAGGCTGCTGCAGGACTGACCGTCCTGTTTCCACCTGCTTCTTTGAGCAACGATCTCCACATACAATAGTCCATAAATCTTCCTCCCTTTTGGCCAGTCGCCCGACGCCTTGGAAAAGACTATAAAACATACCTTCAAACTGAAGACCCCTGAGATCTCCCCGGACGGCAACAGACATCTATTGGCTGGTTCCACGAGGATCGTCTGCCCGTCTGGTAGCTATAATCCCAACCCCTTTTCTCTCTCTCTGTCTCTGTCTCTCTCTCTCTCCGTCCCTCTATCGCATTTTGTTGGCACTAAATAAAAGTGCATCTTTTGCAAAAGTAAACTGGTTTTGTCCCTTGTTGTGTCTCTTGCGCTTTGAGATCCCTAAAAGAACCTATCAGGATTCCACATGTGGTGTGGACCCTGACACCCTCTTGGCCACAAATGGCACTGCTGGGCAGCTTGGTACCCCCAGACCATCGGGTCCTTCTCCCCAGAGCTCTTTCCAGAAGCTCATTCTGGTGCATGGGGTTGTTCTTCTCCAGCAGCATTTGCCTTTGATGAGTTTCAGACAGTTCTTCTCTGCCCATGTTTCCAACCCACCAAGGTCCTTCTGAAGAGCTGCACAGCTCTGCTGTATCAGCCACTCCTCCCAGCTTTGTGTTCTTTAGCCATGCTTGAGCTCCTGTAAGGCATTTCCTCAACACCTTGCTGTCCTATTTATGGATTTAATTAAGTAATAAAGGGAAAAAGAATCTTAGACTACGATAAGCTATTTACCAATAGAACATGTGTGCTTTTATTGTGCAGTTATGTAATTTATTATGGAAGTGATTAATATATTCAATATGCATTTCCTCCTAATGAGCGCCTCGTAATTGATTCATAGTGCTATCACAGTGTTTTCCTGCAAAATGCACGAGAAACAGTGGGGAAATTGACTATTGCAACTGAGCTCTCCAACATGTAATCTGTTAGAACTGCTTTGCCTTCCACTTAGGCAATAAGGAAACACTATATTGTGTAATAAGTCATGCCTGCTGTGTTGCTAGGCACTATACTAATGACTAGGCTTAACATACGTGTAAATTATTACACCCTTACTCAGATCCTGTGGTGTCTCATTGCAATTTCTCATTTTTAAGTACAAGTGGAGAAAATACAAATTAAAGGAATTTTTTACACAAAAACATGGTCTTTGGTTAAAAAAATTCCCATAAAACATTGAAAAAAACCCAAACATAAAGTGCTACCACTTTTTATAATTTATGTAAAACACACAGAATTCAACAGAGTGATAATTCAAGTACCTACTGACAGGATTTAATAACAGCTGTCAGGTTGGGACTCCACTGTCCTAGACACAACTAATACACAACAAGCCTTATAGTCCCTACCCCAAATATTAGGAAAAATTTCTACATGGAAAGGTGATCAAAGGCATTGGAACAGGTGCCCAGGGAAGTGGTGGAACCAGTATTCAAATGTGGCTCTAGGGTTTATGGCTTAGTGGCACACACAGTGGTGGCTGGGTTAATGACTGGACTTGATTCTGGAGATCTTTTCCAACCTTTAGGATTGTATAATTCAACATTGTCAGCCAAGACACAACCCTAGACAGAGCAAAATTAATCTCCTGTGATGTCCCACCCTTAAGGGGAAGGAAGCACCCAAGATTCATAAATGCTCGTGGTTAAAAGAATAACAAAAATCAGAGGATCCATAAAAACTCACAAAGTTTTAGTAGCAAATTACACAGTTGGCATGGAAATTGGTATGTTAGTCCCTGACCTACTATATAAGGGAATGGCAGCAGGTTTTGGATAAAGGGGTAAGATGAAGAGCAAAGGAAAGTAATGGAAAAAAAAAAAAAAAAAAAAAAAAAAAAAGGAGAAAGAGACATCACCAGTCCTTGTCCCACTGTTGGTACAGCCAATGTCCAGGTCCTGGGTGCACATCCAGGCTTGGTGGGGATACCTCTTTATTTATAGGCTTCCTCTGCCCTGAAGATAAGTTTCTTGCTTTCTATGCAAATTAGTTATCATGTCCATTCTTCCAGGCCCTTCTGGAAAAGGGGTAGAGGCTTTGGTGGTCCTGATCACCCTACAGTCCATGTCCACTTCTCAACCTCATTCCTTCTCTTGTGCTCACCTCCAGGAACTAGAATAAGGATGTTTGTCCCAGAAAAGTGCTGCCCTATCTACACATGATCCCCTTTTCCAGCCACACCTTGCTCTTTCCCATGTGTGGGACATACCACCAGAATTTTTGGTTGGCTCCACAGCCATCCAGCCATCAGTGTTTGAGACACACACATTAACCCCTTATCTTTTGGGATTCCACACCCCCCACACTTGCAGTGAACACAGGAGAAAATATAAGGAGGCATGTCAGTTGCTCAGCTGGAGCCATTCCTTCCTCCTGTTGCTTCACTTGCCCAGATTTTGCTGAAAGAAAATTTAGAGGGGTGGAAAACAGCATTCAAACTCTAACCAATGTTTTTTTGAGGTTAGAAGAGCCTGTTCCACCCCTCAGTATTTATTATTACTGCAGCTTGTCACTGAAAGCATTCCCTCTGTCTTAAAATTTTATCTCCTCCACAGTCTAATTAATAAAGCTCAGGGTGGAGTTTATTACTGCCTATAACTGTCAGGAGCAGTAAGACAGCCACAGAGAGAGTTACTACAGAGGGAAGAAGCAGGGAAAACTTCACCACATCTTTTGAACAAAACAAAACCAAATTACTCCCCTCACTCCTCCCCTGCCAAACACAATCTGTTCAAACCAGGAATGGTCACATCAAAAAAATCTACTTTGCCACTTCTATTAACTGCAGCTGTGATGCCAAATAAAGGTGTGTTAAGCACAATGAAAATGAGGCCTGAGAGGTTTGATGCTTGGGAGATCAATGTGTGCATGCAAGACAGCCAGAAGGAAATCTGCACTGCAATGAGAGGGAGCATCATGCATAATGCAACTGTTACCCTTCCATAACAGCAGATGAAAATTGCTTAAAAAATGCAAAGCTTTCTTCTTACATAACAGGTAAACCACTCGTTCCCAGGAGCTTTCTTAGGCTGATTTATTGACACTACAGACTGCTATTGATATATTGCAAAATGCCATTAAGACAATCCATTTCTCTGAATCTTAACGTCAAGCTAGAATTGAATTCAGTTAAACACATGCTCATGTATGGTCATTGCCTTGCTGCCATATGGAACCCTTTGACAAACAGGAAAGAATGCAAGAGCAATAAAACAAATTACTCCTACAAAGGAACAATAATGGAACAGTACACCTACTTTCTCAGGAAGCATCAAACAATGCAAGAGTTGTTTTCTATGATTTTGTCTCTCAAACATGTTATATATTTTACCTCATCAATACATTTGTTGCATTATGTGAGATAAGCCAAAATAACTTTAAAAAAAATCCAAACAAAAAAAAACAACCAACCAAACAAAAAAAATTAAATTGTTCTCAAAAACCTCCAGAAAGTTCAAACAAAGAGTTATGGAGTAACTTCAACCAAATACTTATCCACAGGAGATAATGAAATATGGAGTTGATCAATAGGTATCAAATACAGTGGATAAGGATTAATAAGATATTTTTGGTCAGAGTTCAATAGTTTATTTCTGACAGTAGAAAAACATTTCTTTCCTCTGACAACAGAAAATCATATTTTTATTTACTGGAAGAGGGAAAGAAATTATCTTTTCATCAAACTTGCAGTAAAACACCAGGAATAGAACATTCTCCAGAACACAGACATGCTGCAATAAGCAAAAATTAGTTTCTGAGGAAAAGAAAACCACCACAAAAATAAAATTAGAATTTAAAAAATTAAAAATAAAAAAGAGGGGAATACTTATTATGAACCAACACACAGAACAGAGGAGCTATCCTGAAGATGGAAAGCACATGAATATAACCAGGCAATGATCAACAGATTTCTTCTAATACAAGTCCTCTAGGGAAGGGAAAAAAGAAGAAATTGGCTGATGAAATAAAGTCATCTTCAACAGGAGGCCTATATAAAACATAAACCAGCTTTCATAATATCAAAAACTAAGTATGACTAATGACAGCCATGAAAGATTTCCTCTATGTGCTTTTTGATGTTCTGATCATGAAGTTTGTTTCCTACTTTGTAGTAAACAATCTGATTTTAGTAAGAGAGATGCTTTTAAAAGTAAGTCCTGTGGGCATTTATCATGTCCACCTCTTAAAGCTAAGACAGGCAGTGAAACTACCCTTAAGTTTTAAGCTCAGATATGTGCTCAAAGTTTTTATGTTGAGTCAAATCACTTTCTATTCTCATCAAGCGTTTTTTTAAGACACAGCTCTTTCTTTTACATAGTAGAATATATCCCTTATTTTAATGGGCTTCACCAGGAGTTAAGGGTTCCCCACAACTTTAAGGATGAAGTGTCCATCACAGGGAAGTGCCAAACCCATCCTTGGCTGCAGAGCTCCTCCGAGCTGCACCACAGGCACCAAGCAGCTGCACCAACACCCCCGTCTCCTCCTGCTTCACACCTTGCAGGAGCCTCACTGCCGCTCTCAGGAGGCTCCAGCATCTGTTCCTGGGGTGTTTTTGTCAAAGGAATGGACAAGCAGCAGGAGAATCTTAATACAAACTTTGCTATCAAGATCATCTCACACACACGTGCAACAACAACAACAAAAAGGAACAATAGTGGGATATTGCTGACTTTTCTCTGCTAGAAATTTTTCTTGAAAAACAGCAGATTTGTGCCCTTCTATTGTGTTTGGTGTTGTCATACCACAAATCCCTTGCTATTTCTAAAAGTATGTATATATATATATATATTTGTCCTGATAGCTATGGAAAAAAGAATCATTCTGATAAAGACTTTCTACACAAGCAAGCTGTGTTTGTTTTGGTTGGTTTTTGTTGCTGTTGTTGTTGGGGTTTTTTTAATTTTAATTTTTGCGTTTAGGCAGAGCACTTTGAAAACATCCCTTTGCATAGTAGACTTTTTTCTGCAACAAAATTGGACAACAAGTTATCAAATGATATAAAATAAACTATTGCAAGTACACCAGCTCACAGAGTAGGGAACCTGCTTGAACATTATTTACTAAGCATTTTGGATGAGTTTTATGAAACTAAATATTCTTTGCCAGTGAGTTTGCAAAAGGTAGAAGAGAGGCTCTAGTCTTCAACTCGAAAACATTAGGTAGATGAAGTTAAGGTTTTCTTAGGAAGAAATAAAAAACTCTATTCAAATATTGTAACTGCAATATCCTCAGGATATATTTTTTGAAACACCTCCAGCACTATAATCTCAGTTGGCTAGAGTAACTGAAATTAAATAAAAAGTCCACAATAAATGCAATTTTCCCTACCGTGAATTTAAAAAGGTAAAATATTCAATGTGTTTATCAAAACAATTTAAGACTCTTTTCTCACTTTTCTGTATGAGGAAGCATGATGTCTCACTGCAAAGAAAAGAAAATCCTACAAAACCAAAAAAACCAAACCAAACCAAAAAAAAAAAAAAAAAAAAAAAAAACCCAAACACCTGAAGCTTTTGATTCTGGGAAAGCACTGATGGAAACTTTCTTTTTGTATCCTGCTGAAAATTTGGAGTAAAATTAGAAGAATGAGAAAAATATGTAACATCACATAACCAGCACTCTTTTTGCTACAACAGAGTATTTACATGAACAGAAACCAATATCTTCCTATCTGGTCAGGAGAAAAAAAAATTGCTAAAAAAATTGTTTTTCCCTAACAATTTTGTAGAAGCTTTCAGGCAAAACTGGCTACAAATTACAACTCTAAATCAAAAAGTCAACAGACATAAAAGTTTTCTGAGCATATTTTTATGGACAATGGAATTTTTAAAAAAAAAAAAAAAAAAAAAAAAAAAAAAAAAGCAACATTTGAAACAGAATTACATTTCTTCCCTCCCCCCACCCCATCCTGACAATTCTAATTCTATGTATAAAGACAACTCATATTCCATGTAACACTTCTCTTATTTTAAGTTTACTTGGAAGATTCTTCTATTACCTTACTGCATAATAATCTTGAATGCAATACCCAAATCTAGCAAGTAGCAAAGACAAAATACTCTAGAACTCTAAAATTCTTTAAACAAAAATATTTCATCCCTGGTCATTCTTCAGATCTTTCCAGTTCTTTGCCAAATATACTCTTGAATTTTATGCCAAAACTTTTTACCATTTCAAATTCCAACACTGTCACTGAAATCCTTTGTTCAGCATCTTAGCATCATGAGCTAGCAAAATTGATTATGTAACATATCAAAAAAGAAAAAAGACAATCAATATAAATACAGATACCGGAGTATCCACATTTTCCATCAATGAACGCTAAATTCAAGAGACAAAGAAACTAAACAAAAATAAAAATTGGCAACAGTTACAGCCTGGCATTTCAAAAATAAACCTCAGTGGAGTCTGATAACTCCACTGTGGTATAATAAATATTATTTCTTATTTTCATCTGAAAATAAGGTAAGACAGAAGTAGGAGTTAATGAATAGAAATGAAAATTAAAATAGCAACAGGTGCTGCAAAACAAAACCTTTTATTAATTGTGGTAACAGACAGTTTCAGACATCAGCCCTCTGACCAAGTGTTGTGACACTTCCCAAGCAAAGGGCATTGGTTACCCCAGCACCAGCTGGGCCATGTAAGCCTGCCCTGAGACCACCCTGGGACAGAGGGACAAGGGAAATGTGGAGCTCCCATTCCTCATACAAAACATTACTTCATGCTTGAATAGAGGGGTGGTGTTCTCCAGTTTTGATCACTAAATCACATAAAGGTGCAGGTGGAAGGCTCTGCACCAAGATGTGCAGGAACAAATCCCCAGTGCTGTCCATGAATTCCAACAAAAAGATACTGCCCATCCTAAATAATTTTTATGACTACCTGTAGAGGATATAAGACACAAAGATGCAAATGAAAATCAGAGCAAGGAGGAAACATACAAATCATTATTGCTATGATGACCATTGGTCTAAACCCACCTCCGAAATGTTTTCTGTAAGAATATTATGATAAATTTTCTTGGGGTAGCCCAAAGAGATGATGGAGTGATCAGTTTTGGTAATGTTTTAAGGGTGTTCCCCTTCAGGAGAGAGGTAAATACAGACTTCTGGCACCTGGCTGTGCCCACAAAGATGACCACAGATACAAACATAAGGTTTAAGGGAGATCAAAAGAGACCTCCCAGAAAATACATTGTCCAGCTTAGGTAAAGAAGGGAAGTAATTCAGTTATCAGAAACACAGATGCACTCAGTGACAAGACTGAAAGATACTCAATGACATATGAGAAATTGTAAAACGGGTTTGTTTGACATTGTGTGGGGGAGAGGTGCTGGTGGTTATTTTGGTTTTGTTTGTTTGCAGATTTTTTGTTTAGTTTTGCTTGTTTGCTTTTTAGATTTTTTTGGGTGTGCATTTTTTTTTTTCATTAACACATTGCTAAATATTTACTTTGAGATGCCCTTTGATGTAAAGATCAATATACATGAGAATGTGAGAACACAATCACAAGAAGACAGGCAATTAGTAAACTGAGGAAAATTTTAAAAACAACGTAAAATGTAGGTGAGTGAAAAACATATTTTATAAAAAACAATAGGTTTCACCTTTGCAAAAGCCCTGATCCTAAAAATGTCTTCTCAGGGCTATGTGCTTGTAAGTATTCAGAGATTTCTATTTGGTATATATTTCTCCCCAAACTGTAACCAATGAGCTTTAAAAGCAATGCTAATCCTTCTGTATGTCATCTTATTCCTACTGGCAGGTGGGAACCTATGTCAAATATTAAGAAAAACAGCAAGTCAGACCCCAAAAGCCAACTGAAAGAATGAAGGAAAAAAAAAAGTCCCTAAGATTTTAGGAGAGACATGAAAATTAAAGGAGTAAAGTAAAGAGGATCATCCCTATTTCATATTTTTAAAGGGTTGAATTGAATCATCATCAGTATTCAAAATATTACAGTTAACAGATTTCTTCTGCCATATCCAATTACTAAACAGAAAACTACTGCTATAAAATGCAGTCTGTGCTGAAGACTACCACATCCCTATGTCATCAAAAGAAATTCCCCTTCCCTCTCTGACAGCTGCTGCTAAGTTAAATCTGTGCTCCTGTGGATCTTAAGTTATATACCATAATATCAAAGTCAACATTTTTCCTTATGAAGTTAGCAGCTGGAAAATCAATTTATCAATCAACTATTAAGCCCCTATTACTTTACATATGTATTTTGGGTAGATATTTAAGAGGTGAGGCAAAAATGCCTTTCTGCTAAATATTTCCCTGGACAGTTTATACTTCAAAGTGCATTTCACATTATAAGGAATACATAATCTGCTTACAGTTTTTTACAGTCAGACACGTTCAAATCACTTCATGGAGATTTTGCACCCTCCTTTACTCACTTTTTAGGCCATCACAAGTAGGATGACATGAAACCTACCAAGGACTGCTGTCCTGAGCCAGCTGAATTCCCAGTCACCTGCAATGCTGGCAATTAATTCCAGTGACATGAACTAAGGTGATTTTAATTGTCACACTGAAAGTGAATACAGGACTAAATGCCTGTGAAGCACATAGAACAAGCAGCTGGAGACTTCAATCAATGTTAATATGTTCTGTTAGAATCACAGAGGGAGAGTAATAAAGACAGTGCAGCACACAAAAGGTGCAGAGGACTAAATCAAAAGCACAAACTTGAGCTTGAGACAAATCTGATCAAGGTTGCAAATACTGCATGAGACCAGGAGGAAAAAGTATCAGTGATGTGACAAACCTGAGAAAGGAAAGCACCTTTTCAGATGTAAGATGTAGCTGCTGTACATGTTATTCTAATATACTTCATCATCTTGTTTCATAAAATTCATGGTGATTTAATGCTGTCTCGACACTGTCCCATTCTGCCTATCTGCTGATTTGCACTGCACTTTTAATTACAAATAGAAACCTGCAAAAATCGAGTCCATCCCAGTTTTATCCAAATGGCTCTTCCCTTCACTGTTCTGAAGAATTTCTAAGGAGAAATGCCCAAAGCAATATCACAGAGCCTTTCTGATACTGACACTTTGGTAGTTCAACATGGTAATGAACAATAATTACCTCACAAGCAAGTCACACTCCTCCCATCTCTCTGGGTGATAGAACAGTGCTCTCCTGTCAGCAGTGGTTTCTGTCTGAGAGCCCCATCCACATTATTGGCCAGATTTCACCTGAAGACATTCACATAGACATTAAGTTATTTATTTCTTTTTAAAGCAGTGTCTTCAGTGACCAGGATCTGTCAACACTACATGCAACTGCAGAGTTCCATTAAATCTGGAAAGCTTAATGCAATCACAATACATCCTTCATTTAAAAAGTCAGTCTGGAAAACTCAGATGATATAATGTTGAGGAAGCAGCTGGAGGGTTTAACTGCAAGGAATGCATAATACTATCTGTATATTGTTTTAATACAGGAGTCAGTGTTTCATGTTTTTGAGACCTTAAAACTCTCCTAGGGAAAAAACAGCTGTAATTCTGAACTGAAACTCCTCAAAAACATATTTTGTTATTTGGAGATCACTCACTTGTATTAATGTATGCAAGGAATCAGACTGTACCTTCCTTTTATGTCACAGCCAGCAGTAGTCACAACTTAAAATAAACAAAAAAAAAAAAAAATTCAAAACCCCCTGAATTTTGCTATCATCATTCATTAGACCACACTCACATTCTGAGAAGTGCTGTAGGCAGAAGGTTACTTCTCAAAAGCTTTAAGCACAATGAAAAGACCCTGGGTTAGCTCAGCTGGCCAGAGTGTGGTGCTAACAGTGCCAAGGTTGTGGGTTCAATCCCCATTTGGGCCATCTGCTTAAGAGCTGGGCTTGATGGTCCCTCTGGGTCCCTTCCAACTCAGACTATTCTGGGATTCTGTGGGAATAATTGATCCTTGACAAACTGGCAAAGTGGTGGTGTCCCACACAGATGGCAAGGGAATTCTCATAAGAAAAATAGAAATAAAAGAGAAAAACACAGTGGCCCTGTACTCAACTGCATCCATATATTATACCCAGTTATTATCCACCAGAGAGTGAAAATAATCTAAGTGACACGAGCACTTACTGCATTCCCTCTGCTCTGGATTAATAACTAGGGTATTTATCATGCTATCCCTTTGTTCTGCCCATCCCTGCATTAACAAGTCCATAAAACAGGTCCTGGAAAGCTGGCTGGGAACATTTTCATTTTGCTTACGAGTCCCCTGCACAAGCAGACCTGCCCTGCTGCAGCCTGCTCCTGATGGGGAGCTCCAGGACAGGAGGGAGGGGTAGCAGAGAGCAGCAGGTGCTGGTCCTTAGGTTAATGTTTTTGGGGTCCCACTGCCTTTGATGGGCAACCCCAGGAACAACTTCTGCCATATTTAATTTCTACTGACCTCAATGAATTTTCAAAAAGGACTTAGTCTGCAGCTGCAGCTTAAGCCTCCACTACTAAGGTGGAAAAGATTGCAAACAGCCCCCTGCCCCTTCTATTGAAAGGACACCACAAGCTCGAGGAGATTTTATTGCAGACCAAACCCACAGATCTTCAGTTTATATCCAGCTTACATAACTGATGTGCACTGAAATATGCATTTCTCAAAATCCCTCTAGAAACAGCAAATCTCAAACCATCAGGAGGGGGAGAGAGCATCAAGAAGGGGACAGTTTACAGGGAGAAGAGCACAGCCATGCTGCATGGATTAAATTCAAGTTTATGGCATTCCCTAAATTATGTGAAGCAGTTAGAAAATGAAGCAACCTGCAGCAACACCCACTCAAACATCCTTTCCTTGCCTTGGGGGTTTCCATCAGGTTTAAGTCTTGCTGCACAGCCTACAACATGTTCTAAATAAATATTAGGACATTTTGATGAAAGGAAAATAAACCTCTCTTGAATGTGGTAGAGTTGGAAGCATGGCTACTCACAAGATTTCACATTGGACAAGGTCTTACAAAATAAGTAATAGATAATTACAAGGGGAAAGAAATAGATGACCTAAAGGTTAGTTTTCATTTTTTACTTCCAGTAATTCATCCATTTCTCTTACAACTATTTTAGTTAAATATAATCTGTTCAGTGCTCTGAAAGTATTTAATAAAGCCCTTTTGCATTACTATTATTATTGTTGTTATTGCTATTATCATTATTAGCACAGGGAAGAAGGAAGGCAAAGGACAGGGCAGTCAGATTACTTTTGTAGATAAACTTGAAATTTAGCAAAGATAAATTCGAGTGTGGCAATAGATTCCAAACAGCCCAGAAATAAGCAGAACGAAGAGGCTGGGAAGCTTTGCCCTGCTGATGTGGGCAGGGCTGCAGTTTGGGGACAGCTGGTGGGGCTGGCACTGGTGGCTGCACAGGGCTCACCTCAGCCTCTGGCCATGAGAGAAGAGCACAACAGCAAGGGACACCTTCCCCAAGCCCTACTCCACTGCTTCTGCCACGAGGGACGAGGGCAGGAGCTGCAAAAGCAATGAGTCACTTACACCAGGCACACAAATCCCATCACATGCCCCTGCATAAGGCAGGAGTGTGAGTGAATAGGAGAATGTAGTTATTTCAGGCCACCACCCACCTGGATTGTTTTACAAGCAGCAACTCAGAGGCTGAAAAAAAAATACAATACAATTTGTGCCTCTTACTTTAAACGAGCAAAGCTAGAGAAGAATACACAGAGAAAGAATGAAACTTATTATTACAAGTTAAATTACGTTAATTTCTATTCTGTCCAGCATCTTAATTTTTTCATTATTATCATCTGGGGGGGGATATAGGGTGTAATTGGGTTTTTTTTCGTTTGTTTGTTTCTTCTTCCTTCAAAATTCTTCTCTTTCCATATCCCTACTGAAAAAAAAAAAAAAAATGCTACTACTTTTTACCAATATGCAAAATGCTCTTTTTTCAAAGACTTGCAGTGCTGTGTTTACAGTTGGACTTGGTGATCTTAAAGGTTTTTCTGATATTTTTTTAATGAATTATGACCAGAGGACCCTCAAATGACATTTTTTCTCTTATAACATGAACCTTCTTTTTCATGAAACAAAAATGTCGAGATTCACTTAATGTAAATCAATACACAGATATCAGTAGTGTCAATGTTTTTTGCCTGCAATATATTTAATTATTCTTTCTTAATATCCAACGCACCTTTCCCTCTCCAAGTAGATTTACTTAAACTCACTTTATCACTTCAACTCCTCCACCACCTGAGAGAACACATATTTAGATAACCCTGATACCCATGACTATGAATGCTTCCGAATTCCTTTTTCCTTTCTGAAAAACATTAATCATCCTTATTTCTAGGGGGAGGGGAAATGTTTTCTTTAAACTTCAAGAAATACTACATTGAGAAAATTTCTCTCTTGCTCTTATCATTAAATAAATAAATAAATAGATGTAGATATAGATATAGATGATATAGATGATGTAGATACAGGTATAGATATAGATGATATAGATATAGATATAGATATAGATATAGATATAGATATAGATATAGATATAGATATAGATATAGATATAGATAGATATAGATAGATATAGATATAGATATAGATATAGATATAGATGATATAGATATAGATATAGATATAGATATAGATATACATATACATATACATATACATATACATATACATATACATATACATATACATATACATATAGATGATATCGATATAGATAGTTATATAGATAGATATAGATATAGATAAAGATATAGATATATAGATATAGATATAGATATAGATATAGATTAGATATAGATATAGATGATATAGATATAGATATAGATATAGATATAGATATAGATATAGATAGATATAGATATAGATATAGATATATATTAGATATATATTAGATATATATAGATATAGATTATATAGATATAGATAGTTATATAGATATAGAGATAGATATATAGATATAGATATAGATATAGATATAGATATAGATATAGATATAGATATAGATATAGATGATATAGATATAGATAGATATAGATATAGATATAGATAGATATAGATATAGAAAGATATTTGTAACATTTCCATACCCAAATAGCATTATTCACTACTATGCCAAGAGACTGCTTAGCTCCTTCACATTTTAAAATATGTTTGGGGTGGAACCAATTCAAGCCCCTCCTGCACGTTGCTGCCCATCAGGCACTGCAGAGTGGGCAGCAGGAGCCACCAGAGGAGCACACAGTGCCTGCAAGGACATCTCTGCTCCTGGGAGCTTCCTTTCCTCCAGAAGGTGCTCCTGGGGATCTCTGGGCTCAGAGGCACTGGCTGCTGTAGGGTGGCATCTCTGCATCCCACTGGGGAGGGCACAGAGAAGGGAGCACCCAGTCAAGAGCCAGCAGTGAGAGGGATGGAGAAAGCTGAAGGCCATGACTTGGTGCTGAGGGATGAGAGGTGAGGACACAGAAGGTTGGAGACAGAGTCAGGTTTCTGGAAGATGCAGCAGTCACTTGGTGCAGTAATTTAGGGCACACTCTCTAAAACTTTCTCAGGGGCCTCACATCATTTAAAATGGCCCTGCTCCCTTTCAGTAATTTAAGATGTTAATGAGTGTGAAGTATGATTCAAAGGGTATTACATATGTTTCGAGGCACCAACAGACAAACTGATTATGTAGTGGGAACACCAACATAGTTATTGTCAATATTTTGTGCTACACATAACAAAATGCATATTTTTCTATAAAATAGGTAACACAGGGTTGTCTTTAACTGGGGACATTTCAGTCTAATTTTAGACACGTATACAGATTAAAGTCATCTTTTCAGAAAATAAGTCCTTACAAAAGTACTCTGGTGAATGAAATAAAGTGCACCAGTTTAAATGAAAATTTTTGACCTAATCACCTCCACTGAACCTTATACATGTATTACTATTAAAAGGAAAACCTACCTGAAAACTAGAATTCAGCCCAGAGAAACTGTATCAGCTGAAACACAATTCTGGAGAACATAAATTTACAGTTAAAGTTAATAACCTTTCTAGAATATATCAAGAAACCAACATAAAGAAAGCAGCAATAGATTTTCTATTATTCTTGGTAGTTTAAGTCTTTAAATCAATTCTTCACTTAGTATGTATTTCTCTTCCAAAACACTACACAAAGAAAATTAACCATTATAAATAATGGTTTAATTAATTGACTTTTTTAAAAAAAAGTCAGTCCCTGTAGATTATCTGGCAGATAAGTATCAGGAGAAATACATTACTTAAGACAATTAGTGGGTTCAAAAGTTCATTCCTGCTTTGAAACAGCATTGAATGCTCTCCAAATAATTTCCATCACAACTGGGTGGTTTATAAATTCATTTCTTAGTGATTTCCCATAAAGACACTAATGCTGCATGTGAGCTTGGGAGGGGCTAAACTGAGCATGTTCCACCTCCACCATGGCCCATTTGTGTATTGGGAGGAGGAAAACAGACCCCAGGCACCTGCCTGCTCTGTTTGCCAAAGCCTCAGCATCCCCAGAAAGGAAATTGTGGTGTTGGAAGAACCTGGAGGGTTCCTCAAGACCAAGAGTGGCCCCTGGCACTCAGCTGCTGCCCCAGGTGAGACTCAGCCCCTCCTCTCTGCTGCCCAGGACATCACAGCTGGAATGAGAAACCATGGTATTCTGATCCTTCATTCCCAGAGGATACAGAAAGAAGTAGGTGAGGAAAATGGGATTGCAGACAGAAAATATGGCTAAAAAGTAGACGGACCACAATACAGGCTGGATGCTATTTTAGTCAGTCCTTTCCATGCCTGCAATGGAAATCCTTTCCCCAGCAATGGAGTCCAGCACCTGCTAGTTCCAATAAAGGTAGTGGAAAATGGTACCATTCTGTTTGAGCAGAAGACCAGATACATTCCAGGTTTTCAGATAAGAATATTCACACATGCACAGCTATTATTATATAGGGTAGCATTCAATAGTCAATCAGATCCAGCAGATCAAGGTATGATGATGATTCTGATTTTAAGAGTTCCACAAACACATGAGGTGAAGGGTTTAGAAGTTCTCTTTTTAAAAAAGCCAGGAAAACTGATGCTATATAAAATACCACAGAGACATTAAAAGATATTTATTACTTTGAAGGTCTGACCATTAGCTTCCATTTGAAAGTGGATGCCATGAGAGTAATCACTTAGTACACATTTGTAAATCCCACTGGGTATCTTCCCAAGTTCCTTGGAAAATTTTGGCCAAGTGTGCTTATGGATCAGGAACTTTTGATTGAGCAAAATATTTCTGGCACCTTAAAGAGGCACTTCACTGCTGAGTGGACTCTACAACAGCATCTAGACTCTACTGCTCATTGATTTCTTTAACTGCCTCTGCATAGCTTTAAAGTCTCAGTGGTATTGTTTTCCTTTTGATGCCTACAGATACAAAATCAGAATATTTAAAGATGATCCATCTGGACTAAAGTAACAATTTTGTAATTTATAAATTTTATGTATCAAGATATGTTGAACACATAGATTGAATGTGTTGAACACATTATGCTTCATTTCATATTTAGCACTGGTTATTCAAGAAATACACAAGTTACATGAATAAAACAACAACAGAAATAACCCTGTGCTGAAGAGCTTACAAGTATGAATTCTTCATAGAAAACCACACCTAAAATTTTCAGAGTAAGCCAGTCTCACAGTGATGACATTAAAATACAAAATTACAGTCAGACATGACACTGTGGGGGAGTAAAATAATAACAATGAATGCTGGTATGATTTTGGGAGAAAAGGAAAGAATAGGAGCATTCTGAGCATTTCTCAACACCCTTCTCGACAGCACACAGCTAAAGCAAGTTGCTCCCATGTCTGACCTTCCCATGGCTTGGTTCACAAAGCAAGGAACACTTAGACAAAGTGAACTTGACTCAACTGGATAAAATTAGATAGGGCATCTTCAAATGCTCTCTATTCTACCAGGTATGTGCAGTGCAGCCTAGAGCTAGCCCAAGGGAAACCCCTGGGTGTGGTGTCCCATGGCACAGACAGAAGGGATCTCTGCACCCACAGAGCTGCTCCTGCTGGGAGAGATCTGTGAAATTCTTTGTGCTGAGGTAGGCACTGCCTAACATCCCCTGTCATGGCAAGGGAAGAAGATAGTTTGCACATTTTAATGGGAAATCTATTGTTAAAATCCCTTAAGCCTCATAAGCAATCTGTAAGAAGCTTTTTGAAAGAAAAATAATTGTTTTCTCCATACCTCCCCAAAGAAAGTGTTGGCTTCAGCAGTCCATTAACAGAAATGACTGCAGGTGCCTATCTTTCCTGCTAAAATTAAAAAGCTTTATGCTTACCCTTAATTCTATTATTTTTCATCGTAAACATTGTCTTTCTAATCCTGAATTGTTCTATCTCTCAGCATCCTAACAGTAGCTCACATTTTCTCTGCTACACATTTTTTCCTCAAGGTCCGGGATTTTCTTATCTGGTGATTAAAACTGTTTAACCAATTTAACTACTTTTCATAGTAGCAGCACATCAATAAATGGGAGAATATTGTTTTTTGGGTTCCTACTGAGAAGATAAAACTCAGCAGTCTCCCAATACAATAAAGATAAAGCACACAGTATCACTCAGGCCAGAATGCTGCAGAACACAGTTGTATTTCCTGCCCTTCACAAACTCAGAGAAGTTACTGCCCAGGGTTGCACACTCAACAGTGGTCACTGTTAGCAAGTGCACAGCTGGAAAACCACACATCATCAGGAGGCAGTGACTGCTAGGAATCCTGCAGTCATTGTGGAAAACCTTGAGCATCAAGGACTTCCTGCAACCTGCCCAACAGATTATCACCATGGTCATCTGCAGATTACAGGCAGATGTGATCAGGGAAGTCACAAAGAGGATTAGTACTTTAGTGGCAAGATGACACAGCTCAGAATGCAGGTCTAAATATAGGCAGGGAAGAAAAAAATCTGCTTAGTTATACAACCCATAGAATCACTTATGAAAAAGAGTGAAGGACAGAATAGCAAAGGGCCAGGAAGTTGTTGGGTGGGTGATGTTTATATCCAGCTCCCTTGAGAAGCTAGGATACTGCAATAGCAACCAGGCATTTCAGAAACAACATCCAAAACCAAGGAAGCCTAACAGTGAATTTATAGCAGATTCCCAGACTAAGATGATTTCCTTTAACCATGTCTATGGAATTGTCTGCCCAGTCAGTTATTTTAACTTTGTGCGACAACTGTAAATACATTGCTAAGAGTAGCACTGCCATATATCCTGCCTGATGCTTTATATCCAGGCATCCTCTGCTAGGTAAACATCAGTCATACCCCAAAGTTAGAAACAGCAAAAAGATGTGAGGAGAAGCTTTTTTTTCTGCCAAACCATGTTCATTAGGAGGTCCATGATGTCAGTCAATGAAGAAGCCTCACTGATGGTGAAGTACAAACTGGTACTTCCTAGAGACTACCTTTCTCCACTGGAACCAGAACTGAGGCTGGCAAAATAAACTCCAGAATGAATGAAAGGGAAGAAGATGGATGTGAGAATCACCAACAGGAAAATCCAAACTCAAAACCAGAAGAAAAACCTATTTTTTCTGTATTTTTTGTAATTTAATGAGACGATACAGGAGTTGAAGCTTCATAAAAGAGTATTTATTATATATATATATACACATACATCTTTAATAATATATATATAAATATAACCCTTTTATTTTCTTTATTTCATAGACAGCTGTCAAAATATGGAATGGGTTGGGTTTTTCTTTTCCAATTGCAATTTACTACCTTTCAGTTGTTATAGGCCATTAGATTGAGAACTTAAGAAACCAATACACTTTACCTAATGGATCAAAAAGAATGAAGACATTCCATTCAAACAGAAAGAGGATTAAATAAAAGAAAGCATACCTAATTAATAATAACTTTGTTTCAGGGTTTTATAACTTTTTTATGTGAAAATCAAAGCTGCATAACGGAAATAATTTTCAAACATGGAAAATAATAATGAAAACAGCAAGGGGGAAAATAAGAAATAATTTACTTAATATTATTGTTTATCGAGCTAATAACACTTATCTCTGGGGCACAATGAATACAAGCTAATGTTTATACAACTCATGGAAGCTGAAAGGTGCTATTTGAAGTAGCAGGTATTAAAATATAGGTGTAGCTAATTCTTATTTTAATTTTCCATTTACATGGTAATTTTTTTATCACTCTTGAATCCAAATACTTGCACAAAAAGCCAAATTTGAAAAAGGAAAATCCTTTTGTTCAAAAAATGACTTGGCTATGCTCAGTTTGAATTGCCATACTGCTAAACTGACCTATTCCAATAGAAGATGCCAAATAAGAAGCCAAGACATTTCTTTCCTGCCTGTTTACATAGACTACAGCCATGCCCTGCAGGTGTTCACTCTGCTCACTTGGGGTTTTCATTTTTTCTTCTACATGTACATAAACTCCAGTGGAAGGGCTTGTGCCCTGAGGGGCTCAGGAAAATGGCAGCCTTTTCAAAATAATCTGTAGCAGGCTTTGGAGGGGCTAAGGGTGTGAGGGAAGCCAGCAGTTGCAGCTGCAGGGAATGTTTGTCCCAAAAAGCACATGCTCCTTCCCCTTTCTGAGACAGACCAGGGAGGTCTGCAGCAGTCCTTGTCTTCCAAAAACCCATTTATCAGGTCTCACACAGAAACTCTTCTGCTAGTACATCAGACACATGGATACATTTGGACAGTGACTGAGTTGCAATTTTTAATATCTTTGCATCTAATTTGTCATTTCTCAAACTAAACCATCTTGCACATGCTACTTCAGTGTCAGTGTCCTCCTGGGTCATCTCCCCAGGCTCCCCTGGTAACCAAGTTCTTAACAATAATCATTTAATTAGTTCCTCCTCCTACCAGTACTGCCTCCCTAGCTTTATACACCAGCAAACTATGGCAGAGTTTACTTACCACGAAAAGTTTCTAGACCAAAATATAGCAAGCAAACAAATAAAACCCAAGATCTGTTCCTCAGCTTGCCTCCCAAACAGCCTGTCTCTCATCTCAGGCTCCCACCACAATCTGCTGGAAATCCTCAGCCCAAAACATCATGCTAGTTTTGATATGAGCTGCCTTTGGAAAACTTTTTTACCATCAATTTATTCTCTGTTTATTTGCTTGCCTTTATTTTCTCTTTCCATCAGTGTTTGTTCCATAAGGCTGTTGAGATGACAGCAAAAGCTCAGGGAAGGTCGTATCACTTTCCAGCTTTCCATCCCTCCTTTAAGAAGAGATCTGCTAGTTCTGAGTGGTATTTCCAGTGCCACACTAGCTCTGGTTCTGCCATGGGAAATGACTCCCAGCTCCCCTCAGGGCCCTGGAGCTGGGGCAGGGTCACCCGCCACCGCTGCAGAGCTGGCAGGGGCCACCTCCCCTCTGCCCACCCCGCAACAGGAGCAGAGGGAGCCTGCTCCATCCTGTGGGCTTTGACTCCTGCAGAAACCACCCCAAAAAACATCACCTGCCTTTCTTGACTTGCAGAGGCATGACAATAATAAACATCTAAGACCACCAGAGGAAATTGGGCAGACTCTGTGAAAGCAGGGCTGACGCAGACAACTGTGTCACCCATGATAAATCAGACAGAAGTATTCAGAAGCAAGATTCACATTACTCACCCAATCCAAATAAAATGAAAACTTGCCATGGAACAAGATAACCTTTAGTTTAAGGACACAACCATAAATCACAAAATGAAGATTTCTTTTTAGAAAAATATTTCCAAATTTTGGTTCACCTTAAGCCTTTTCTATAACAATCAGTTTTGGACTGAGAGGAGAGGGTAGAGGATTCCCTCATCCTTATTTTTATAAATACAACCTTCTAATTTTTTGAAAGAACTTGGAGTCATCCAGACAGTGACATATATTTCACTGCTAAAACTGATTTGCTTCACATTGACCATGAGTGCCAAGGGGAATTTAAACTCCTGCCTTGCAAAATAAACCATCAAACACAGAAGTTGCTTTTCTTGTATTTACAACAGAGAAATACCAAGGCTTTTTAAAAAAGTACACTGTCTACCCATTTTACTTTCCATCACAGTTTCTAAAATTAAATTTTACAGTCTGAACATAGCAGTCCAGAGCTGGGAAAAGGCCGGATATTAAATCTGCCAGGTCAGCCCAGGACTAACAGTAGCTCCATTCAGAAAACCAGGATTAGAATACATATCACCACGGAGTAATCTTAAGAAAGTAGAAATCAAGATATTCCCATGGTGCTAGTTTGAGAATATGTGTTTGGGTACAGGAAAAATTGCCCACAACCCAGCTAATGCTTTTTTACTCCTTTTCCCAGTAAGTCAGTTGACATAATAAAAGAATTTCTGACCTGGCACATAATCAACAGGATGAGGATTAAAATCAAAACAAAACAAAACAGACAAGCAAAAACCTTAACCACAAACAAATAACAAAAAAAAAAAAAAAAAAAAAAAACCAAAAAAAAAAACCAAAAAAAAAAAACCAAAAAAAAAAAAAAAAACAAAACAACCAAAAAAACCACCACAAACCAAAACAACAAAAAAAAAGTGATTTTGTTTCTGTGCAAACTAAGGTCTCCACACAGGCTGAATAAGCAGCAAATGGATGCCTAACAATGGCAGGTGGGACTTTTATTCTTCTGTTCCCAGCCAAGTTAGTCTGGTTGGCTTTCTGCAGAAACCACGGCAGTCTAGGAGAACTCTTGGGTCAAACAGACATTGTTTGCACTAGGAGTAAAATAACTCAAAGTACAATCAAAACTACAGAGAAAACTGCAGAAAGTACAAATATGTCCTGCAGTTTAAAATATGCCTTTTTCCACAGAACCAAAATGGATCAAAGAGAGGATGTGTTATTCTCTCTTCTCTCTCTTTGAGGCTATAATAGAAGAGTCAAGTACAAAAAACCCATTGGGAAACTCTGCACATTCAAAATTATTCTACTTCAAGTCACAATGTGTACTACTGAGGTGCTTAGCTTGATAAAGGTGAAATCTTGTCTCTAAAACTCTGCATGTTCCTCAGACCCAATCTTATTTTAAAGTAATTGACTGAAACTTAATCTCTGGATTCAGTCATGTAGAAAATAAGTTTGGACTACTAAAATTAGCAGCAAGTCTTCCCAGAGCTTAATGTTTTAAAATATTTTAACAAAAGTTTTTGATATTTTATCTCAGTACCTTTTCCAATGCTACTTTCTAATAAAAATTAAAATACATTCTTATCCATAGCAGAGTAAGTAAAAGGTCCAGTTATTCTGATGCTTTGTGCCAGAAAAAAAGCCAGAATAATATGTAGATTTTCCTTTAGCCATAATACAACAAATTATATTCAATGAGTAGATTATTGTACCTGGAGGGGCTCATATGACACCAGTAAAAACCAAATAATGTTATTTAATGGTAATTTTTTTTCTTCTTACATAATAAAATAAAAATAATTAAAAGTATTTCTGCCTTCAGGGTTGTTTGTTTTTGGTTTTTTTCTCCTTAGGAAAGTTATTACCTTCAGCTGTTTATAAAGGAGTTATGAGATCAGCCTAAAGATAATGTAAAGCAACAATGCAAATTAAAAATTCAAGGCATTGTAATTGAGTTTATAAGCTTATCAGTTATCCTTTCCTATCAGGAAAAATAAGTGAGAAAATTAGATGGTGGTTTAGTCCAGAAGGACACCACTTCTCAAGCCTGAACAAGCTAGTGAACATATCTGCTTCTTCCCCCCAGAAAACTCAAAAACCCACCAAAACAAAACCAACCAAAGAAAACTCCAGCCCCCCACCCCCAACATATTTTTGCCTATCTTAATTTAAAAGGAAATTTAATTAAATTAATTTAAAAGGGGAACAGAAGTGACACACTGAAGGTATTATCATGACCAAAGAGGAACTGCTGGAGCTCTGGAAGGCATTTCTTGGGTGAGCTCCCAGAGAGGCCAGAGCAGGAGCAGAAGGAGCCCGAGCACGGCTCCTTTCTGTTATAAATGAGAAACAAAAGTCCCGATATTCAGCAAAATTTAGATTGCTTTGTTTTATACAGACAGAGCAATGCTGTGCTGGGGAGGCAGAGGGGTCACTGCCCACTCCACACTCCACCAAACTTTGGTTTGCAGCTTCTTTTATAGCCTGGCTTTCTCATAGTAATCAGTAATTGTTATTTTTTTATTGTCATAATTTTGCCAGGTAAGCAGTGGTGGTCAAAAAACATCTGTGGGCCTCTGAGAACATGAAATCTCTGGATGATTTGTCCAGTCTCATAGATAACCATCTGCTCTTGGTAGATAAGGAATGGCAGAAGTTGGGAAGTCTGGTCTTGGCAGATAGGCTGCAATTGATTACACAAAGGCAGGAAATCTGATTTTGCAACACCTTTCAGGCCGTGGGAAAACCTTGTTTTGCAAACTGGTATTAAATACAACTTATTTAGAAAACATAATATTCATAACAGGGAGATTTAAAACAGAATGATTTAATCATATATTTTCCTTTCTCTAGTGTCATGCTTCATTTCAGACTTAAGTACTCTGGTTTATACAAACCCCAATACTTCTGTGATTAACACGAATCTTTTATCAATTATCACATTTCCATCCTCACAGCTCCTCTTGGAGACAGAGACACTGCCCAGCACTATGAGAACAGACCTTGCAATCAGATTTCCAAAAACCATGGGAAATCGAGCCTAAGTAAAAATTAAAGGACTAAATCAATTATTTTTAGAACAATTCTGCATCTTTGGAGAAGACCAGAACACAGCTTTAAGTCAAAAGACTGAAACAAATCAAGTTATTGGGCATAAACCACTGACCTGGAGAAAAGCGATTATTTCTGCTCTATTATAAGCTCCGTGGCATTAGAATCTCTGGCGTTATTATTTGTAACACCTGCACTCCCCAGGCAGGAGCTGCTCGCAGTCTCCAGCATCCCCAACAGGTGGCGTCTGGAATCCCACGGCACAATTCCATCAAAAACTTGGGAGTAATCAAAAGCTTCTGATGCAAAAGAGATTAATTTTAATTATTTTTACTGCTTGCCTGCTGAAACTGCTCTGGTCAAACTGCCTGACCACGCAGAGCAGATGACACAAAGGGACACAGAGCAGAAATGTTCATCTTAGAGAGACTCAAAGACATACAAGTGCATGAATCCATTACAAAAAAACAAAATACAGAAATACAAAGAATAATTATAGATTAAAAAAGGGTAATAGAACTACCAGGAAAGCAATAAGTAGCCAAAAACTGATTAAATATATTTGACAAGGCAGTTCCAGACTGAAAAAAATCTATGTTGCAATTTTACTTTGCAGTTTCAGACAGTCTCTTTTTAATTCCTGTACTCAATTCAAGTACATTATTTTTTTAAAGACTAATTTGACAAAAAAAAAAACCCTGTTTTTTAAAACACTTCCACCTTTTGTTTTTCCTCTGGTAAACTAATATTTTTTTTCTTTGGGCTCGTGCCAATGGAGTATTGTAAACTAAGGTAACAATATCTATAAGCCTAATTTCATTTCCCATTAAATTTTTATTGTGGTTCGGTTTATTACACAATTCTGCAAGCAAGACCTGCTGTGAATGAATGAAAAGAAAAAAGAGAAAGAAGAGAATAGTTCCAGGACTTGATGTCTGCAGTCCTGTGGACATGTCACCTGTTACACCAAGCACTCTCCAGACAGAGGTAACTCAGTGCTATCTCAGCACACATGTCCAGCAGCTTCCCCAAAGGCACACAACAAAGCAGGGAAAGACCAAACTAGAAACCACTGTGTTCAATTTCCCAGCATTATGAACGAGCCTGGAGATTACAGCTTCTCTTCTCTCCATTTTCCCCTAAAACCTGATGGAAATTCTGTATGCAATTTTTCTTATTCCATCTAGTTATAATTTTTGAAAATCATACTATGAAGACTGATGCCAGTTATGACCTTTCAGAATTACAGAACCTCATGGATTTCAGTAGCTGTGGGTGTTTGAAAGCTTCAAGTTTGCTCATCTACATCTAGTTTTAAAAGACAGAGAAAACAAAACTGGTTACAACCGTTCAGTGGAACACGATCATCAAAGGAACAATTTAATTCCGGCTCCAGTGAGAGCAGTACAAATGTTATGCTCTTTACTTTGCTGGGAGAGGTGATGAACAGCAGAGGAATGATTCCTCAGGGCAGCAGGTTCCAAAAGCATGCAGAGATCATGCATTTCTAGTCTGCTACTGTTTGCATTCAACTAACTTTGATTTCTAGATTATTTTGGAATTGGCACCACAAAAACATACTGTGGGAATGGTAAGGCAAAATAGAAAAAGGAGCCAGCCTAGGGGACTGCCAGTCAGTGTTGATCACAGCTTTACAGTTCATGACCATCCCAGAGAAGCCTATTATAAATTCCTTATGGAGGAATTTCTAGAACCAGCAACATGAAATCTCTCACTACAGTGCTTCCAAATTCTTTATGTGTTTTGAACAACAACTGTGAAGAAAAAGAAACCACACTCAAGCTATTTGGAATGCACTGCTCTACCAGCACCTTGCTGTGCCCATTCAGGAGAGACTTGAAATTTCTCAATCAGCATTTAAAACAAGTAATGTTTGCATGTTTTGATAAAATATATGTAATTCTCATTCAAAACAGGACATTATGAAGAGGATAACACATTTTCCACATTGTAGCATGGAGTTAAGGGAGTGACAAGCTAAGTTCTTTCACTTATATAAAAAAGCACTATAATATAATTAATATAATAATAAATTATTAAATAGAAATTAGGGCATACCAGGAAAAAACCTGGTATTTCCCCAAATACCACAGCCAGAACTCAAGCAGTACAATCCAGGAAGAAAGAAAAATTGAAACTTTGTCCATATATAAGCAAAATTCATGGTTTTCTCCATTGGTAACCACATCTTGGAGCTATTTTTATTTCAAAAGAGTTCATTGTGTTACTGTTCTAATGTTATCATGTGTAAATAAAAAAGCAAGCAGCATGTGGACACTGCTGAAGGCCTAGGCACATTTTAGCCAGGCCTTTCTCAGGCCATGAAACTTTCTCAGCCTAGATTTTTCCCAAGGATTTTTCCCAAGCTAGAAACTCCTTCTTTACTGTAAACACAAGAGAAAAAAATCATAACAGAGATAAACACCTGCAAGATCTCTAGAAATGCCAGGGAGAAGAGGTGTCTCTTTCTCTGACCAATAATTTGTCTGTATTTTGTTTTGCACAAACTGTCTTATTTAAAGCAATAGCTTCCTTCAATAAATTGCTTTTTTTTGCTCTTTCCTGCACCAAGCAAGAGAGTGTCTTGTTGCTGTTATTTACACTGCTCCATAATCCTTTCACAGCAACAGCAGCACTGAACAGTAAATATGAGCTCATCATAAAATGGTCACACATTTGGAGAATAAGCCTAGGTGCAAAACTCTTCATCATTTCACTTTAAGGAAAAGCAGGCATTAAAGAACCTCAGGAGCAGCTGTATTCTGGAAGAGGGGCCTGTGTGCCACATGTCTGGAGGACCAGGATGTTCTAGGCTGTTTCATAAAGAAAGGCAAGGAAGAAGAGGAGTTGTTGCATTCTATGCTAAGGAGAACTTTCAATGTATAGAAGACAACTATGTCAATTGTGGGAGCCTTTATCAAACAGCTCTGGGTCAAGATCAGAGGGGTCATCTCCAAGGAAAAACTTAATATTGCAGATTGCTCAGAACTCTGTTGGGAGGGACTCCATGGGATCTTTCATAGAGGTTAAAGGAACGGGTGAGTGATGGGAGTTTTTCAGAAATTCTCTCATGGAAGCACAAAAACAGCTCATCCCCTTTACAGGTAAGGGAATTAAGCAGAGAATCCCCCTGGCTTCAGTGCAAGCTTCAAAGTCTGCTCAAAACCAAAGGAGAGTTGTTCCAGACATGGAAAAGCAGACAAATACCCACGGGGAACTACAAGGGCATCTGCCAGTGCATGCAGAGAGGGGAGGATCTAGGCAATTAGAGGCCCCATCAGTTTCTTTCAATCCCTAGGTACATTATGGAGCAAATGCCTCTTGGGAGCTATCACCAGTCAGATGAAGCACATGACTGGAGAAGACAACACAGATCCACCAAGGGCAAACTGGGCTTTACAGACCTGATCACCTCATACAGCAAAGCAGTGGAAGTGGGGTGAGACATGGGCATTGTCTCCCTGGACTTCCCCAAAGCTTTTCCCACAGTCTGCTCCTAAAAGAGCTGATGTGTTATGGCTTGGACCAGTGGCCCATGTGCTGGGTGGGGAATTGACTCACTGGTCACAGCCAGACGGGGTAACAAACAGTTCCTTTTCCAACTGGCAACCTGTCACATCTGGATGTTGACCCATCTTATCTAAGCTGTACTTTACCAAGAAAATTTGGACCAGATCATCCTTAAGATCTCCTCCAACCTGATATTCTACGACCAAACCCACCTCTGTAGATGACCACAAGTTCTGAGCAGGTGCCTGAAAGAGGGTAGCAACAAAGAAATGATTCATTAGACTTGGCATCATCTCTCAACAGCAACATAATGAAAAATGGACTGTGAGTTACTCAATATGAAAACTAGATTCCCTACAAATCTCTTTTTTTTCATGTTCTTATTAAGGAGCAATCTTCCATTTATGTTAAATTATAAATATGATCCATTAAATACCACACAGTTGTCTTTGTCAGTAAAACATTTTTGTTGTTAGCTGCTTATGGTGAATCTTATGTATTTCATGCAGTCAGTGAGAATCAAACAAATTCACATCAAGTTTTGTATAAGAAATCCCTCAAACTATGTTTTTTTCTTTACAATCTTGTGGCACAGTCAAAATTTTAAACACATTTATTTATGCAAATTAACTGTGTGCTGTTAATCATAAAAATACTCCTTAATAGAATGTTGAAATAAGGCATCAATTGACTAAAATATTTCTAAATTTCTCAAAGACAATTTTGCTAAGTTGTATTCTCTGAGGACATTTAAAATGGAGCCAGATGGGAATTTCAAGTATTTAGAAGCAAGGTGTTTGCCATAATTCATATATTTTCCAGTCACTTCAACATTTTTATGCCTCACTCCCTGCAAAGCCAGTCAGCTTCTAACCCTCAAACATCACTTATTAAAGTTAAAGATTAATACACTAAGAAGAAATTTTTTCCCATTTTTACCAGTCCTCTTAATTCATATGATCCCATGTGCATGTGTCTCCAACTCAGTTACAATATATAACCAAAAACCACAGACTTCTAGAGGCAAAAAATAATTTAAAAAAAAAAAAAGGTTTAAAGTGACTTTATTTTTCCCCCTTTTAATTTCAAGCTGTCTTTAGAATTATACTCTTTTTTTTTTTTTTTCCAGGGCCTGATGCAAAGCTCAGTGAATTCAACGGAAAGACTGATCAGCTCCAATATCATGGGAGCAGGCTCATAACACACCATATGCCAAGTATGAAAGTATCCATCTGTCACTGATCCATATCTTGTTATTGTTATGTGCATTACAACAAGGGATTGGTTTTCTAAGAGATGAAGCTTGTAAAGGAGTTGCTGGAGGAATTTCTAAACAAAGGTTTCTGAGCACGTAAGCACCCCCAAGTCAGCAGTGCTAGCAGGAGTGTCTGACAGCATTTGGTGCTCACCTCTGCAGCTGTGCAGGGAAAAGAGCCCTATAATAATCTACAAGCCTCTTTTGGGCTGCCAATATGTGTATAACTGATGGAATATTTCACTGCAAGCAAGAGCCAAGCAAAAATCTATGTGACCTTTGTGCACAGAGACAGAGGACTCCCCAGCAGAGCAGTGTGACAGCCATCAGCATCCCTTCTCTGATAGTCAGCACTGGTGCCAAAGGGGCATCAACACCCCATCATGTCATACTGAACTATCTGCCCTTATTTTGCCTGAAAAAGCAGGAAACAGTACTTTCCCTAGTCACAGAAGTGTGATGGAACAAGTAATTTTTAAAAGCATGCTGACAGAAGTATAAAGGCCCCCAGCAATTAAGGATCTTGCTTGTTTAATTAACTATCCTTTTCAACATTACCCTACATTTTGGCAAACACAGCCCTCAAGAGAGCAGAAGGTGGGCACTAATTCGAAGATCACCTTACCACCTCCTTTCTCTCCAAGATGAATCATGAATCAGTTGTGTTTGAGAACATGCTGAAAATTCTTTTTACTACTCCATCATCTTTGCTCACGAAGTGAAATAAGCAGAAGCAGCCCTGCTCTGAAAGTGGTAGTCATGATGAGTGGGCTCCTCTATTTAGGTGCTCACCCAAACCATGGTAAGCCCCAAGAAATTACCCTGTGAATGTCTTGCCCCAAAACCCCACCTCCTCTCACATCCTTCTCTCAGAACAGCCTCCACAACCAGCTGGCACCAAACTCATGCCTATAGCCTCCTCCTCCAGGTGCCAGGAGCTGCTAGCCAGCAGCCTGTGTGCACGTCTCCATCCTTCTCCCTGTAACCATCTGTGCCCCGCTCCCACCCCGCGGTCCAGCCCTTCCTTCACACTCCTGTTTCCCCATCTTGCACTCCTGCACAGTCCCTGTTGTTATCCCTACACATCCACTCTTTATTCCCCCAGCTTAATCCTCCCTAACCTTGGCTAATTCCAGCTTCTGCTGCATGAACACCAGCATGTGCAAATCTCAAATGCCTTTCCTGGCACAGGCAGCCATCATACTCGGGAGGACAGTTAAGAAAGTAGGTCTGATGAAAACAGCCTTCACAGTAACAGAGCTTGTCACCACCTTGAAACAGTTTTTGAGCTTGGTTGCAGTTATTTGAAACAGTGTTCTGTGTTTCACCTTTGGCAAACTTTACCTGTGCAATTTACCTGAATGAGTGGGCACAGATTCATATTTGGAATTATAGCTTTTCCAAATCCAGCTAAATAAAATGGAAATGTGTGTTTTGGTTTGAAAAGACAGGTATCTGCTAAGGAAGGCAGGAACCTCTCTTGAAATGGACAATGTAAACCCCCTTCCTCTGAATTATTATAATTTTGAAATTAAGGGGCTTTCAGGAAAAGATGAGGGAATAGGAATAAGAGTTCTTTATTAGGAAAATTAAAATAAAAATGCAGTAATAAATAAAATAAAATAAAATTCAGTTTAAAAAACCCACTGACAGAGTCAGAATACAACCTGACACCCTGTTGGTGAGGGTGTTGGTAGCAGTCCCATTAAATGGTGGCTGCAGTCCTTCCGGAGTGACAGATGAGGTTCTGTTGAATCAATGATCCTATAGAAGGATGCAGTTTTCCTTTGAAGGTTCAGTGGTGGTATTGATGGGCCTGGCCTTCCTCTGGGAATTTAGTGGAAAAAGGTTGCCTTGCTGTACTAAATCTCAGATTTTTATTTAGGTAGGAAATACTTGGCTCCTCCCCCTGGGTGGAGCATCTCACAATGGGATAACGTAATTTTATCAGTCATGCAGTGGGACTCAATGGCCCATTAACAGAAGATGTTTTTCTGGGTAAAGGATGGGTCATGAAAGAGATAAGGAAAACTACTGCACCTGGTTTTGACAGCTGGCCCATTAACAGGAGTGCCCGCCCTCCCCCAGAGTTATGGGTCATGGAAGGAATAAAGAACACTGCTCCACCTGGTTTCAGCAGATGGGATAGAATAAACACTGCTGGTTACATCTTGCATTGCAACCTAAGACATATTCTAATGATAAAATCTATTCCATACTGTAACCCTACAGTCTTCTCAAACACTATCCTAGTTATCTAACACAAGAGATTAACAAATCAAAACAGTGACCTCAAGCTGTTGAAGGTTCTCAAAATCTTGTTTTGCAATATACCAACACCAAGTTTGCTTAGTGCTTGGACAAAGAGCAACAGTTTAGATCTAAGCTGTTAAAGACATTAGGATGTTTATGTCACTAGCATACAACCTTTCAACATATAATAATTTAATACAGGCAAAAATATGGAAAAATATATTTTTAAATTTTTCAACTATGGTAACTAACCAGACAAAAGACATTTTCATCAGTAATGCAGACAGAAAATCTACAGTATTACACACCTGTCCTGGTCATATTACAGATGGCAGGTCAGCAATGAAGAAAGTACCTGAATGACTAAAGAGGAATTTATGCACTAAGCAGGTTACAGCGATGCTTGATGAAGAGAGGTGCTAACCTTACAGAGCAGAATAAAAATTTAAAAGCCAGTTTGAGGATTTCACAACACTGCCTCACTTAAAGAAAAAAAAAAAAAAGTCTCCAAAGAATCACAGGATATTCTCAGTATATTTTCCTACTGTGCTGCTCATCCATATAAAAGAAACCACCTACAGGCAACTCTGTCCCTAAAGATCTGGAAACTGTATGTGCTTTTCCACTACATGTTATCCTGCTCACCTCCTTCATCTACCAGATAAAGGGCTTAAAACAAACATTACACAAAACAACTCACTCTTCCCCCAGTTCCTCAAAATTTAACAAAGATTTTTTTGTTGTTGTGAGGATACAAAATTTTGCTCTGCCAGGCTGACATTTAAGCTCCTTGGAATTGCAGTGATTAATTTCATTTGTCATTACAAGAGTGGGGTTCCCCCTCTCTGGTTCTCAGGGGAACTGTGTGGCTTACAGGAAACCCAAACCAAGTTCTGTATTAATTTGTTGTCCTACAATTGAAATAATTCTTCCTTGTTTTGTTGTTTTTAACAAACCAACTGACTACATGCCACTGATTCTCATTTAGAATAGATATTACCACTCTTTCTCCTCCTGAAAACATCTGTCTTCCTTCTTACAGGAACATCCACTTGAAAGAAGTGCAGAAAAGGGAAGTAGAGCTGTCTGTGCACATGTGGGATGTCCTTACTGGAGATTACTTCAAAAGGCCTAGGAAACTGATCACAAAGCTCAGCACTGGTTTGAATTCTACAACCTGGCTGCAGGTAAGGAGAACGCTCTTAAAAAACACAGAAAAACTGAACAAGAACTGACAAAGGCAACTTGAAAGCATTTGGTTTGCTCATGTTTCCATAATTCCTGCCCCTGCACCCTGCAATTCAGAAAATTATTTTAAAGTCTGTTGTTACTGAATAATTGATCTTACTGAAATTATGAACCTAAAGGGTGACATTATTTCACCATACACATCTGTTATTGGCATCACTAGACTGGATCTCTGTTACTAGGTCAGAAACACGATTTTATTACAGAATTGGTTGCCAGTATTTAGTAATTCTATCTGTCTTCCAATGGGTGACCTGTGATCAGCAAGCTGCAAGGGTACAAGGATAGCACCGACTTCATTTTTCAAGTAGTCCCATGGACATCCACTCAGCAGCATGTGAGAGACAATAAACAATTAGTGTTTGCTTGTGTTTCTCAGCAGGGCTGATGTAGAACAAATCCAAACGTTTCAACTTGTCTATATAACATCATAAAAGTCATTGATATTTGGTTGCATTGGATTTAATTTTTTTTTCTATTTTCAGAAGCATACTTTATCAGAGCTGCATTTATTATTCATATTGAAGTCCTGGCTCAAAACTCACTGTGCTAGTCTTCTACAAAGCACTGATGAAAGATGGTTCTGGATCGCAGAATTTACAGTCTACAAGACAGATGAAAGATGAATATAAAGAAGCCTGTTCTGAGGAACACGACTGCTCAGAGTGCCAGAAACTGTCTCAGTGCAGTGATTGCTAAAGAGGTTAAACCTGTCCCCATGCTCATTTCACCTCATTTTTAAGTGAAATGTTGTTGAGTGCCAGGTTTTTCATATGGAGAACACGTTCCCTAAAACTGCACCTGGGATACACCCACCTCAACAAAACTCCCCAAAATCAGTAGTTTAAGCTGCTAATTAGCCTTCTGAATTAAATTACTGCAGTCACTTCCCAGCTCATTTAGATTCGAATTGGTGATAGAGGAGAAAAGGAAGTATAAGTGAGTTATACTACTTACATGACAAATTACCTAGAAATGTTAGGAGTTGTTTTTTTTTTTTGGTTTTTTTTCCTGAACCACTGTCACTTAAAACCTCCCAATAGATCATTCTGTATGAAATTATTCCTGGATGAATGCCTTAGTTGTGTGTTTCCTTTTGTTTGCTCTTTGTTTCTGTTAGTTTTATAGATGGAAACCAGCACTGCTAATCTATGTCATTGTTTTCTATAATTTCTATCTGGATCCAATAAAAAATATTTGATTGTTATGAAGTGCATTTTCTTTTCACGCCCTCATGCTTTCTGCAGTATTAGACAAAACTATGATAAATCTAAGAGTGGTAATTATGTTATTGAAATTATGTATTAAGCTTCCAATGGTAGTCACCCTAGACAGGGACAGAAGAACAGAGACTCATGATTGTAATCCTTTTCTTTTCCTCCTTTTGTTTCAGAAGAAAGCACTGCAATAGTTTATTCACCTTACTATTTAATTAATCAGTATTAAGCTACAGTTTGATTTTAGTACTATTGAGCCCTTTTATTCTTTCAACAATTTTAATTCAACATCTGGATGATCAGTCTGAAAGCTTGGTACTATACCAGAGCAGTTTCTGTTCCAAAGTTGAAAAAAAAAAAAGAAAAAAAAAAAAAAAAGTGGGTGTGTGGATATGCACAAGCTACCCCTGGTCAGCTCCCTCTTGAAAATAAGCAAATTCTGCCAGGAAGTAAATATCTCCCCCACTGACACACCAGTTCCTTCCTCATTTTTCAAGATAATTAAGTTTCATAGGCATCTTTATTCCCCAAACACCTTCCAAGAGAACAGAAACACTACATAATCTATGGTTTTTTTATGACACACAGTGAATATTTAGTTCACTTTTTAGCTTTTCTTCTCTTTCAGGAACACCTTTTGCCAATTTCCCTGTTGCTGCATCTCCGGGCAATCAAACCCCTAACATTTATAGAAAAGTTTTACAGAGGAACTAGACATACAAAGCAGTGCAATTTGTGTATAAATGAGTATTTATGTATTTACAGGTACAAAAATACCTCAGTGAAACACAAAATTTCTGATTTACCAGATCATTTCCAGAACATACACCTCCACTTCTTCAATAGGGAAGGGGAGGTACACAGAGGAGAGGACAAGGGGAAAAAATTACTACAAAAACAACGAAAAAATCCCTAAGAAACCCAAACACACAGTCCAAATAAAAATCTAAGATAAAAACTCCCCACAAAACACACAAAGAAACACCAAAACTCACTGTCTCAGACCAGTCTACTAAGAGATGCAGTTTTTTAAGCTCAGTTTTCTCTTCAAACCTTAGAAGACAACTGAATGTGGGAAAAAAAAAAAAAAAAAAAAAAAAAAAGAAGTAGTAAAAAAAAAAAAAAAAGAAAAAAGTAGAGGCTTTATTGCATCCTAAAGCTTTGCCTGAAGCAAGGTAAAGGTGATAATGAGAAACATCTTCATGGCTGCATTCTCAGGGAAACCACTCTTGAAAATGGCTTTTGGGAAAACAAAGATCTCTGTTACTGTATACTGATATACTGCTCAAAATATGCTTTCTACAGTACCACTTCTATGATACTACAATTTCTAATAATATAATCAAATATATACCACTAAAAATCGAACTTGCTGTAAATGACATGATTAAATCTTTCATACATAATTGAAACTGGTTAAAATAGGAGCAACATCGAGTTATACAAATATTTCTGCTTCTAGTTTTTGTAGGGAGAATAAATAAAAAGGCAATAAAACAATAACTAACAATAAAATTCTCTAAAGTAAAGCATATCCCCACTACATTATCTTTCTAGTAATATGTTCTGTCTTGACTTCCCTGGTGGTGATAGCCCATAGCATCCAGAACATGTCTGAAGTGATAACTGAAGACTTGTCTCATTTGAAACACAGATGTATAAATTGTGTATATTGTGAATATGCATAAGGCTACAGCCTAAGGTCTCCAACATTTTGGAGCTCCTTTTAATTGGAAATAGGAAAACACAGTGTTAATCTCAAATGTGGAGAATTATTTGAGTTTATATTCTCAGTAGTTTTGAAAAGCAATTTTTCATTTCTTCTTCTTTTCTCTCACACAATGAACTTATTCAGACAAGTATATTTTCCATTGATAATGCCAGGTTTAAAATATGCAAGACACTTTGGGAAAACAGTAGCTTTCAGGCATACATAGGAAAAAAAATGCTCATGTTTGTTTCTTTCTATATGGAAAAGCATCCACATTTCAACCTGCTTTTTGCTAGTGAAAAACAAGAAGTAAACATTGGTAAGCTTAGAGAGAGGCTGAAAGAACTTTGTTGTTCTCCCCTCTCCCCTTTTCTGAATACCAGTTTGAGATGCTTGTGTAAAGATGCCATTTTAACATTTAAACTCTGCTGCCCCACCTTCCAGCAGCAGAATCACGTCAAGAACCACTCAGACTTGGTCACCCAGAAGATTCTAAGAAATATATACATACATCTATGCTTTGCTGGATGAAGTTTGTGTTTTAATAAACTGAACACCCAACAAGCCACTGATCACTCCTTTGTAAATCAGATACCTTGCTGCAGGCTCAGTTGCTTAGATACAGAGTAATCGGGGTAAGTGAATAAATCAAATTATCAATAACATACACGATTGCATGCTATTATTGAAACAGCCAACTAAAGTAGTTTTTAGATTAGTTAGAAAAGAGACATTTGAAATTTGCTGGACAATATGAGATGCCAAATAATTAAACAACATTAGTAGACATTTTAAGATTTGGTCATTGCAGATACATTGGAAACATCATTGCTCTCTTTACGACAATAATTGCAAGAACTACTCATACAAAGTATCTCTCCAGTCATTCTGAAATAAACACTCAACTAAATGCTTCACGAATTGTTATTCTTCATACAAGGTAAACCCTTATGAAATGAACTTACAATGTAACCATCTGAAACCACTCAGCTTGCATTGATTTTCCTGCATTTGACAACAATGCAAGACTGAAAAGATGGGGAAAGTTCAGCTCACAGCAGAGATGATTAATAGGAGACAGAATAAAGGTGCACAAAATAGCATATGGAAGAGAAACTGTAAATTAGGCACTTCTAATTGCTCTGCCTCCTAATGCAAGAGCAAAGGCCAATCAATGAAACTGAAAAGCAGACATTTTAAATTAATGAAGGAAATCTTTTTACACAAACTATAATTAATCTTTGAAAATCACTTTCACAAAGTAGAAAACCTCACAGCTTATTGAGAAAAGATATAGATAATGAGAACATCTGTTTGTACTTAATAGGATGATAAATAAAATAAATTGATTATTGATGGGAGTTCTAAGGGGGCCTAAAGGAAGCCACCTTTTAAGAGGAGCAACTTATTCTGTCCTAATCAAATAAAAATATTGTTATGTTCCTCTTGGAGCTCTTACTATTGACAGCTATTAGAGTATATAGGCAATAACTCTAAGTTGATACAACACTTTTGAGTTCATAGTCTTCCAGAAAGAATCTGTAAAGTCATTACTCTCATTGCTTGACTCTCCCTAGATCTCACCAGATAATTCTAGGTGCTTTGCTGCAAGATCTGTAATGGCAATGACAGCAACTGTCCTTAGAGAGAACTGTGAACTCCAGAAATAAATGAGGACATGTTTTCTTTTTTGTTTGTGTTTTTTGTTGTTTTGTTTTGGTTTGTTTTTAACTTCCAGGTTCTAGAGTTTCTGAAGCATATTGTTGATAATTTCCTGAGATGCTGAGAATGAATCCAACAAGAGGAGACACTCTGCTGGACATGATAATTAAAAGCAAGGAAGAATATGTTAAGAATGTGAAAGCTGGGGCAACCTTGGCTGCAGTGACCATGACATGGTGAGGTGCCTCTGAGAAATGCAGAAGGCAAATAACTGGATTACAACGCTGGACTTGAGTAAAACAGACCCTGGCTTGTCCAGGAACCTGCCTGGAAGAATTCCACATGCCTAAAAAGAACAGGGTTTCAGGAAAGCTAGTTGATTTCCAAGGATTACCCTTTCTAAACTCAAGAGCCATCCATCTCAACAAACAGGAATACAAGCAAAAGGCAGCAAGAGATATGTAAAGATTAAAAAGGAGCTCCTGACAAGAGCCAGGCATAACAGAAAAGTGGAAGAAGGAGCAGATGACCCAGGAAAATGCAAATGCTGCCCGAATCCAGAAATGGTCTTTTTTGGTACAGAAAGCAACAAATGGAAGACTGAGGAAAATACAGGTCTGCTGCTGAATGGAACAGGTGATCCAGTGGCAAAGGACAGAGAGGACACTGCTTGAGACTTTTCTGAGTTCTGTCTTTACTGGTGGCTGTGGCACTCAGTAATCACAGGTCTCTGAGATAAGCTAAGACCAGAATAAGGAAGACTGACTCTTGATGGAGGAGAGTCAAGTTAGGAAACCTTTTAAACCAGATGGAGTGATACAAGTTCACAGGACTTGGTGGGTGCCAGTCCTGAGTGCTGAGGAAATAGGCCAATGTCATTGTAAGGCCACTCTGCATAGTTTTTGACAGGCCTTGCTGGCCAGAGGAAGCTTCTAAAAACGAAATCATATACTACTTCTAAATTCCACAATGGCAGGGAAGATGATAACTATAAGCCACCTTGATCCCTGGGACAAACATGGAGTGATAATCCTGGAATCCCTCAGCAAACACATTTGAAAGACAGGGACAAGAGGGCAATTGGATGTAAGCAGGAAATATTCATGGAGAGACCATCATGCTTTAGCAACCCAACAGCCTTCTGTGGTGAAATGACTGGTTAACTGGTGAGAGGGGAACAGCAGATGTTTATCTTTATTTTGGCACAGCTTTCAACACTGCTAACACTATTAGAGATGACCTACTGAGAAACAGACCAGATAAATGAAATGAGATTGATTGAAAACGGAGTTAAATGCCAGGTCAAAGGGTTGTGACCAACAGCACAATGCTCAACTGAAACTCACCATCAGTGGTGTATCCCAGGGGCTGATACTGGGGTCAATATTATTTAATACTTTTGTTAGTGACCTGGAGGAGGGGTAGAGAGCTCCCACAGCACATCTGTAGGTGACATGAACAGAGTGAAGATAGGAGGTGTTTAAATACCTGACAGAGGGAGTGAAGATGATGGAGACAGACTTCCCAGTGGTGCCCAGGAGCAGGACCAGAGGCAAAAAGTACAAACAGAAACAGAACATTCCATTCTTTTTTTTGTTTAGTACAGTGAAGATAGTCTACCACTAGATACAAGACATTCAAAACACAAGTGGACATGGTCCTGACTGCTCTGCTCTTGGCTGACTCTGCTCTTCGCAAAGTGTTGGATCAGAAGATCTGCAGAGGTGTCCTCCCCTCCTTCTGCCAGACTGTGCTTTCAAATTAATTGTTACAGAGCATCCAGGACCATTCACAATATTGGAAGTCACAGTTTTCTGAAGATATGGAAGAAAGTGACAGCAAGAACTTCTGGTGAGGCCTCAAATCAGAAATGAGAGTAGGTGCTTCCCTCAAGAAAGGAGAGACACCCTTGAAGGCCAAGGAAATCCCTATGACTACATCAGGTACAGGCTTATGTGACTTCACTAAAACTCTAAATAACTGATATTGGAAATCAAAACAAATAAAGCTTAAACAATTCAGAAGAGTTGGTCTTTTTTAATTCACCCTGAGACACACAGATACCAATAACCTAGCTACCACACACAAGCTGCACTGTGCTTCCATTTCAGGTCAGGATGCACCAACCAAAACTCTCAAGGACAAGAGGAAAGATATTTTCATCTCTTGAGCTCTACCAAAGACTAGCTGTTCACAGCAAAAACCTCTCACTCTTCTGTATTTTCAGCTACCTCAGCCTAGGATGGAGGCCAGAGGAAACCTTCTCCCATGTACCAGGGAGCACAGAGCAGAGGGGCACTCTCCCCCCAGGCTCAGCCTGGCTCTGTCCTCTCTTGGGTACTCCTGTGATGATCAGGCACAGCAGACCACAGGGACAACACAGCAGAAACAACCTGCTAAGTTGACATGTCCTCTAAAAACCAGGTCAGAGTGCCTTTAAGCTAAACAAATCATGTTCTGCTGATCTCATAGAAAAATGGCCTTAGCTTTAGGCACTGAAAGTAATTCCCCTCAAATGACTGAATACTTTTGCAAGTCTTTTCAGGAGTGATAGAAATATTAACAAAACACAGTCCTACTAGCAATTAAACTCTTGGAGGATTACAAAGCACATATTTAAATTTTTTTTTCACTCCACAAACTACAATAGCTACCTTTTGGGCCATGGTCTAATTAAGTATTTTTAAAAGCAATTTCCATTTCACTAGAGATTATGAAGCAAGTAGCTTTTATTCTTTTTACTTTGTTTTGACAGCTAACTCTAATACACTTCTTTGCCTTAAAATATTTTATCACAGCTCTATAATTAAGGAATAAAGAAAACACTGTAAAACTACTTCCTCTCTATTCATGTCACCACTAATCAAAATATCTATGTACATACACTTGATTATTTGCATAAGTTTTGGGGTAAACATGGTGATTTGGGGAATTCCCAGGGTTTTGAATCTATAATTTATCTGCCTTTCAAGGATGTGCTAGGTATCTCTCAAGGGAGGTAGTTTTCTTACTAAACAAAAGGAAAACCATGTTTCCAAAATTATCCCTATTAGATATAAAAGAAGAAATGTGTGTAAAAAGCTTTTGCAGCACCTTCAGCCTTTGAAAGGTTAATACTGCTTTGGCTTAAGGCCAGTATGACAACAGATGTCTTAAAACAATGTTTAATTGATGAGGATACACAGGTGAATAAAAGCAGACAATTGGATCAATTTAAACATCCAGCTGAATTTTTAACAGGCTGAACATTAATGCATCTCTAGTGTGAAGAGGTGAGAGTATGACTGATATATGACTCATAAACACAACAAATCCATTAGATATAATTTTCCTTACCAACAGGAAAATCTCCCCTGAGAAAGGAGGAAATTGCTTAACTCAGAGCTACAAATATTTCAGATGTCCCCTTTCCCCCAGGCAGGCTAATCCACCAATAACATCCCAGATTTCTGTTTCTGAAAACTATTCTTGAGACCTTTGTATTTAAGCTGATCCTTCAGCTATTCCCTTACCTGCCATCCAGGCAGTATTCTATGCACAGAGAGCTGGGCAACACAAAAAGGATTTGCCAATACCCCACCAACCAATTCTGGCATTCAGTTTCCCACCTCTTCTGTAAAATAGGATAGGCTTAGTATAACTGGATTAGCAGGCACTTTTCCAAATTCTTATGTGGAAGTGATGCCTACATATTAAAATACATGGGGAACCTGGAAGAACTAAAGGAGTGGGTGCTGGCTTGGTATCTGATTCTAGGCAAACAAGAGAATCCCAACAGGTAATGCATTATAGATCAGAAGATAGAATGCATTCATAAAAAACTTTTCCTGATTTGTATTTTTTCTCTCTATAGAACTATTGATGTAAAATTAAAAGGATAAAAAATCCTAAATAAAATGAAGAACAAGCAAACAAGATGCACCTGCAAGCATTTCGTCAACCATTCCTGCAATACCCAGAAACAGCTGTCTCACTTCATCACAGACAGCAGCATCACCTCTGTCCAGCTCAGCTGAATCAAGGGAGTTGACTGCACAGTTCAAATAGAAATAAGACAACACTGAATGAAGATAAAAACCTTTATTGCTGGTGATACTACTGGCATCAGTAGTGGTGAACAGCTACAGCTGCACCCAAATTTAACATGTATCAATCACTTACAGCCTGAAGTAGAAGAACCATTTGATTTTCCCATGTATTATGCTTTCCTTTGCTCCTAGGCATGGAAGCAAAACAACTCAAAAATTATTGACTGACAAGACAAGAAAAAACAAGATGCCACCATTCTTCTAATGCAATTCTCCCTTCTTGGATAACAAGGGTCATGATTATGAAGACAATGTCAAGCTGTGCATGTCTCACTGTTATAAAAGCAGGATGAAATTTCTTTCATTTTACAGGCAATGGCTACACACAACAGCAGCTGCAAGGCTGTCAGACAAATAATGTGTTACTATATTAGGCAGCTAAAATTAAAGTGGATTTGTCCTTCAACATCAGTGAGGTCAGCTTATAAACTTTTATTCTCTGAAGTAGCTGAGATCTCTTTTGTTTTGTGTTTTATTCCCATCTCTTCTACTTAGATGAGATATAGTGTGTTAACATCCTTGGATAATGTCATTATTATCAATTGCTTTCAGAAAGCGACTGTGATTAAAATAATGAAAATTGTCATGTAAGATCTTGAATGAGATAAAACTTTAATATTTTCAAAAACATCTTTAGGAGGGTGCAGCTATATTTTAGTTTGATTTTGGAAAACAGACAGAGTTACTTCACTTAAGGAGATATGGGTATGGTTTTGAGCAATAATTTTTAAGGATTGCTGCTACCCCATCTCCCCAAGATAAACTGTTCAGAGTGAGACAACTGAAAGGAGTAGATTTCAAATATTATAAAAAGAAGTTTAATTTTTGCAGGATAAAGGTCTAAGAGAAGTAGCACTGTATTTCTTGAGTGAACCATTCATAATTGGTCAATACAGTAAACACAAGAATAATTTAAAGACATCACAAGTAAGTGCATGAGGCAAAACAATAATATTTCTGTTGCCCCTTTTTTGAAATACTAAAAAAGCATTATGACCCTCTCAAATCTGAGCTCTGTTTTAAGGAGTGATGCTAACATGCTTCATTTGCACCTTATTAATGTATTTGTAATGTATTAATGTATAATTATATTTTCAAGCAGATGGAGAGGCTGACTTTGTCAAGAATGGTAGACTTTGACAGGGCAAATGACAAACACTTTCTACTGTTTATGAATACAATTTATTATTTTCAGCTATTTACCCATTTTATTGACCTCCAATTTACTTTCAAGAAAAATTAGCAATTCAAACTCTGAAACAAATGACTATAGACATCAGAACCATATTAATTAACCAGTTAATTTTTTCTACAGAACATTACTCAAATTAAATGCCCATGATTTTCTTTTTTTCCTAGATGAACTTGGTGTTAATACAGGGAAATCCTCTCATATCACAGTAGGCTCAAGGTGTCCTAGGGACATGTACTCCTGCCAAACAGCCACTTTTACCAAATGACTGAAGCCTGATATGAAGATCCATCAGTTATCCTTATGAGACAACCACAAACAGACAGAACAGATAAAGAAACAACATATTTCTTAATTTACAATCTGTTACCATAATATGGATGCATTATGAACAGGCAGTAGCTTTATAAGATGGCATATTACTTATTCATTAGACCATTAGATCTTCATAAAAGCAATGCTCTGAAAGCTGCTGCTCTATTTGCCATGTCATGCTCAATAGAAAGAAACAAATATTAGTTTATGGGAAATCCAAAGAGTTTAGATGTTTGGAGTTTTTTTTTTTTTTTAAGAAGATATTTCATTTCTTGTTCGACTCTTTTTTTTCCATAAAGTTCCAAAACAGTCCAAATTTAATTTTTTCCTTCACTTTTACTCAGGCAGAGTGCCTTGTGCTAACAATGCATTTGAAATGGCTCTCAGAAGTGGAACTTAAGCCCTAAACATGCCACAGGAAGAAAAAGACTTGGCACCATCCTTTAGTAAATTATTGTCTCACCTCACAGAGGAAATTGGGCAAAGAAATCTACAGTTACTTTAAGCTTTCATTTGCTTCCAATAAAACAGTATTTAGATGTTTTTGCTTAAAGAATTGCCTCAAACTGGATAAAACCAACCAAAGTGGATTATGGTCTTTATTGTCCTTTATGTGCAAAATATACTTACTGACCAGAACAATCCCATCATTTATCTTCAAGACATTTCCTATGGGTTTATCCCACTTTGGAACAGCATTTTCTAGCTCCTTGTACTAAATTACACCAATGAAGGGTTTTCGTGCTGGAGATTCCATTTTATTTTCACAAATAAACAAAAAATGGCTATGCCAGAGTAATTGGTGATTAGCAAAAGTACATGGCCCCTATAGAACTTTATTTGGACATTTCCAAATATACAACTCAAAACCTACTGGTACAAACAACTAGGTTAAATTATGCTTGAAAGGAAACTAAATATTATTTCACTTTCAAGTTAAAAAACAAGAGTAACGAGGTTTGTTACTATTTTTTTAATGTCCAGAGAAGACATTTTCTTTTTTTTTTAATATCATAGCATTTATCAGAGTGTTAAACTGAACAACTCCTTTCAGATGTACAGGTTTTGTAGGTCTGTCACATGTTACATGTATAAGACTATCGGTTTGCTTTACAGAAAAATGTGAAACTTTTCTATAAGAACTTCCATCAAAGTTATTGACTCATTTAAACATTGGATTTATCTCTATGAAATTGTTTGCAATAAATTGAATGATTTTGCAATCTATGTCTGACAATTTGGTCTGAAGTAGTTTCCTTAATTAAAACAAAACAAAACAAAACAAAAAAACACCTAAGAAAGCCCCCCTGGCTATCAGAGTGAAACTGAAGGTCAAACAGGTCGAGAAGAAAGAATCAAGGGTCCTTTTATGCCACTGTAGAAATTACATCATGCTTTTATATTCTTGCATTGGTGCAAGAGTAAGAGTATTATGAGCAGCAAAAAGAGGATAAGGTACTCATATATTGTATTTCCAAGTTTTAGACATCACACTTGAAAACCACTGGGTAAGGTCCATTACCAAGAACTTGAGTGCATTAAAACATTTTCTGTAAATTCACTATACATTAGACGCCTTCAGAGAGAGAACATGACCCGAGAGTATCGCAGAAGAAATCACGATTCCATTCACTCAGGTGGAGAGGCCAGACAATGCTTCTTTCCATCACCCTGGTGCTCTCCAGGCCCAGCCTGCTAATTGCATTAGACTCTTGAGCCTGCCTAACATACTGAGAAAACCAGGATCCACACTCAAAAAAGCCTTGCAGTTCCTTTCTTTTTAAAAGGCTGCTTCATACTGTTAGAAAACCTTCATTAGGGAACCTCAGCTCTCTGCTTCCCACAAGGACTCCAGCCTCTGATTCTTTTCATTCAGTGTGGGCACTCATCTCCTCTGTAGCAGCCATCACACCCTCAAAGAAGAGAAATAAGTTTCATCTGGAGTTGGAGGCAAGTGAGCAAGATAAATAAAATAAAAGTACAAATCAACAGGCAAAAGATGGGAGTATTAATACAAATACCACAGCTGCTCCCTAGGACTGTGTACACTTTTGAGTACATGGGTCATGGGATTAAATTCCCTTCATTGTTCGGATATTCCAGAAGCAAGCCCTGTGCATTCTAGCAATCCCTGTGAAAACATGGCATCATGCAAGCACAGGCCACTTCTGCTGCACATGCTGTAAAGTTCTAACCTTGTTTTCCACCTTCCCTCAGGCTTTTGCAAAGTTTTCATGTAAGACCACTCCCACTTTTTCAGGATCATAACATTACTCAAGTGATGGTGCTTCACCATTCACATTAAAAGACTGTAGTAAGTCAGCTGCAGCGTTTGCTTTGTCTTTAAAACAATGTTTTTTGTTATTCAGTTCATCTCATGCTTCTAGTTTCACTTTATTAAAATTCAATTAAATCATTTAAAAAGTGGAATTAGTGAAATTTACCTCACAAACCAAATAATAAAAAAACGTTTTTTCCCAGAAAAGACAAGGAGTTACAAGAACAAATATAAAAAATAAAAGTCATAAAACAATCTAAATTAATGAACACAGAAAAGCATATCAGCAGAACAACCCTGTCACCCAAAGATGCTGGTGAGGAACAAGCCCAGAGAAGACAAGCTCTCAGTTCATCAAGTCAGTGCTTTTAAAACCACAGGTCTCATTAACATTAATCCTGTAACTCCCACCCTTTTTACAAGTGTCAGAGACAAATTGCATACAGACAGATTTCACTGCGTGTTGCTTTATCAAACCAGCTACATTTCTAGTGCCTTTTATTACTGGCACTTCTGAAAATAGATTCTTTTTTCTATGTTAGACTATAGAAGTAAAAACTGGTCTCCAGACAAATAAAACAAGCTACTTTACGGAAAAATCAATTTGCCCTGATATGAAACAGAGAATACATGGTGGCATTGGAGGCTTACGCTTGAAGAAACCAGGGATAGTTTTCAAATCCTTTCAGAAGCAACATCTCATTTTCAAATCTATATACACTGTATTACTGACAAAATCTTACTTTCTATTTTCTTCCATTCATATATTCTCCCAGTCTGAGCTGGTCTGATATTTTAAGTTCATACAATAAGTCTTATTTCAATCTCCAGAATTTTATAACAAGAAACGCAATGTTTTGTTAAGAAGGGATTTGACACACAAAGAGAAGGCTTTAAGGCCATAAGGATTTCAGTCCTCACTTCTCAACAGCCAAACAAAAACTAGCTGATTTTTTTTTTTAAATCTGGTCTACCAGGAAAAAAGTGGCATACTTGTAGAATATAATGAAACAGGATTTGTAATACGACTGCTATTTTTGGTTACAAAGTCAGCTTTAATTAGAGTGCCCTAAATTTAGGGCCTCAAATTACATACAGTTTTGTGGTCCTCTTCTCAATAGATTTCTACCACTTACTAGTCTTTTTCAAATACTCTAATGTCCATGCCCTGTAACGTACATGGAAATTTAGCTGGCCTCTTTTTAAATCGTGATGAAATTGTCTTATCAAGATTGAGAAAGCCCTCACCTCTTCTAAAGCAATTTATTCACTAAATATGGCTTTTGAACCTTAATTCCTCCATTTCAAATTAAATCTTCTAAATTAACAGTGATCATGTCTTTGCAAACACTTCAGTAATGATAGTGCAGATGAGACGTGTTGACTTTCAATTCCGATGTTATCTTGAGCAGAGTCCCTGTACAAGAGAGTATCCATGGTTACAAAGGTCCACCATCTCCCTCCCTACCTAAGTAAACTCTTAAAAGTTACATCTCACTTGCTTAATTAGTGCAAAACCTCATAAAAATCCATATTACCACAAAAAAGGAAAAGTGGCAACTTGGAGTTGAAAGCTGAGCTAGAGGCACACCGGACTGCAAGGCAGCATTTGTAGCTTGTAGCCACCATTAATTTCTTAAGTGCAGAACAAACTAATTTTGCAGGCAGATAAATAAGGCACAATAAAAAATATATTTTTACAAATACAAAATATAATCAGAATTAATGAAGAGAACTGCAGTAATGAAAGAGAATCATGAAGAAAGCAATGGTAATACAGAGATTACCAGTGGCTCTAGCATGGTAACAGCTACATTACACTTAAGAAGAAAGAGCCAGGAACATACTATCAATTTAGAAATAACTTTCTATATGAAGAAAGAGTAGAATTTGGCATTTGACACTTTGAAGAACTCCCACTGGGAGGGCCTGTTCATATTTTTAAAAAATTAAGTCTTGACGATGCAAGGGCATTCCTCAGTGGAGACAACTTTTGAAGTGAATTCAATTTAAGATATTCAAAACATCAAATGTCAAAAGTAAAATATCTGGTGGTTAACTGCACGAGACCACAAATCCTGGTTCTATTCAGCATTATTTTTTCTGCCACAAAATCCAACAGGAACTTTTTCTAGCCCTTGAATGTAAAGTTGTGCAGTTCTATTTTTGCCAACCTCTATGATTCTGCTCAAATATATTATTCTAGAGTTACTATGTTGAAAGCAACAGCATCAGCTTGTAAATATATTGGAGACCTCATTTTCTACAGAACTCTCTAGAGCAGTGTTATAACTGCACAATAAAGACTGGCTCCATCACTGAGCACAGACTTGGTTAAAGATAAAAAACATCTCTGTAGATCAGCTGCATTCACCACCCAGGGGTACCCTTCTCTCTGCTCTCCTGTGATAGAAACTCTTCAGCCCATTAAACAACTACACCACCAAATTGAAACCTTAGATATTCTGATGTATTCACTTCTCATTATGCCCATCTCTTACCACTTTGACCCCAGAAGCCTGAATGTATCTAATATACAAGTCTTCAATTTGTCCCAAAGTTTCTTTCCCACCTATTTCCAAGGTACCTGAAACACACACACACACAGAGGAGAAACAATGACTGGGAAATTATGATATTTTAGTTTCGCCTTGAAATCCAACTCAAGTTTGCAGTAGCATCATCATCATCATCACCCTTTCTTGTAAAAATTTGCATCATAAGAAAAGTCAAAGCCTTACCAGGTAAAAAGCTACCACACACAGTGTATTCTTTCCTCTGAGAGAAAATAGGGCTATTCCTACCTCTCAACAGCTTTTTCCTTTCATTTTGTCTGAAAAAAATGCAAAAATAAAATCTACATTATATAAAACCAGTTATCCAGAAGTTATAGGATTTTTGAGGATGAATATTTGAGGACTGCACTTTGTAACAGATCTCTGATCATAACGAGAGATCCCATGAATATCAGGCAGCAGGTGTATTCCTCCTGGAGATGGAAAGTGCATGTTAACTGATTCACACTCTTTTCTTTTTTCCCCCCCACTGTTACTTATTATCCTTCCCTTCGATTGGCAGCTAAAGAAAATTCTCTAACAGTTGAAGAAATTAAAGTAATTTTAAATTTCAGGTAGTATTTACATGTTTCCTCAAGTGGAGACTTAAAAATATTTTGTTATCTCAAAGTCAAAACAGCATTTTAAAGAAAAGACAGATGAGAATTCAGCCCTGAACTAAAACTTTGTTGAAACAAACTTCATCATTTTGCCACAGTTATTGCATACATCCATAATGATGAACAGTGATGTGCAGATCACATCTTTAAATCCCCTAAACAGAAAGACTGAGCTCAGGGGAGGGAATATACAGACATTTTCACAAAGGGTGAACTGCAAAAAAACATGTTCAAATAGAAGAAACATAAAAAAGCTGATAGAAAATCATGTAACCAGGTAACACTCATTTTTACATGGTGTCCTTCTCTGATATGTTGAACATTTAATGAAGGTACCAGACAACTTAAACTTCCCTTAACATCAGTTGAAAACAAGGACAATGACATGATGCTAGGTCAGGGAGGAATAACAATTCCCCTCCCAGCAGATCATAAAAATTATGATTAACAACTCATTTTTTCCCAAATATTTCTTGGAAATACTGCATTTCCAACTCTGGAGGGTTTTGTTCTTTTTTTTTCATGGAAATCCAACATTATAAAAGGAAATAATTCTCGTTTACTTTTCTCAACTCAAAATACATTATTATATATAACTCAAAATAAATTATTTAATAACCCCAAATTTACAAATATTAACACCTACCAAGACCCAAAGACCACATGGATCACAGATACATTTCAATGTTTAATACTGAAGGAAACAAATTGACCTCAATTAAATTATAAAAGCAGAAAATCACTATTGCTGAGTGCTTTCAAATAAATAATAACCTAAACCAAATTGTCTAGTATTAATATATTGTGTTCTAAGGTTCAGAGATATTGTAGAATAGACTTTGAAAGAAGATAAAGAGTAGAAAAAATACATAAAATTACATTTTGGAAATGTTTCTGAAAGAGGTAATTAAAAGTTTTTCACCCAAATCATTTCACTAGAGTTTGGTTTATTGCTGTGGTTGATCAATGAAGACTGCAAAATACAGTTAGGAAAGCAAATGGACTCAAATTCACATAATAATGGAAAAAATAATACACTGTACTTGATAATGTCACTGCAATTTTTCATACAATGTCCTTTATTATTCAAAAACATTAAGTTCCATTACAACATTTGAAAGGACAGGTTGTTTTGGTTTTTTTTATTATGAAAATAACTTGTTAAATATTTAAAGCCCACTGAAAACACCCATTGTTCCTTCTATCCTCCCCACATTTTATACAATACTGGTATAATTATTCTGGAGAACTTAGGGCAGTGCTGGAGCTGAAACAAACACATTTCTGCTGGGAGAGAAAGTGACTGAGACTGATAAAGCCAAAAGAAACCACACTCTGCTGGGACTGGGCTTGAATCTTCAAGATTTTCTGGCAAAGGATCACTGACTTTTTAATCTCATCTTTCACCAGCTTAATGAGACTGCTCAGGGTTTTTTTCTACTGTTTATTTTTTGTCTGTTTTTAAATTGACCAAGACTATAAATAAAGCATAAGTTAACTGTGCACCAGCATAGAGAAGACTTGCATTAGGCATACAAGCAATATTATTTGAAGGGTATGCAAACAATCAAGCATAAAAATATGTCTTGCTGTTCTAGAACAAACACATAATTTGACTACGAAATAGGTGGGGGAGTTTTTTATATACAATAAAGAAAAACAAATTTAAGGAGCTTAATGTAGCATACTCCTAGTGTTTGCAGTGATTAAAAAAAGATACTTGCTTAGCTAAATTATTCTTCATTGGACAAGAACATCACAAAATTAAGGTATCCAATCCATCTGCACTAAGAACTTCACAAACAGTAAGGAACATTGTTTAGAGTTGAATAGGACAAACTGAAAGACAAAAGTAGTTTAATATGTTCAACAATCAGCAGAGTTTCTTTGGCTTTTTGAGGGATTCTTTACAGATTGACAAATGCAGGTATACACAGACATAACTCATGAGATACACTTGGAGTAAAATTATGACAGATTTTAAAATGACAGAGGACAAAAGCAAGGGCTGAGACAAAAGTAAATATGCAAAAGTGCAGTAAGCCAGCAAGATATCCAAGAGGTAAAGACAGCACTCCAATAAAATGAACATGCTTGAGTGCAAAACAAAACAAAAGCTTGGAAAGGCCACAGGATAATATATTGTATCTCCTCTTACTCTGAGCAGCGCTTTGTAGTGATGCAATTCTTACAGCTTCATGTGGATTTAAGCATTTAAACCCTACAAACACAGAGGGCCTATAGCCCACTAAGAGACTCCAATAGACCACTGAGGTCCAGAGGAGATGCAAAGACTCCCCACATCCCAGAGACATTTCCAGAGATGCTACAGGGCATGCAGGCTTTGGCTTCTCCTTTCTCCTTTGAACAGCAGCTGCTACTGGCTTGTGTTATAAGAAGCAGGTAAAGGTACCCAGTGACAGAGTGGGCTTGCATTTTGATTTCTTTCTCCCCACATCTGTATCTCTTGAGGTCAGAGAAAAAAATGCCTGTTTGATTAAGGGCATGAAATTATAGGAAACTTTTGATTTCACAGTATGGGGTAATTAAGTATATTTTCATCCATTAAAGATCTACATAAGATCTGCCATCAGAACCCTAAGACTGCTGACACTGAGAGTCAACTCAGCACCACACAGGTTGTTTTCACATAGACATAATCAAAGCACAGAATTTCAGAAATGAAGAATACTAGGAGTTTGATATTGCTGTTTTAAAGTGAAGAGTATTTGCTTTTTCTTTTCTTCATCCTTCATGTTTATAAGGGAATTACAAGTTTTAACAAAGTCTTATAAATCAACAGTATGAAATTCAACAAGGGAAAGTGCTGGGTTCTGCACCTGGGATGGGGCAGCCCGGGATGGACAGACAGACTGGGCAATGAGAGGCTGAAAGCAGCAGCAGGGAAAGGCCCCTGGGGGTCCTGGTGATGGAAACTGAATCTGAGCCAGCAGGGCCCTGGCAGCCAGGAGGGCCAAGCGTGTCCTGGGGGCACCAGGCCCAGCATGGCCAGAAGGGCAAGGGAGGGATTGTCCTGCTCTGCTCTGGGCTGGGGCAGCCTCACCTCCAGTGCTGGGGCAGTTTGGGGTATAAAAAACACATTAAGCTGTTAAGGAACACCCAAAGGAGGCCATGAGGATGGTGAAGGGTCTGGAGGTGAAGCCAAGTGAGGAGGGGCTGAGGGCACTGGGTTTGTTCAGCCTGGAGGAGACTGAGGGGAGACCTCACTGCAGCCACAACTTCCTTGTGAGGGGAAGACCAAGGGCAGGCACTGATCTCTGCTCTGGGGTGACAGTGACAGGACCAAGGGAATGGCCTGAAACTGTGTCAGGGCAGGTTTAGGTTGGATACTAGAAAAAGCTCTTCCCTCAGAGAATGGCTGGGTACCTAGTGATACCAGGGAACTCTTCTGAGAACATAAAACACAGAGCCATTCACTGCTTCCCATTCCCACTGTACTTCCACACTTCCTTACTTACTCCCCAGCACAACTTCATTGCTCTCCAAGCCCAGCACCAAAAGCAGAGGAGTCATTTCTCTGTGTACAGTCCTGGCCACAAATGCTTCTTGTTCACATGAAGAATAGAGGAGTCCAAACATAAAAATATAAATGCAAGTTTCAGCTAGAGACTGAGGAAAAAAAAAAAAAAAAAAAAAAAAAAAGAACAGAAGATGATAGCAAGGATTTCACAGAAGGGCAGAAAGACAGGCATAAACTTGACTAGAAATAGGGAAAAGAACAAACCTGCCTTGACTGCTGCCCAGCTTGAGGACTACAGGAATAGCTGAGGCATCTCTGCAAGGCACTTCCTTAGAAAATAAATTGGGCTTAAATCCCAGAAACCCCATTGCTAAGATGAACAGATGGGGTAACTTTTAAGCAACACCTGTAATATGCTTGTATTTGTATCCATAAATAAACTGAAACTAAACTAGAGGTAAAGAAAGATGTTGTATTTCAGCACAACACAGTGTGGGCAGAGTAAAACCAAAAGAAATGTGAAGGTATAAAGCAAAACAGGAAGAGCAACAGAAAAGAAATTGAAATTGTTCGAAGATAAATTCAGCTATGCTTCTGGCAAGTAGCAATAAAGGCAGTAACACTGAGAAAAGACCAATGTAGGCAAACAGGAAAGTAGAGCAAATAATCAAGATGGGCATAGGTATAGCATAAAAATACTGAATATACAAGAAAAAACACACAAATATACACACAGAAAGAGGAAAAATACGCATAAAAAGAGGTTAAAAAATGACAGTTGAAAGGATAGATCACAAAATGACACCTGCCTGACATGCTCTGAAGATAAATATTTTTCAAAGTACTTTAATTACAGCAAGTTGGAAAGAAAGGACATATGAAAGTAAGGCTTGAAGGCTGGAAAGATTAGCTCTGGCAGAAGAGGCAAAACAATTATTTCCCCTCTCAAAAGGATGAAGATACAAGGTGTGGGACTGCAGTGTCTGCCTGTATCTATCCAGCTGAATTTTATTGGCATGTGTAGATTGAGGACTATGAAATATTCCAATACTGCTCATTTTTACTGGCTTCCTTTCCACTTCTTATACTGTGATTGCACAAACACACACACCCCTTATTGAGTGTCAAGCTCCAAACATCAAAATATTGAACTGTATTTTTGACATTTACCAGAAGTATTTCTGGACTATTTCTGGAAAGGACAATATAATTAGTTCTGGACTTAATTTAATCCTGCCCAGATAATGGTAATGTCATGGTAATGACCTTCAGTCATAGCTGTCAGCTCTCCAGCCATATCAGTACTTTGTTATTTGTCATCAACTTACCTTCCCCACTTTCACCTTGGGTGAAACTAGGTTTTCTGATATGATATATTGGCCTGGAGCAACAGAGCACAGAGTTATCGGATTTGCTTTTTATTGTATCAATTCATTCCTTATTTGGGATGAAATCTTTCTAACTTGCTAAACAAGCAGTCAAATAAATCAAGCAGTTCAAATATCATCAAGAAGGCCAAAGCAAATGATATCAAGTCCATAAATGCAGTTTATGACTTTTTTATAAACCTCTACCAGATTAAAAAGCGAGGAATGTACTGATTCTCCTCTAATAGGTTGCTCTTTGGTTTGGGTTTTAAAATCCAAAACTCCTACACATCCCTCGTTAAATAAACACTATTTTCTTCAGAGCAAGTTGATGCTCACCAGGGTAATTCTCAAAAGCATCAGAACATTAGCAACACATTTGGAAGATTCATACATGGCATACTCTCAGCATTAAGGAAGAACACTTATTTGGTGGCAAAAGACTTGTGAAAACAAAACATTTCTGATCAATTTCAGAAAAGCAAACTGGGTAAATTCTGATTTCCTGTCAATATAAAATATTAATTTCAATGTCTTTGCGTCTTGTCCATCTTTGCAGACTTTCTGTTTCAGCTACCTGAGAACCTGGAGTTTATTTCTCTCCATGTTAAAATGTGCTTGTAACAACATCCTTGAAGGATTTACAGTCTTAAGTGTACCATTAACAGAATTTCTTTAGACTGAAAGAACGAGAATAAATATTTGTGAACTAATATATGAAATTAGATCTCAGGTACTTCTGAAACATTCACTTTTTGTCCTCAGACACCTTTGAAGCCTATTTGTCAAAGCATCCACTGAAGGTGGGTTGCAGACACAAACAACAGGCATTTAAATTTAATGTTTGGGAGATTTCCCATCTCTGTAAGACCTGTCTAGATGTTCTGCATGCCTAACTCTATCCTGCTGTCTGTTAATAGGCAGGATCAGATGCATGGCTTTCACTGCTGTCCAAGATAATTAGACAAGTGCACATCCAATCCTGTCCCAAGTAGTTGACACATTCCCTTTGAGCTGATACCAATCCAGCACTTCTTAAAAGGTTTACTGTTGTCTGCCTCTGGGCCAGATGTTCATAACATGGAAGGTGCAAGTATTTCTGGACAGTTGCCTATAGATAATAAACACCCTGGGTTTACTTTTCTTTTTTAGTCTGGCACAAAGAATTGAATCACAGAATAAGATGGGTTGGAAGGGACACACAAGGGTCATGGAGTCCCACTCCTAGCACTACAATGAACCATTCCCAAGAGTCACTGCCCTCAGTCTCCTCTTCTCCAGGCTGAAGAAATCCAGTGCTCTCAGGCCCTCCTCACATGGATTCCCCTCCAGACCCTTCACCATCTTGGGTGCCTTTGGAAACTTTCTAATATTTATTATCTTTCTAATATTGTGGCGACTAAAACTGGTTCTGGCTGGGATACAGTGAATTTGCTTCCTAGTAGCTGGTACAGTGCTGTGTTTTGGGCATTTGGGATAAGAATACTGTTGTACTGATGTTCTGGCTGTTGCTGAGCAGTGCTTACCCTCTCAGAGAGTTTTGTTACTCTCTTTTCCCTTTTATTATGACTATTATTATATTTTATATTATTTCAAATGATGACTGTACTATCACCACCCACATATTTTTCTGATTGTTCTCTCCACCCCAGCATGAGACTTATGTAGGGTTGGTATTTTGTTTCCAGCTGAGGCTAAACTAAGACAGAAATTGACAATGTAGCTGCTGAAGAGGTTTCATTTTATTCTGCATCAACAGTACCCTTCCCAAATCATGTACAAAGTGATGACAGCCTAACATACAGATTTCTGGAGGAAACGTGCTACTTTAACTTTAAAAAAAAAATAATTTTGGTCAAATGTGAAAGACTCACTGATAATTCTTTTAATTCTTTTTTTCTTTTTTTTTTTGGCTTTCCAGCAAATTTCTTTACTGTTGAATCAACTGAAGGCCAGGCACTTACTCTTTTTAATTACAAAAGTACAAGTGAATACCCCACTTGAGTAATCAGAGACTTGTTTAAGCCTTTCTGTCTTTCAAAAGAATTTAGCACATTTTTATTTGAGAAAAAATAAGCACATAAACAGCATTAAATCATGGTTATCTCAGCAGCTTTTGTCTGCAGTGTTTTATTTCTTAGATGTTTTAATGTTTTTAACTTTGTTGTCACACTGCCTAAGCAGCTCAGACAAACTAAACTGAATTATTTACCAATATGATCCCCTCTTGAGTTCACTAAGTTACCTGCCTAGGAGAAGTTGATAAAGCAAACTAGAAAGCCAAGATTTTGTTCCAATTTTTGAAGGAGAGCAGATATTTCAAGTGGCAGCTAAGAGGGAAGGCAGAAACACAGTCAAATAAGCAGACCAATCTGTCTACAGACAGCCATATGTTCACAGGCAGGTACCTGCACAGATATTTGCAGACTCAACTGTCTAATTGGAAAATTGTTTCTTTTAAATCCCACCTGCTCCAGCTTAAAACATAGTTTAACATCTTGAATCTGACTTTATTTTAAAATAAAGATATTTTTTCAACTTAGATGGGAAACATAATGAGTAAACAGATTTTTAAGCAGCTGTTGACAAAAAAAAAATAAAACCAGACAAGATTAAGTGATTTTTTTCTTTTCTTTTTTTTTTATAATAATACTTTTTCCCCATATTCCACATTCTCTAAGCAGATCATTTGGTTTAAAATATCCCCATATCCAGCTACTCATCATCTCTTGACACAGTACTAAGATGTTGAAAAAAATAATATCAGGTTCTCTGGTATTTCAATTCACACACCTCACAGACTCATTCTAGTCTTCTGAAAAGTTGCTCTTACTGTTCTGGTCATTCTACTATTAAAAAGAAAGAAAATTACAGAAACTATGACACTGCTATAGAACACAATCAAGCCAATACAAAGACTGAACAATCAGAGTTACTTTAAGTTGCCAGAAAGAATAGGTCCATTCTCTGAAAGAGCACAAATTGGAAGCAGACTTCACTGAGTTCTGATGGAAATAGAGTAAGAACAGCACTAGAGCAGAAATAGAGGCAAGGATAACCTGAGACACATTGAATTTTAAGGGTTTTTATTTTTCAGTCAAGTTCAGAGAACTACTAGCTGTAAAAATAAAAAGAAACCACACCATGCAAAATCCAAAACACAGACATGAATTCTTAACACTTACCTGGGAATAAACCCTGATTAACATTCAGTCAATGCAGATTAAACACAGGGGATAGGGAGATTGCTTTTAAAGATAGTGGAAAACGAGAAGCACATTCTTATTTCCCCAGGATCATCCCAGAGAAAACAGAAATTATTGACTAAACCACAAGAGTTAGTTCTTTATCCTTACAGATGACCCAGGTTCCCACACACAGAGAAAACTCCTTCTGTGTAATTTCTTAAATTGGGAGAAGCCTTAACTAAGCTAGGAAACAACCCAAACCCACACTGCCAGGCATGGCAAGCTACAAGCATTAGTAACTAAATGTCTGCCCCACCAGCAAAAACACCCTTAGCTCTTTTGTGCTTCCCAGCACACTGGAATACAGAAAAACCAGGCTTGCTCCTGGCTATTACTGCTGAAAAAGTGCTGTGAAATAGTAGCAGAGAGAAGCAGAGAGAACCTCTCCCTTCCCTGGTAACAACAGATGCAACGCCAACTCTTCTCCCAGCTCCATCCACCTCCCTTTCTTAGTCACTTACCATCCCAGCAGGAACAGACACTTTTGCCTAAACATCTCTGAAGTTTTGAGACATCTCAGTAAAGGGCAGTAAGCAGGAGTCCCTACACAGGGATCACAAGCTATGAAAGCTACTGCTATTGTGTTCCTGCTGCACTGATTACCCATCTAAGGGCACTTTAGCTATGTAAGAGCACAGAGCTTGGAGAAAGAAGCTGGGTAAGACCTGGAACATGTCCCTCAGCCATCAGTGAGCCCAGCTCAGCTCCCACTCTGATGGAACAGGCACCAATAAGGTTTGCTGCTGTGTCTGGCTACAACGACCACAGGAGAGCATCAGCACTGGGTCACAATGTGCAGTGTCACAATGTGCACAGGGGAGATGGTGGTAGTGGAAATAAAGCAAATCCACCTTCCTTCTACTTCTCTAACCTCAGCTCATCACTGGCCATGACTGCCTCTAACACTCAGCCACTACAAGATCTTTACAGTTTTAAAAGAGAAACAGAAGTGTTTGTGGAGCTTTTTTGTTCTTTCACCCTTGATCTTGCTGTCACTGACCAGTTGTCAATGCTTTAAGACATCTCAGATGTGTCACCCAGCTCCTCTCTGGTCCAAAGAGATATTTGGAAGTCTTCAGATATGCTAAAAACAATTCTATCCATAACCAAATAAAATACTACCAAAATGCAGAAAAATAATGATCCTAAAGGAGGAGCCCAGAAATTATTCCTATTTGTGTCACAGCTGGTCAAGTCATTACAGGGCAGCTGAGAGGTGTGTCAGCACCAATATATCAATCTCCATTTTGCTATATTAATACAAGTTACATGTCTCATGACTTGGATTTCCTATGCCCACGTTAAGGGTCACACTTAGGAAATCAGCAGCCTAATAACTTCATTTATGTTATGAACTGCCTTCTGAAGGTCTGCATCACCTGCAAGTCTGTTTTGATCCCACTGAAAAAGACCAGCTGAGAGATTTCAATATGCTTTGGGTGAGGATGGCGATGAGCAGGGCTTTGGTTAGACTGAGCCTTGAGTGTCCACGTGCCAAACAATTCACAGCTTGCTGCTCTCATACCCAGAAGGGAACACTGAGCACCCAAAACACCCACTAGAACAACCACAACACCTGAGAGATGTGGCACCCACAAGCATCCCAGTCTGAGACATGCACAGGAGCAGCTGTTATTTACCCAAGTAAGATCTCTGAACCTCAAGCACCTTGGTTCAGAAATGCAGACCATATCAAGAGTCTTGAAATAAAATTTACAAAATAACAGAAGTCTTTACAAGGTAAGAACTCAAATTAAATTTGGTGAAGTAGCATGATGGGTTTGAGGATCTCCTAAAATTCTTGTTGAGCATTTCAGCTGTAGCTTTTATAAAGGCCATGAACAGAAACTGGAAGGACAGTGGGAAAAATGAAAAGCAAGACAAAAAGCAACATAGCTAACAAGTGATTCTAGAGCTACAGCACTTCCTAAAGTTTCAAGCAAGGTGCAGATCCTGTTTTAACAACAAAAGCAAGGCAAGCACTACACACCTATCTAATTTCACATTGGGTAATGCAACTATGTGATGCACATTAAGTACTGTAAAATACTGCACTTGAGCTGTACAATCCTAACATAATGGGATTAGAGAGTACTTAATGGGAAGGCACATCAATAATGTATCATTATAGATCTGGTGTTTCTTAGCATGGCTCCTTTTCAGACTGCTGATGTCTCATGTCTGTTGCAAGGGGTTACATGAGAGGCAAGTTTTGAAAGTAGCAGAGGGTGAGATCTTTGGTGCTTTAAAAGGAGTTCAATGTTTCAGGTGTTGTTCCCTGTAAAATATGTTCCTGCTTTATAGTATCGTAGAGCTGTAAATGACCAAGCACTGACCCAATAGGGCAAACAGTTTTAAGGATGAAAACTTCAACTTTCAAACCAATTATCCTTTCATTTCTTTGCTGTGGTTTGGGTATTCATCCCTGACTGAGAAATACATACAAGGGATGCTTTCTCTCTCTCTGCTGATCAAAGCTGCTTTCTTCTAGATGAACCTGCCAAAACCTAGCAACACAGATACTGAAAATCAGTTCCCACTCTGTGTAGGTGGGATCATACTCACAAACATCTAATTTCTAGGTGCCACAGGCAGACTATTTTGGACCAAACCACTGAAACAAAATGAAAAACATACAGTTACAGAACCAAGCTGGCTTCACAAGTGGCACAGGACTTACTATTTCTGCCTCAGGCTCATTCAACATTAAGCAAAACTCAGTTGGCAGGCAGTCAGATGGCACAGTAGAGGCATTAATTTACTAATAGAAAGGAACTCACTGCACAGTGCTTTCCTGAGGTTGCTTCTGTGATAATTGCACCAGAAAAACGGGTTGCATTTGCATTACTTTTTAATGGCTCCTGTTCTTACATTTCCTTTTCTTTTTTTTTATTCTATCAAAAGCAAAGGTATTACTGCATAGGGAAAAGGACCCATTGATGGATCCATGTTATATTTCTGGCTCCCTTAGAGACTTTGCATGGCCTTTGGCAAGTCAATTTACCTTCTCATCTATAAGGCAAGGCAGTAATAGCACAGTAGCTCTCAAAGGTGTTCCGTGTTGCCCTAACTTCTGAATAGAAAGTGCTTCATAAATACTAACATCAGCCAATGAAAATGCATAAAATATTGGAATTTAATGATGCAAATGCATCTTATAGAGGACCTGGAAGATGAGCTAGCTTGACTCCTGCAGAAAGCCAGGGAGCCCACTCCCAGCAGTGGATCTGCACAAGGTTCTGAGCCCCAAAGGGTGGGTGCAATGCCTCCCTTGCCCCGAGGCACAGGCACTAGAGAGGTGGGTGGACAACACCCACCACATGAGCTCTCTAGAGCAGAGCTGGGGTTTTGCTGTTAACTGGACAAAATCACCCTCTTGCTATGCTGGACTGTAGAACTGATGGATTAAGGAGATTAACACAAGGCTGGGATATTTGTTGTCCTGCCTGGCTCTTCTCAGATGGATGTAACTGACCACAGAGTAAAACCCAAAATTTGGCCCTCTAGCCTCAGCAGGATAACATGAATAAACAAAGCTGAAGAATTACTAGTGTTTCAAATGAGACAGAATGCTTTGATACTGAACCCTCACTGGAGATGTGGTGGCTAATGATGGATAATTGAGTAGAGCTTTTCACACTTTCCTTGAGACCAACAGCTTGAAGCAAAGGCTCACTGTCTCCTTCTCAGTGCTAGTTACCACATATGTCAAACAGAATTATATTCCATCACTTAGTCTAGCTAAAACTACCATAGATGTGTGCTGCATAGATGTGTATATTGCATTTAAATATTTTGCTGACTATAGATATTAGAATATATATAAATATTCAGAATTTATAATATTTTCTGATTTTTGTTTTCGGTATTTCTTACTGACTGCTACAGTCTAGTAATTATGTTCAGTACTAACAACATAGTCCAAAACAATCAAAGTGATTATTTTACAAGAGGAAAAACATTCAAGGTTTTAAAAATAAGCAGGGGTACTTCTGGGCTCATGCAAAGTATATAGAAGAAACTCATTTTTCTGTCAATCTGCAAGGACAGTGCATGCTTACCAATATCATAATATGCCATCTTGATAATGATCCTCCTTGTCAGTGCCATAGACTTGAGGGCACAGTCTTTATTTCACACAGCTCAAATTGATAAGCAGTCAGTTGTGAACAGTAAAACATTTCCCACTAAATTAAATTAAGCAAGATTATCACAAGAGGAGCAGCAATGCAATGATACACATGCACACAACAGGTCTCAGTTATTGTGCTTCGATCCAGTAGATCATTTTCAAGCTCTTAAATGGCTGGATTTGTTTGCAATTGTAATGCAATTAGATAAGTCCTGTAAGACAATGAAATGTAAAGCTGAAGACAAATACAGCAAAACAAGGCTGACCATTCCTGTAGCCCTACCCGTGCTGCTGAATCAGTTAAAACTGAATGCTTAATTAGCAACATCCAATTAGAATACTCACTATACTGCAAATAATCAGTTTAAATTCATTAAAATGAAACATCCATTAGTTATTATGATTCATTAATTGTTCCAATAAACTCCAAACATTCAAAACCACTATGAATATATTCAAAATTAAGATTTCAGCTCTTCTGGATTAAAAAGCAGAAAACTATTGAGTTGTTTCCAGTAGCAAAACAAAATATTTAAAGCACAGAACCTAGGAAAAAAATCTATTTTAAAAGCTCTTTTCTGTTATCCCAATTTTATTTGACATTAATTCCATTTGTATTTTGCAGAAGGCAACACTACAACTACAGTTATTCCAGGGCAGAGAAGGCAGCAGGGAAGTGGATCATAAATAGGTGTGAAATCAAAATTAAGGAAAAATAAAAAACAAATCACAAGACTAGGAAGGGTAATTTTTTTATTAGAGGCAGTGTAATTTGGGCAAGGGGCAAGGTTGGGAGGAGAGTAAGCCAGGAGCTTACATCACTCATTGCAGTCTCCAGGGCTGTCACAGGGCTGCTGTGCTGCAAAACTGCCAGGACTTGCTATTTGTTTCCTCCTGACATTTTCCTTTATGTCAACAAGTAGGCCAGCTATACAGTTAGTGGATATAAAAGCATTAACTCCAGTAGAGAACTTTATTTCACCCTTCTTTCAGTCATTTCTCCGTGGCTGAAATTAGACTCCAGAGGTGCAGTAATGAGCAATAGGGAGGGAGGGAGTACAAAACAGCTTTCACAGGAAGAATTCCATGGATAAGCCATTGCAAATTTCAGCTGGTTGTACACAGTATCATAATTTACTGCTCCACATAAATTCTGCTCCTGATTATAACTGACTCAAAGGGAGTACAAGCCACAGTGATATAAAACCCTTTCTGAAAGAAAAGTCAACTGCAACATACCTCATGGAATTTGGAACAAAACACCAGTTTTTAAAAGGACAGACAGACTCCAGCTGCGATCACATCCAGAGGGAAAACTCGAATTCATAGACTTTATAGACCAGAAAGGGCTTTTGCAAACCCATTCAAAGAGAAGTTGTACAGAGGCTTAGGACAAAAGCAGTCTTTGGAGCTTTCACAGTTTACCAATTCCCACCAAGAATATTTTAAAAACTCTCCTCTTGTGATCCAGCACTGCCCATGCAAAAACCAGAAGCAGAGAGGCAGAACCCTGCAACTGTGGGTAGGAGAGTCTCATGGATGCCTGAGACCACAAGCTTAAAATACATCACCTAGCAATGGAATTCAAGTGAAAAGCAGCCATGGGCAGCCACACTGAGAGCAAGGGCTGTCACTCAGGGCAAGCAGCAGCATGGCAACAAGCTACCTCATATAAAAGTGCATTATAGGTAGCATCAAAGAAGAGGGGAGCAAGCAGGGTTTTGTAAGGAGAATTTACAGCACAGATAAATCAAAATGAACGCCCCCATTAGTCTCCTGTAAGTCAGAGAGGTTCAGGGATAGGAGCATTTGAGAAAGCAGGTTTACAAAAAGGCACAGAGGACATGAACCTTGAAAAAACAGCTGCTTACGGAAATTTATAGCCTAGAGAATTTCAATAAGTTGTAAATTACATTCCTCATGAGAGACTCAATTGTGCACATATGTATGCAAGATTGAGAGTCACAATGCAAATATACTCCTGTGTATGTACACTGACTTATATGTGCCCCATTGAGTTCGAAGATTTAAAATACTCTTCTGCAAAGCTTATGAGGTCTACAACACCATTAGTGCACAGAAAGAGCATGCAAGCTAGAAAATTGCATATCTATTATTCAATCATTTTATAGGCTAAATTTTCTCTTCCTTAGATAAATACTACCTTCCAGTCCTCCTGCCATGTTGGAAAATACATGCATCTGCTTTGAATAGATATTTAATGAAGTTATTCCTTGTAAAAGAGTATCTGTTTATGTTTACATTGCATGGAATAATTAAACAGCTTGTTATGGAAAAGCACTTAAAAATCTTTCTAAAGATGAATAGATTTTTCCATGTCTTTTCTTCTTAACCTCTTCCACCACGAGCTATTAAACTTGAACTGCTTGCACTGCTGTGCTAGAGTACATATATTGTAAGGGAATGCAGAGGGAAGGGAATGTAGCTGAAAACCACAAAACTGTAAAGCAGACCAAAGACTGGGAAATTCTCCTTACCCTATACTAATAATCTTTATGCCTACACCACCTCCTGAAAAAAAAAGGCTAAGCTGGCCTTGAATCAAAACCTGAACTGCACTAAGAGGCTTGTGGGAGGAAAGAGCTCCATCTCATCACTGCCTGAAGTCAGGCTACCTGGGATCAGTGTACAAAAAACGGGGGTTTAAATTAAACTACAACATGACATTAATTCGAAGTAGCAAATAAATTAGACAACAAAAATTTGAACTATATATAAAAGAGCAGCCCTGGGATCCTTATCAAGGTGGAGCCATACTGCATTTCCAGTCAATTCTTATGGATTCAGAAGCAGAATTTCACCTGAATTTGCCTTTAGCAGCTTCCATCAGAGAACAGAGGAGTACACAGCAAGCTTGAGATCATCACTTCCAGCACTGCTGAATTAAAGTGGGCTCTCTGCTGGGTTTAAAAAGGTAGTTTGATCAGGTCAACTTCCTCACTGTAGCACTGAACATTAAAACTGACTAGTAACTGTTCAAGTAGTGTGATGGTAAATTTGAATACATTCAAAGGTTCCAGTACATTCCCCAAGACACACTAAAGCTTTAAACACATAAGCCATCTGACAGGCCAAGAGTCCTGGATGTTGTGCTTTAAAGGAATGGGCTGCAAAACCTTCACTCACAGAGTGCTCATATTTTAATATTTACCCCACAGATCTTGACAAGAGAATATAACAGCAAACATGAGTCTGAAAAAGCCTTATCTTCTAACCATATTATTCCCAAGATTCAATTAAGATAAATACAATGTTATTGAAGCAGCATTCATGAAGTATCAGCCATTTATGATCTCAAAAAGGCCAGTTACACCTCAGGAGGCCATCCACAAGTGACCTACATTGTTTATCTCTAAACTGAAGAAGCTCAGTAGTTCACTACTCTCCATAGAGTATTTTCATGCTGCAGAACTTACATTTCCATTTTTTATATCCCTGGAAAATGGTTAACAGAAGTCTGTTAGTCTCTTCTGTAAGAATGATCCTAGGAAGAAAGGGAGATCCTAAATTTGATGCTATCCAATTATTGACATGATTTTCACCTATATTAAACGTCTCTCACTACTAGACAGGAATTTATTAAGCTCAAACTAGATGGATCAATTAATCACCATGTCTTTCAAGTAGCTGCCCACATTCTGGAACAGGAATTATAGGACTAAGAGCTAGTTTTATTTAAGATTTCCACATCACATGAGGGTATATTTAGAAACAGACCCTGCATTCAGCAACAGAGAGGAGATATCATACTTCAGAATTACAGGAAAATGACCAAAATTCTAATCCACAACATTTACCATGCAATCTTTTCCACAAACAATGCATTACTTGAATGATAAACTCTTCCAAGGCTACACTGAGTTCAGTACACCTACCACTAATTGGTTATATAACCATTTAAATAGGATTAGTATCATAAACTGCTGTCAAACTTGACAGCTGGAGATGTGGTTCTGCAAGTAACATACTCATTTACAAAGACTTCTTTAAACCAAGGTGGTTTCTGTTCTTCAAGTTTTTGTACAATTAAGTTACAGCTCGGTACTCCTCTTTTAATTTTGAGCCAGTTTAGCTGACATCCACTGCTGCAGTACCATCTGCACAATTTCCCCCTTATTTCTCTGAAGGGTCACATCCAGGATCCTAGAAGTTGGTGTATTCTGTGCATGTTACAGAGAAATCCATGATGCTGCAATGCCCTATCCTGCAAGTGTACTTGAGAATTTTTCATCATATTTTTATAGGGTTTTTTTGTCACTTGAATAAAATCCACTTCCATTCTTGGAAAGCATTCACTTTTTTTGCTCCCATGAACTACAGATTCCACAACTCTTACTCTAGTTTTTCATGTAGCATTGTTAAAATTATTAATATGTTGCCTGATGAAGAGGAAATCCAGGCCACTTCTGTGTGGCACTGGGCAGGACACACGCTTCTCCAGAACCATTCCTGGTATCCTCCAACCAAGCTTGCTCCTTTCATCCCAATTCCCCTTGCCCCAAAAGGGGTTGCCACTACTAATATTTGCTAGAGTCTTAAAAATATGTTACATTCAGAAGCCAACATGTCCATTTACCCCTGAAAGTATCATAAAAATTGTACAAGGACTTAAAAAGTTGGTACCTCTCCTGCCAATCCTAACCATTGAAGACAAGTCCCGGAGCAGAGAACTTCATGGACAGAACACAAAGAAACAGATACTGCTTGACCTTTATTTTTCAGCTCTTAGTGTATAATGAATGTGAGACTCTTTCAAAAAAAAAAAACAAAAACCCCAGGGATTCACTATAGCCAAATTTCAATTGGCAAGGCTTCAAAGTGGGCAAAAAAAAAAAAACAGACCACAAAAATCTCACCAGGATAATGGCTTACCTTGCTGAAAGAACAGAGTGTATTTCCCATGATACTTATTCCATGTTTCAGGACACCTTGTCTCTACAATTTTCTAGCCAGCTAAAAAATATCTTGTACCAGAAAATCCAACAGAACTGTTAATGCATCTCTGACGACAGGTACTGGTGGAGAAAAGAGCCACCAAAACACACACACACATTCCCAGAACACTATCCCAAGTTATTTGCTGTGTCATAGAGAGGGAGAAGAGAGCACAGGACTCACCCAGTGCCCATTAGCAGATGAGAGCCAACCTGGGAAGCAAAGCACAGATCCCCACACTCCTCTGACTGCTGGTTCCATCACAATTCACCCGTGACACTCTCACTACAGAAACTCACAGCAAGAGGGAAATGCTGAGAAAAAGTAGCAGCATCCAGAAACAAAATTCTGCAAAAAAACCTTTGGATCTTTTGTGCTATGCCTTGGTCTCCACTGCAGTATAGTGCACATCAGGGTTATACGGCTGCAAGGTTTTCTTTGTCTTGATTGTTGTACCAACTGGAATACATATTTCAGAGGGTGAGATGAATGTTTAAGCACACACATCCCCAAGGTGCATTCCTAGGCTACAGCTTTCAACCCTGCATGTCTCTTTCAACACTGCATGTCTTTTTACACACACATGCACAAGCATTTTTTGCAAATAAAGAACGAACAAACTCAGGAAGCAGTTATAAAACAATTCTACCACTCTAAGTGGATATACAACTTTTGACATAAATCACTTCTTCCATGGTTAAAGTGGTTATGATTTTATGGCATAATTGGAACAAGCTTCCTCATTAACAGAAATATACATTTCTCACATTCTGATCAAGAAACATGGCATTGACATGGGGCAACTTGCGTCTTGTTTAAGCATTCCTTCCTTCAACTCCACTGTTATTTGGTTTGTTGAGCTTGGGCAAAGGAAGAAAAAGTCAAGCCAAACTGGTACTCTTGCCATCTGTGTTATGATTGCAAATTTTGTTTTGAACCACAATTTCATTACAGCTGTATCATATTTCTGACAAAAGCATTTATCAAGATAATGGCATTACAAAGCTATATCTCAGAATTACCTGTTAAGCAAAGAAGCATGGTCCAGTTGTTCAATCAGGGAGTTAATGCTCTATAAATCAAAATGTCTTAATGTACCTTGGAAGACAGGTAAGCCTGACTGACTAACAGAAGGTAAAGTCTGTTGTGCACTGGTTTATATCGTTGTGGTTTGGGAGGATTTTTTAATTATTTAAACATGTCACTTAATTGGAATTGATATTTTTATGTTTCAAAGAGTAAGGAGATCATATAGTAAAAATTAAGATACATTCTTATGAATGAATATTAAATATTGCAAGATACTGATTTTATCCTAAAAGAAAAGTAAGCTCTCTTAAGACCCTACTTCAATTATTGCTTTGAAACATATACATGAATATATCAGGATTGCACTAAACCACCTGGATTGTATTCTTCCAGGGGGAAAAAAAAAAATTAGATATGCTGAGTAGTGAAGTCAGCAAAATATATTCATTTCACACAAAACTGAAGTTTGGAACCCAACTCCAAGCATCTCAGGCAACACCATGTGTAGGATATACTACGTGCTATGAAACAATTCAAAGCTCACTCGAGCATTTCTTAAGTAGTGGTGCTGTACTCTAGAGTAAGTGAGCCTGTGGCATTGCCAGAAAACTTTCCTGAACTGAGATAGAAAAATCAGCATTCAAGTAAGGCAAATGCAGATATCAAATGCAAAACTCCTTACTATATACTGAACTTCAGCTGGTTCATTATAAAACACCAGACACGTTTTGTATGTAAAAGGATACATTTCACACACCTGCATTTTCTACTGATTTTGATAATTGACCCAGAAGTCTCTTGGTTTGTGCTTGAATAGAATATCTTTGAATAAATATATGCATTGAAGAAACAGCTGAATTTAGCATTCTTATGAGCTTATGAACAGCAGTAAGTGGATAAACTTCCCACCAGGACAGGGAAAGAAACAGATCAAATCCCAGGCACAGTTATATCAAGAAAACTCAGATTCCATTCCTTTTAAGTGTATTCAGGCTTATGTACTTTGCTCATCACTTCATTAAATAAGCTGCATATGCACTGAAGCTAAGCCAGTGCAATTTCTGGCTCACAACAACCCTCCAAAAGGATCTCCTCAATACAGTCACACTTATGGCTGTATGAAAAGCCTAAAAAAGCAGTTTCTACTCAGGTAAACTTAAAAAAAAAAAAAAAAAAAGGCAGGTTTAATTCCAGTGCCAGGATGTTTTTAGCTCTTTAAGTTCTGAAAACAAGAAATATGCCAAGTTGCTCTTTACTTTGAGAAGCATTTTGTAAACTGCTGCAAGCAGCATTCTAATTAAATTACAAGAAAATAATATGGAAGCTAAAGTGAAGTTTAACTTTTTATTTCTTTCCCAGTTGGAATATATATCATAGACAAAAGAGAGATGGAAGATAACCAACTATTCCCCCCCATACAATCAATCTCAATTAATTTACATTTTAAGATACTATAGCCTTTTTTTTCCACAAGTTTTCTACCTGTCTAGGTAGAAGTACATAGAATATACTCCTTCTTGTAACATTGCATTTATATCATCAGAACTTTTTCTTACACTAATGCAACATTCCAACAGTAGCACTATCTATCACACATTCTTGGTGTTATTTACAGGGAATACATTTGTCTATTTTGAGCCTTCATCTCTCCTTTGTTAACACTGCTCTGGCAGGGAACCACAGCCAGAACATTTGTAACAAGCAAGCCAGCCTCTCCCTTTTCCACAAAGATCCCACTGACTAGAAAACCCCACCACCCACCACTCTCAGTCACTTGAGGACTACCACATCCCATACTCTCTTTTATGATACAGGATTGTTCACATGGTACTCCCCTCCCAGAAGTGCCAACAGCTACCACCAGGTTATTTGGGATCACTGTCTGGGAATGAGGACTAACATGTCAGGTTAGCCCAGCCTACAGCTCAGGCTGCTGATAACTGCACGTGTCAGTCTCTGACAGACAATTTGTGCTTGTGCTTAGGTTGTAACTTCCCTCACAGGCATTAGCAACTCCAGCAAGTTGTAACAAGCTCCACCAGGACTCTCTATTCCGTGTGATGGAGCTGTAAAAGCCAAACTCTGGGACACCCAGCAGTGGTACCTGTGCCCTGAGGAAGGTGCACCTGCTGAACACCCTCAAGTCAGGTGAAAACCTGCTTAGGAGACAAGGAAGGTGAATTTGGAACTGATCAGAAATTGATCATCCACATTTGAAATAAAATGCAGATTCATCTTCCTCCTTTACAAGTGGATTAACAGTAGTTAATCAACACTGCAAAGCCAGAGGTGCAATATATCACACTACTACAGCCAGGAAGCTCATTTAGCTTTTCTCTCTCAGTGGGAAGCAGAGGGGCTGTGTGGAAAGGCTTTCTTTTTTATGTATTCTGGTGGTTTGGGGGTTGGGGTTTTTTAGGTTTGTTACTTTTGGTTCGTGTAGGTGGGTTCTTTGAGATTGCTCTGATTTTGGTATTTGGCTTTTTTTTGTTTTTTTGGGGTCTTTTTAACATTTGGAATCACAGATTCTCCGCAGACCTTTATTGAGTAGAAGGTTCCCTATGGCATGTACTGGCAAGGGATCCCAAGCTTGGCTAAATGTGGGCTTCTTGTGCCAGAACTGCAATTCTTGGTGAGCTTTACTTTTCTCTACTTAAACATTTTTTCCTTCAGAAAGCAGTTGTTTCAGATTGAATTTAGGATCCTTCTCTCTGCTATCTGTAAAAGAGTACTCATGAAAGACAAAGCACAAGTTTTAAATATTGTACCTCTGCAACTTGATTGATATTTCCTTATCTGTTTAGGATACTAGACTGTATAAAGTTTTGGAGCAAAAAGCATGAAAGTAATCTTTCATAACAAAGTTAGGATTTCACAGTGTTTATTCAGATTAATACTTAAACATGCCCCTTTATTATAACCTATGCAATGAATAATTTGCAAAATAATTTCAGGAAATTGATAGTTTAAAACTTGGATTTATTATTCAAACTGCAGCAGCTACAAGAGATGAAAAGTATTGTTAATATTAATTATGCAGAAATAATTGTTTTAAAAAGCCTAGCCACAAAAATGCAGTACTTAAATATAAGCTCTGGATCTTTTAAAACTACTCTAGATTTGCAGAAGATTTAAACTCTTCCTGGTGAGTGCTTACATTGTGAATATGAATTAGTTGTTAGACTGCAGTAGTCATGTGTCTATGCACCATACCTTCTCTTTTTTCCCATGACAGAAGATTGAAATCCTGACATACCTCATCACAAAGAACTTTCTAGCAGAATATTTTGCATAAGTCTAAATGAGTCATTCAGGGGATTTTTTTTTTTAAGACAATTTCTAAGAAGGGGAAAAAAACCTACTGTAGCTGATTTTTTCTCCAAAGTATCCTGAGGGAGTTTATATTAAGAGTTTAAAGAATGAAACTGACTTTGGTATTCCATTCCCAGTTGCTAATTTATTATGTGGAGGAAGTCACATGAGCCTTGAAAGAAATCTTGATGAAAAGGGATCTGTCTCAGCTGCATGGGGTTTAATTGACTTAGTCTTGCAGGAAGAATGCATTAGTATTATCTATGCCTCTGTTTAACTATCAGCCAAATGGCAATCATCATGATGAATTAATTTTCTACTCTGCCATGCAAATCACTCCATTTGTGGACTCACTTCTCTGTTTAGCAGGACACCTGGTTGAAATCCATAGACCACAGTTCTAGACAAGGTCAGTGGAATAATTCAGCATAACGGAAGAAGATTGCCTAAGTATCATCACTTTTACCCTTCTGGTTACCTTCAAACAAATATTTTGTTGGGATTTTTTTCCCCAGGGGGACAGGGCAAGTTTACCATAGGCCATTATATCTAATTAGTATTCAATATTTCTTTTATTTATCTCTAACCAAAGTCTCCCTTGACTGTCCTCAGAGTCTGGACCTGCATGAACTTACCTCAACAGAGGCAGCCTTAGGTTATACCCAGCATGCAGATGCTGGAAAGAGAACAAATTTTGGTACAGTGTCACCAGGCCTTAGTCTGGAGCTCTTTCCCTGCACTAGGAAAAGTGATGATTCCTGATTTCCTGATGATTTTATAGCTATGAAAAAAACAACCCAGAAAACAGCCACCACCCCAGAGGGCAGGGCATCTTCCAACACCAGTGTCATTATTGCTGTTCCCATCCAGCAGCATTACAAAGAGGAAGGAAAAAATATGACTGAATTAACATAAGTTTAGCAAGTCCAATATGGACTGGGAGGCAGACCAGAAAGTATCTTCACACAGTAGAAGTTTCCTTCACCCACCTGTTGGGTGCAGGAACCCATGGGGAAAGAATTCCAAACAAGCAGCAAGTCCTCTGCAGTTTCACATATCTTCCACAGCACACTGACATTTCCAGCAAATTAGGCACCAGTGACACTTTTTCAGAGTCTCAAGATAATGAAATGATAATTGTTTAAATCCACAACAGAAATCATTCTGAGAAGGCAGCCAGCGTTCAGCTGAAGAATATTTTTGCAAGTGCACATTGCCAATCCTTAGTTATTTCCCTCTAGTGTTCAGCAAAACATTACACTTGAGATAAAAGGGGAAAGATCACACAAAGCCTAATTGAATTAGCTTAATTATTGTGAGTGGGAAAAAAAAAAAAAAAAAAACAAAAAAAACAACAACACAGAAACAAAAGTGCTGTAGAGAAGACTTTGTTTTCTCAGCTGCTAGTTTTTTCAGGAACATATGTGATTACTGTGATGCTAGGTAACCTGAAGATAGGATGCCCCTACAGTCAGAAGGCACACGTGGGACTCAAGAAATAGGTTTAGGTCATAGGTGTAGAGCATTATACTTCACACTTGAAAGGCAATCTGCAAGGATGAAGTCAGCTCCTGAAAATGGTTCATGGCAGATGTGGGCCATCAAGAACAGAAATACTACTGAACATGAATTTATTACATAACCTTTATTGTGCCAGTCTACTTCTACTGACAAAGTGGAAATGTGATATATATCTATTTGTAAACAACCTGACAAATTCCAAACACCAAAACAGCAAGAAGAGAAAATGAGAACAGCAGACTCCATCATCAAGCATAAACATAAAAAAATCATGAAATCATAGTTAAATAATAGTTCTGTTTCAATGATTACTTGTTAATACATTACCAGACAATCTTTGCAGGAAGCTTATTTGGGACCATTGTGACTTAATGAGAACTTCTGGATGAACTTTCTTTACAGGTCTGCCTCCTCCTCTATATGATTATCTCAAACTTAGGTAGAACACAGTGTTAGGACAAAGGCTGATATATATTGCACTTTTTTATTTTTTTCTCCTTGTACAACAAGGTGGAAATGAAAATTGCTAAGTAGGGCAAGCATCTTAAGTAATTTGATTAGTGCACTCCATACACTGGCTGAATGAAAGGTAAAAGCAGCTTTTGAAAGCTACAAATTACATGAACTTGCTTTAGTTCCTGTAAGTATTTCTTTACAATCCAACCATTCTGCTAAACAACAAATTAGTTACACAGTGTTATCTCACTAATAAACAGGTAGATATTTCAAAATTAGGATCTAATCTCTGGCTTTAATAGCCAAGCCAAAGTGCTCTTTAAAGCAGTCCAGCAACCACTTCCAAGACTCTTTGTAGATAATACTATTTATGGTATCTGATTGCATCCTGCAGCATAATTCAATCACACTGTGATCTTGATACCAATCACACAGGATAAGGACAGCAAAAAACTCACCTTGGCACTCAGTATAATATTTGCCAGGTTAACACAAAGCAGCACATTGCTCACAGAGTTCCAGATATAAGAGATGGGACTTTAACTGCAGAAATTCAACAGTGGATGGGGTACCACAGAGAGACACTGGAGATATTTTAGATTTTTCAAGGAAGACACTTGTATTTCAAAATTACCCAATGCCAGGGTAGGGGGTTTTCCCCCCACTGCTGATAACCACAAACAAGTCACCACTTCATTCAAGTCAGTGAATTCTTCATAGCTTAAAAAGAGAGTAAGTATTGAATTAAATTCTGCCAATTAGAGATTCATATTGCAGGAGATCACTGTAATCTAAATAAATCCATTACCTTAAATGTCCAGTGGGTATACAGTTAATGATGAGGTGTGAGCACTTATCCACAGACAGAATCAGCTCCAGTGCACAACCAACACACCTGCAACTCAACCAGCTAAAATGATAATTGTTTACAGATGCTGCAGGTCTTAAGCTAGTTTAAAGATACATAGTATTTCTTTAGATCTACATTGGAAATAGCAGAACCTCTTAGCATACAAAAATACTGTTGTCAAGGCAACAGTATACATAAGGCAGGAAATTAAAAAACTCAGATATTTAAAGAGCAAGCTATTAAATTTAGTATCTTAAATAAACTGTTACCTGAATGACCTTTTACCATTGAAATGAAGAAGAAATGCTTGTTTTTGATCAGACACTGCTACTTAACAGGATTTAAGTTTCGAGGCATTTTGGTAACACCTTTCAGAGTGATTTTCATCCCCTCCAGTTCTGTTCAGATTGAAATGACTAAGTAGCAAAAGCTGCAAACGATCAGCACTTCTGAACATACCAGATCCCATGCTCTCTAAAGATTCAGGAAAAAAAAATCTACCTAACTACCTAAAAGTCAATTTTTTGCCATACAGTTTTGCTACACCACAATGAGCAGATTATATAGTGGATGGTTAGGTCCTCATTCTGATAAAAAGAAATGCAGCCTGTCAAGCATAATAAAAATAATGGAAATATCTCAAAATGAAAGAAAACCAAAACAAGATTAAAACTTAATTCCAGCAAGAGAAACATACATAATCTAATTTTATCTGGGAAAAAAAGCCAAAAGATTGATTTGAGTACAATAGTTTAAAGCACATAATGAAGCCCTGGACTCAAGAAAGATTATATTTCAGTGATTAAATTATTTTACCTGTTTAAACCACATATTTAAAAATCACCTTCTACATAAACACCTTTGCATGCTGTTATTGTAAACATACAAAAATCTTCTGGTTTATTCTGCTTATTTGATCCAGCTAATCTATGTTCTGAAGTGGGATGAAGTACAGGAGGATATTACTAACACTTCACCAGCAGCTTTTGTCCCACTATTGCCTCACAAGCTACAAGTGTCCCACAAAACCATGGATGAGCTGGCAAGGCCATGAGTTAGTCTCAGCAGTTTATATCCACATTCTAATTCTGTCTCATCAGCAGAGGTTTTTTTGTTTTTTTTTTCCTTTAAGCAATATGAAAGTATATCAATCCAAACCCAAAATTTTATATAAAATATTTATGTATAAATAAGTTATTTATTTTGACACATGCAGCCTTAGGCCTGTGACCCTTGCTTTCCCCTTATGCAGTAACATCACTCAGCCCCTAAAGCCTGTTTGGACAAGAGCCACGATGTTACAAACAGGTAAAGATACCATTAAAGAGAGGCCTTATAAAATCAGCCTTGCTCTGCTGAATTGCCAACTAGCCTGTAAGTTCCCAGAAGAAAGAATCAAAGGAATGAGAGGCAATTAACACAACAATCTATTCTAGTAAGAAAATTAAGTTTGCACCTGCAAAAACAGTAAGCCTATCCCATAAGAATCAGTGAAGAAGATATGTAAACCATCCAAAAATAGGCAAAATGCCATTTACTAACCAATTAATTGGGTGGCAAGAACTGCGAGTCAATTGGAGCTAAACACAAGATATGTGAAAACTGCATAAAAATGAGTTATGTGAATAAAGAATTGACTTTTCTGCATGAAGAAACTGAGTCCCTTCTGCTTTACTGCAACACCACAACTCCTCCCACGTGCTGCGCTTTAGGAATAGAGACAGCAAGTCTCCAGTTGTGATTCATCAGAGCCAAGTGGAGGCATTCCTTCAATTTCTGAAGGGGATCCAAGGATTGCAGCTGGGACCACTAGCAATGCCGCTAGAGCCGGGATGCACTCACTCATGGCTTTCAGCACGGGAATGTCGCGTCAGCCCGGGCAGCAGAACGTGTCCTGGGCACAGGGGACACTGTGCCAGCCCCGGGCACAGCTTCCCTGGCAGGGAGCGCTGCCCTGCCCTGCCGAGGAGGCTCCTCTCATCGGCAGTCCCCTCGGATTCAGGTACTGACTTTCTTAGGCAGATACAGTTGTCAACACATTTGTTTTCTCAGTGCTAGCAACCCGAACACCCAGGGAATTCCCTCAGGTCTCTGGGTGCTTGAGGGAGAAGAGGGGAGAAGCACCCACTCAAATTATCCAGGTTGGATTATTCACTAACAGTTCTGGTCAGCTGCAGTTCACACATCAATGAAGCTCGGGGAGGGCAGAGGGAGCAAAGAGGAAAAAAAAAGGAAAACCACCATTATAAGTCTATTTAATGGCTTTTATCACCATTACACATTGTAGCTTTACCTTTTAATGGCAATTAGGTACAAAAGAAAAGCAAGCATATATTCTGGAAACTCGGTTAAAGCTGCTTAGAGCCAATTCCTAACAATTGATTTGTTATGCTGTACATAAAGAACAAAATAGTTGTCTTCTAGTCAGAACTTCAAGTCATGCAACTTAACAGAAGGCAATGTGGGTGAGATAAAGTCCTCACTCAAACTCTAAGCCACACCAAATCATTTTTCTAAGCAGTCATCAAGTTAAAACAGCAGCTTACTCCAGATCTGCATAATTTTGTGCTGTAAGTTAAGAACAAATGAGGTCTTAAGCACTTTTCTGAAGGCTGCATATGAACTGAAGAAATTAGAGGGCTTTGTGTTGCTAATCATGACTACAGTTACTAAGTTCTGAAACAGTAATAAAATCTAAATCTTCATTAAATTTATGAGAGAGTATTTATGGTATACAGATTCCTTTTTACTGTATAAAACCACTCACTCTCAGCTTTGGGTTGCATTTACTTTTTTTTTTTTTAAGTGTGTTTTCAACATAGCAAGCATGCAAATGCTTTTAAAACTTGATGGTGCTATTTAACTGTACAGCCAGGAAAGACATTCTGAGAAATGGAAACCACATGTTCTTCAGAGAAATTAAATCACAAAGAGAAGTTTTATTAAGCTCTGCAACATCCATTTCCCAAGGCATGGTCTTCTGTGCATTCAACAAACATGACAGCAAGTACATTGGAGATCCACACTTACTAGACTGGCATGCTTGTTAGTGGTTTGGACAGTGACTGTAGTTTGTAACATCCACACTTGCAGTTGTTTTACACTTTCTCTTTGCTAATACTATCTCAACAGCTGGAGCAATCCAAGCTCAAGACCTGCATGGATTCTGGTTTAACACCAGTATTTTAAGAACTGCCAGTGGCCCTGCACAGGGTAAAGGAGTACCCTCAGTCTCATACCAGAAAGAAACAGGGTAGTCCATCAGGTCTGGGGAAGGTCATTTTGGATGGCAAGCATTAAATTGAAGAGCCAGGCAGACACAAATGAATACCATAGTGGCCAGAAGGGACCATAAGATAAATGGCTGGAGTGATGATTTACAGCAGGCATAGTCCAGTAATCCACATTTGAATAAAGCTAACCTTACAAAAAAGTACTAAATGCTGGACCAAACATCTCTAGATATGGAGGAGCAATCACCAGAGGTCAACCATCTTCTCTGTCCAAGATATAAAGTGTTTTAAATAAATTTATTATCTTTGTCTTCTCCTTCCTTATTGCTCCCTCCTCTAGTAGGCATCCAGCACACAGGATTTTCTGGCCATGAATATACTCAAATCAATAAAGTTACTTCTGCAACATCTCATAAAAGGCTTCAAACAAATAATTGGCTAAGCTCTATAAACATTCCCCTTGGATTTCAGGTTTTGTAGATACTTTCCAACACATTTCTCATAGAAGAATCAGCCATGCCATGTACAAGAGTCAAAAATAAACTTTCCTACACCCATTTCCTTATGTCATTACATGACAAGGACATGCTGAACAGAGCCCCTGCAGTGGCCACTAAATTCTTCCCTCTCTCTGGCAGCACAGCTTACATTCCTCACTGCTAAGCTCTGCATATGTGTGAATCTTCTTCAAAGCTCAGGCAACTCAAGCCATTCGGTATGAGTTAGAAATGATGAATTAGTGTCAGAGCATGAAATTATCCCCATAGAGATGCAACAAGGAAAACCTAATTTTGTTACAATTCCCTGAGGGTAACTTCTGCAATACAACTGTTTTGTGTGTCTTAAACAATTTAGTAGGTATTTTACTGCTAGTGCTATTTTTGTATGCGTGTGTTGTTACACACTGCAAGAAATCACTTGATCAATAAAATTTATACACAGAGAGTATTTGACAGAGCCTGCTTTCCTGTAAATTGGGCTAACAAACTTTAAAATTTCATCCTTACATAAAGTAAATTCTTATTACATTTTTCAATCATTTTACTTAGAACTGACAGCAGGATGTCCAAATTAATGGTGTCTGCATCAGCCACACATCTTAATCAAATATTGGTACTATCAGCTTACCTCAAATCTGCAAGTATAGAATATTTTCATATGGCAAATAAAGCAACATATTCTACCCTATCTTTCCTCTGGTTTCATGGGAAGACAAGACCTGCACCTGCCAAATGCCAAGCTTCCTATCCAGGAGCTGTTAGAAAGCAGCAACCCCCTGAAGCATGAAATTAATATAAAAACAGTGGAAAAACAAGTGGGATACAATCTCTTTTAAAGCCCATCCAGTGCCTGGTGCCCTAAATCTCCATGAGCTTGCTACACTGCCTTCATGTTCAGTCAGCAAGATCTTCCCTACTGGTCCCAAAATCTCTTCTGCAGAAAGTGCCTCCTTTTCTAGATAGTGCCACATGAGAACAATTCTGTTTGCTCACCATCACTACAGACTTCAGGTGTGTTTATGATTATTCTGTGCCAGCATTTCACTCTTGAGAACCCCTCCTAAAACTTCCAACCCAAATCTGTTCGAGAATGCATGTCCAAACAAATACAGAATCCCAACTCCAGAAATGCCTTACACAGGTCATAGGTTACAGAAAAATCCCAAACAAAAATGAACCCATTGTGAGATTTGTAAACAAGATCCCACCAAGTTCTACTCAAGTTTGTTTGTGCCAACAGCTGTGTTAATTTGTTGTTCATTGCTGCTCCCAAAATCCATAGTCAGATTTTAAGCAATGCATTTAAAAGTTGGATAATAACAACAAAAGATAAGCTGAGTAAGAGATCACTGTGGAGTATACCACAAAAAAAAAAGTATACCTGTCATGAATATTACCATGGAAATTGAATTTCCTTATCTCTCCAGGCTTATAAACATCTGGGGCATGCTATGATTCTTAAACTGATTCTGTTTCTTATTCAGCATAGATAATACACCAGGGAATTGTGCCCAATTAAGAAGCACAAATGTTTGCTCTATGTCTACTGCTAACATCTAAATCCTAATACTACTTTATAGCAGGAAACTTGAAAAACACTTTAGAGCCATTTGAGATGTTACACTTATCATGATGCAACTAACATATTGCCACTGAAGTTGATTTGGAAACAGACTTTCCAAGTGAAACAGAGTATAAGGGGTAATTAGGAAACGTATAGGTAACATTTCCTATCTAGCTTTTCAGAAAGCGTCTGTTCTCAATTATGAATTTTTAAAGTAGGAAATCAAACATTGAAAGTAATTACTAGCTATAGGAAAAAAATGTAGGAAGGAAGCACTTAGTTCAGAGTTGCAAGCATTTAGCAGTAGAGATACTGTCTTCACTTTCTGAAAACTATATGGACCTGATGATATTTTTCTTAATCTCCAAGTTCTCTCATCTCCAATCAGCAACTACCCAAATACTTCATTAGACACTAACAGGAAAAGCCTTTAAATGAAGGGGGCTTTTCTCTGTGTTGCACTCAGTCTGCATTTTATAACCCCTAAACCGTAAGTGAGCTAAGTATGGAACAGGGAACATGTGCTGCTATAAGAGGTAACACAACCAGCCTAACCAGGAATGACTGGAGACAGCTCACCAGATACTTCTTTCACATTCTCATGGTACAGAAACCCAATTGAAAGACATGACACAGAAGCCAAAAGAAGGTCTTTGAGGGGCAAAAAAATTAAACAAATAGCCGCCTAACTCTTCACTACTTCCTACTACCCACGGGCAATATCCATCCTTTTAAATGCCAAATTGAAGAAGAAGCAATTATTATGAGAAGAAACAGTAGAGTGATAACATCAGGAAAAAAAAAAAAAAAAGAAAAAAAAAAGAGATCTTCAGGAACTGCATCACTGAGACTTCAGTGGGAAAGCACCAAATTCTGCTGCAAGAGTGTCTTTACACTACCTGAGTAAAAGCAACATTGACAAAATTTATCACAGAAATCCTTTTACTTACTACCACCCAAACACTTCCAGATTGAAACTGCCATAGCAGCCTTAATTATTCCATAATGCATGACAAGCGTTTTGTTGCTGTTTTTTACAGGTACAAGAGAGAGAATTCGTGAAAAGTCACTTAGCAGTCACTCAACCATCTAAGGACATCACTATATTAAGGCTTGTTCACTGGGCAAGCACATATAGTCTTGAGAAGAGATAAATTAACTTGTAGCTCCACATGCACTTGCACTGTGAACGAGTAAAAGCTGAATAGTCTAAAAATACCTTTACTACCACGGATTTGGTTTCTTTCCAGGACTTAAAAAAAAAAAAAAAAAAAAAAGGAAAAAAAAAAAAAAATAAAAGAAGCCCAAGCACCTGAAAGTTTATTCTCTGGAGGTGCGTTACAATTGCTCCCATTTACAGCTTTAACAACCTGCCCGGCACAGCCCCAGCCCCAGGCAGGGGACACCCGCACGGTGACACTCATTTGTTGGGACACAAACGCCGAGACGCGCGATTCGCCGAGCGGGAGAGCCCCTTCCGCGCCGCACAGCGAAAGGAAAAGTTCAGCTAACACAACAAGTAATTTCGCAAAGCGCTGCCGAGCGGAGCAGCCGAGCGCCGACGCGCTGCCCGCGCAGGGAGCGGAGCGGAGCCTACCCGAGCGGCTGCGGATCACATCGCGGAACTCATCGGCGGCCGCCGCGCCGGCTGCGGGCCGTGCCGGCTCGGCCATGCCCCGGGAGCTGCCGAGGGAGCCGGGCAGCGAGGCTGAGCGCCCGGCCCGGGCCAGGTGCGGCGCGGCTCCGCCCGCCCTGAAATAGCGCTGGGCCCCCGCCCCGCGGGATGGAGCGGGCAGCGGGCCGGGCAGCCCGGGCACCGCCCGCGGCCGGGGCGGGGGGACCGAGCCTCCCCCGCCCTGCCAGCGGCCCCGGCTGCCAGCTTTCCTGGGGAGAATCCAGAAAAACTCAGCCGCACGGCCCCGAGCAGCCCCGCTGCCCCGCCAGAGGGGTCAGGGAATCCGCCGTGCCGGGCTGTGCCCCCAGAGCTGCCCGGCTGTGCCCAGCAGCCCTGCCCGGCTGTGCCCCGCAGCCCTGCCCAGCTGTGCCCCGCAGCCCTGCCCGGCTGTGCCCCCGGAGCTGCCCGGCTGTGCCCCGCAGCCCTGCCCAGCTGTGCCCCGCAGCCCTGCCCGGCTGTGCCCCCGGAGCTGCCCGGCTGTGCCCCGCAGCCCTGCCCGGCTGTGCCCCCGGAGCTGCCCGGGCTGTGCCCCGCAGTCCTGCCCGGCTGTGCCCCCGGAGCTGCCCGGCTGTGCCCCGCAGCCCTGCCCGGCTGTGCCCCGCAGCCCTGCCCGGGCTGTGCCCCGCAGTCCTGCCCGGGCTGTGCCCCGCAGCCCTGCCCGGCTGTGCCCAGCAGCCCTGCCCGGCTGTGCCCCGCAGCCCTGCCCGGCTGTGCCCCGCAGTCCTGCCCGTGCCCCGCAGCCCTGGAGCGGGGATCACACCGCAAACGCGCTGGAGTTTGTCTTGTGCCCTCTCCTTTGTAGCTCATCCTCCGAGGGGCGAAGATCATGAATACCTCGTCCTGTGGCACTGCTCCGAAGCCACCTGAGTGGCAGCCTATTGACACCTGCAGGCTGGTCAAATCCTTCCTCCGTTTTCAGGAAAGAGGACACAGGAAAACATCTCTTGTGTTTAATACAGGAAAGGCGCATCTTTGTCCCCTCTCACTGCGCTCAAGGGACAAAACGCTTCCCGCTGGCGCTGCTTCCTTGCAACCTTCCATTAAGTGTCAATTTGGATGGCTGCCACCATTATTCCTTTCCCCTCAATTTTCTCTCCACACCAACTTCTAGGACTTGCCTTTTATGCTGTTTCCCTCATCTCTCCAGGCCCCCAAGAAGATTGCATCACCTCGTGGGGAGAGTAACCAGGCACAGGAAATAAGTTCTTGGATGTATTTAAACATTCGCTCTCCATACAAGAGAAATCCGAGCTCTCAAAAATTGCACCTTATAATGTAGACAAGCAGAGAATCACCGTTTTTCCTAGTTTATAGGACAACAGTATAGTGCTGTTTTATTATAAATGCAGCCTAGCTGCTTCTCAGCTTTAACACCAATTCATAGATAATTCATAAACATATATAGAGGGACAGGAAATTAAGGATAAGCTGTAGAAAGGATGTATGCCTTCACTTGTATTTGTGTAGATAAATGGACTTGCATCTCTTCATGTATTCCAGAGTATATCAGAAGAAATGCACTCTTTTGAAGATAACAGAGTCAAGCAGAATAGAACTAGGTAAGAAAACCAGGTCAGAGACAATGAACAATTAAGAGGAAAACTATTTACAGGCAGCAAGGCATGAGGTGGTAGATTCCGAGGAAAGGGAATGTCCCCATGGGACTCAGTGGGACACACCCTCCATACAGTGGGTGTCTCGTGGGTTCTGCACTCCTGTTGTTCATAAGCAGTTTTAAGAGATTAAGTAGATGAGGGTTTTTTTCATAATCTGGTAATTCCAAAAGTATTTTTAAGGTTTGTTTGTGATGATCAGTGTTTATTACTTCAACAAAGTGAGTGGGAAAAGAGCGAAGCATTGCCAGCCTTAAATACTAAAAAAACATTACTCAGAAAAAGCATGAAATTGTCCTTGGATTATTCAGGGGAGAGATATCATATTTCTTTGTCCATATTCCCATTTTCAGTTCCCTCTGGTTGCCTCTGGTGTGTGCCAACTCACACAAACTTCCAGTGATGCAATTTTGGCTCCCACCACAGGGTTCTTGCTAGAAAACCTGTCGGAGATCAAATTTCAGGCAGGGTTACACCAGCTAGCGAGGAGAGCCTGTAGTTTCTGCTCCAGTATTGCTATTCTGTTTAGTACCCTGTTATCGCCCACTGCCAAGTTTTCCCAGCTATCAGCGAGATTCTCCCAGTCCCACAGCAATCCAGACATTCGGTAATTCGTGTCTGTCTCCCCATGCCTTGGTTTCTCAGCCTCTGCCTCTCCTTTTTAAGCTGACTTGTTTTTTGCATTCTGGTGCCTTGGGGAAGGTGGCAGCTCCCGCACGCCTTCCCCTCCCCCATAACATGCACAGCATTGCAGAATTTAAAATAGAATTCATGCACTTCTCAACAGCTGATCCAGAGCCTCCCATACGTTCTGTTCTGTCTTTACAACGCGTGTGGGGAGTCAGTATAGCTGTTCCCTCTTCTTATTCCAGCTCATCTTCTGTCTCTTCCTGAGGCTAGAGTGGAGGGAAGATAATTTAACCTCATTTTGGCCAAGTTGTGATCACTGTTCTGCCATAATAGCAATGTAGAAGGAAGGTAATCAGGATAGAGACAAAAATTTCATTACTGTCACTTGTCACTCCAGACTGCCTGTATCAGTAGCCAAAATCTTATTACTGTGATTTGACAACAGGAAGAACACTATCTTATATGAATATATGCTTATAGTCAGCATTTAAGAGCACATTCTTAAATGCTGAATCTGTTCTGCTTTGTTTTAGGGACTGAGCAAGACTGTATGCAGAACTTCAATGCTAGAAGTCTTTCCAGATTTGATTGACTTTATGAGCAGGCAAAGTTCCTTAGTGTTCAGTACTTCACGTTTTGGTAAAAAGCAAAAGTTAAAAAGTAAAAATTCTGCATCCCAGTTCTGCAAACACTACCTACATATATATCTACACACAGATGTGCATTTGCAGCACCACTGTTGGTCGAGTTCAGAGTCTCCAGCAAGAATTCCCTGCTTTTCCTGCATTACAATTATTATCATTCTGCTTAAGGGTCTTGCTTCCCCACAAACAAGAACCTTGTATGAGACAGATATGGTCTCCAGGAAGCTAATCTAATCACAAAACTTTCTGAAGTGTTTAAACTTCTGAAGTCCAAATCAAGGTAAGACACTAGAGCAGCATATATTACATTCTTTTGATAAAGTTATTCTATCATGCTAATCAGTGGGAAAAAAAAAGGTTTTATATACCTCTTTCCCAGAACAATTGTTCTATTCGTGAAGAGGGTTTTCTGTCGAGGCCCCTAAATGTCACAGTAAATGTCTTCATCACACAACTGCCAAAGAGTGGTGAGATTGGTTTGTGATACTGCCTAATCATGTAGAATCTCTGCATCTAAAATTCTCCCTGATTTCAATAGCAGTACATGTGTGCTTTAAGCTCAGATGCAGAGCACTCTTAGATCACACTGGTGCCTGTAGCATTACAAAACCTGCATTCAACACACTCTGTGAATTTTGAAATATATCACTTCTTTAAACCTGACTGGAAACTACCATTCCCAAACCTTAGTAATATATTGTATGCTGAAAAGAAGAAGAAGAAAAAAACCAGAACAAGCAACAAGAGTAATTGGCTGGTTTTGATGGTGAGTATTTGACATATAACTTTTAAAGTCATTCACAGATACATGCATGTGTGTGATGCATGTACTTATGTGTGTGTATACATGCTCATGTAGAATGAACATTGTTGCTTAAGGATGAAGTGAGTATGCTCAGGGTCAATGATGCTAAACAAGAACTGGCAACTCTTGCTAGTCAATTTTTGTCCCAGAAAACAAGTTGCACTCAGTTTATAGCCACCCTGGAAAACCTTATACTGTGTTTTTAATGTATGCTATTGGAATTATTTAGTTAGATTTTTATCAAAAGCTAAGGCTGGTTAATTAAAATACTAGAGAAGCCTTCAGTTAGAAATTGCATTTTAGGATGAACAATATATTTTAATGGATTAATGGCAATTATAAAAAGACAATTTCAGCAAATTATTGACTTAATAACAGACTCTCAAACATGATCAGAGTCTGAGGTTCTGAGTGATAGATTATCTATTCTTAAAGGCATCTGTATGCTTTGATTCCACTTAATTATACTGATCTTTTTTTAGATGCATATTTAAAGGCAGACTTTTTGTTAGTCATGTTAAGGCAGCTGCTTATTGTCAAGAACAAGCTGAAACAAGCATTTGCTTGTTCAAAATTAGACTTTATCCACAATCTTCATTAATATAAACAATCTAACAAATATTAAAATAGACCAAAACATTATATGGGAAGACATCCCAACTTTTAGGTCAGTAATCATAATCCTTGGCAAGAAAGGTCTAAAACTTTAGGAAAAAATTTAACATTTTGGATTAAAATCTTTTTTACATCATATAAAACCATGCATGCCTTTTCCAGGAGGTCATGTTACATTCTGGCTCTGCCAGGCCATTTATGATGCATCAGAAATATTTCTACAGCTTGATTAATCTGGGTAAGGGAGCTGTTTGTAAAAGTCCAGCAAAACACTGTCCTCCCTAAAAAAAGAAGTTATTTATCCTAACCATAGTGAATGACCTATCCTATATTAAAACCAGTTTTCTTGGCTATGTAGGATTTTGATTTTCATATTATCTTTTAATTATTCTATAAATCAAAATGAATAAACAGTCAGAATAGTACATAAAAGTTTTCCTTGTGATAATTTATGCTTTAAAACGATGGCTTTGAAGCAAAAAGGAAGTATGGCTATGCTACAGACTTCATCTGCCCTAACTAATTTATGGGATCTCCCTCAGCTAACAAGAATCACATGGTGTAAATGGAAAATGAGCCTCTACTGGTATTTGAAATAAAGAGGTAATTTATTTCCATCTTTCAGAAGTGCTATTCAAAACTCCATACAGGCTTTTGTCACAGCTGATTAAAAAGCTTGGGTTTCATCTTAGAATTAGCTTTATAATCTATTGAAGCAAAACTGAAAGTCAGCACTCTAAATACACTGAAAAACCTGAAAGCTTATTTGCTGATAAGTACTTACTAAATTGGTGACCTGCTTGCCTCCTAGGAACACAAATTCTGGTGAACAGCACAAAATCTTGTCATGGGCTCCCTCATGAGTTTGTGATGGATCATGTTATGCCTTTGTTCTGCCTTTTTTTTTTTTTTTTCTGTTATGATGTTTGTAAAATTGAAAATGTATCAGAAATATTTACATATAAAGCAGTGCTGTGAAATGTTTACTTTAGATTTGACTTTTGGTGTACTTAATTCTGGAGAAAAATGTATGTTCAGTCTTTATTAATAAGGCCTTTAAGTAACTGAAACTAAACAAAAAATAAATGCCAATAGGAATTATTTATTGCACAATGATGTATCCTGTATTAAAAAGTTACAAAAGAACCTCTCAGTTACAGCCCTCATAACCATATTTACAAAGGCAATCAGCAGTGCCTCATGCATAGACTTAAGCACTCTGTGGAGTAATGCCTAATTACATTTTCATAGCTATCATTAGGCATCTTTTGGCTTAGACTGTCATGTGCAGTAAATGCTTAAATGTTTTGGTCCCTATCCTCAAAGATATTTCGACATCTAGTTCTCATTTTTAATTTATAAAAATTAAGGACCATTAGGGACCTTTTCCCAAAGCCAGAGTATTTGCAGTTTTGTCTCTTGGAAGAGTATTTGAAATTTTGTCTGTGTTGGAAACTTGTGAACAGAACTAGATTGTCACAGTAATCTAGACCCAACACTGCTGTGCCTACAACTCCAATAAATAGGTCCATTTAGTTGTTTTGTTGGGGTTTTTTTTAAGTGTTCTTCACCAACTCTTTATTTCTATTAGTATCATAGTCCATAACGAATAATTTAATATAGATAAATCTACTCTTGGACAAAATTAGCCATCACATCCAGGGAACATTCAATCCATGAAGTGGTTTAGTTCCAGAGAGACATCATCATTACCCAAAATAAAATGGCTCCAAACACAAGGAAAGTTTTTTTTCTTTTGTATTCTTCTCAATATCATTGTAATAGTTATTTAAATAGAAAACTGTGCAGTTTTTAAAAAATTAATTTTATTTTCTCCTTTCTTTTGTGTGTTGTATAGAAGGTTTCCACTTCCTGTAATAAATATTCTTGATTCCCCTAAAAGTTTCTGAGAAAAGTCTAATATGTTAGTGTGAGTTGTATTTGATCTAAATTTCTACGTGTCCTTCATGGTTGTTTGGCATTTCTGCTGGGGCTACCATTTACAGAGGAAGAGTTAAAGAATAAACCACTATGTGTGTGACATATGCATGATTATATGCATAGGTTATGGTTTGTTATTTATGCTTAGAAGAATTATTTTTCTTCAGTCAGAAAAAAAAACCAAACCCAAACCCAAACTCTCCATTCTCCTAGTCTTGCATAGGTGTAAGTTCACTTGTTTAATTTTAGGAATGTGAATAGAGGTGAAAAAAATACACAGATAGTAGTTCTGTAATTAACTTAATAATAAAATTAGACAACAAATATTTGAACACCAATAAAGTTACAAAGTGTTGCTCTGAGTGTCATACATCTGAAGCAGAAAATTCAAAGGCATTTATCAATGACCCAGCATTGTGTTAAGTAGAGAATGAGTAACTAAATAAATTGGTAAAAGGGTGCAATAAAACAAGCCAGTGATCAAGTACTTCTGCTTCACCTTGCTGGTAAAATAGCACTTAGTTTACTTTTATAAGCACTACTGTCTAAGAAATAAAATGTCATTCTAAAGAGCAAATGTTAAGGAACTTGAGCCTTTGGGACTTAGGAAATTTGTTAAAGAAGCAAAAACCTTGGACTAGCCTAAAGATTTTTGGGTGACTTGGATATGCTGCAGCTTGAGAGTGGGGCAAAACAAGTATGGTATTTTCTGAAATGATGAAACCCCTGAGAAGCAGAAAGAATAGAGAAGCTGTACTATTCTAATTGCTAGAACTGTAATTGCCAGCTCAGGTTTGCATGAATTTACAGAGGCCTTTCTACCATGAGGTTAATTAGCAAGGCTTTTCAAAGTCTCTTCCCATCCCTGCACAAGTCTAGCACGGCCCAGGAGCAGCTGATATTTTTTTTTACCAGTACATTGTTGCTCACCTGTCTGTGTGACATCAGTGTGCAGTCACAACTCAATTCCAGTCAGTTGTGTTTGCACGTTCTGTAATTGCAATTAATGGACTCTCACATTGCCTCTCCCAGGAAATCCAAGGAGCCCCATGCACCTCTGCAGGCTAAATACCTGCCTCTTTCAAACTAGTCTTGGAGTAAGGCTCCACTGGGGTTTTTTTTTGCCATCAGGTTCTTCTATGTAGAGAAAATCAGATTTCATATTCCTGGACTGATTGTCAGGGATTATCAGCAAGTGTAAAATTCACATTTAAAATATTTGCAACAAACTCCTATTTATGAGTGCTTTTTAATTATTTTATTATTTTAATTATTATAATTAATTATTTTATTTATTTATTTATTTTAATCCTCAAGTGTATCTACATATTGACCTGTCAGCTATGAGGCAACTGCTCTGATAAACCATTGTGATTCTAGGGAATTTCCACCAAAATGTTTGAAATAATTGCACTAGATTGAAGGGTTAATGACTAAAAATTATTGGAAAAGTTAGAAGGAAGCATTTGAAAAAAAAAACAAAGGAAAAACACAGTAAGAGGTCATTCTTCTCTTGTGAAATTCTTCAATTACCTGCAGAGTTAAAAGGAAGCTTTTAGTCAGATCTGTTCATGATTAAAATATATTAGCAAGTCTAAACAACTTATATATTAATTCAACCATGGGGTTTTTTTTTCAGCTCTGAATGGTGTTTTACTTTCAAATATTTGTAAAGAATACAACATTGAATCCAAATTCTTATAGTCAAACTGTTGAAGGAAACCCAGTTAGAAATGTATCTCTGCAGAGCACTGAGGTGTCTGCCAGCAAACCTAACGTCACAGTCAGGAATCACTTCATGTAAGAATCACCCAGCATGGCCACGGCCCTTTAACACTTTTACACACCTTTTACACAACTTTCACACCTTTGGTTTCTATTCTCACACATCTCAGGGCAGCTCCCCTGGGGCTGGGAACCTGGGGACTCCCCATGGGAGAGGGCTGGTTCCAACTCACTGTGCCAGTGAATGTGAAACCAACCTTCCCTCAAATACATCAGTTTGCCTTTCAAACAGAAAGTAAAATAAAATAGTTTATTTTTATTTATAATTGTCCCGCTACAATGAGGCAAACACAGAACTTGTGTGTGTTCAGGAGTAAGATGATCTCACAATACATATATATCCTCATATTCTTCATTCATGCTATTTATTTTTGTTAGAAATTAGGAAGTGTTCATAGAGCTGGAAATTAAAATTACTCTGAATGTCTTGCTGTTTTATAGAGAAAAGACTGAAGACTAAACCACCATTGTGCCAAATTAATTCCTTGGAGGGTCCACTGAAGAGCTAGGAAGCAACAGTCCCAGGCAAGTGTTTTGTAATGCAGAATTGTTTCCTAATTCACAGATGTTTTTCTGTTTACTCATTAATAAAATGAGAAAAAACAGTGGCATGGACACTGCATGTATAACTAGGAAGTGGTGGCAGGCAAACATCACTTGGGCAGCATCCAGCAGTTTTACTTCCCTCCCAGGATGGTAATGTGGGCATGTTGGACATATTTATCTTTTATGTGTTCTCTAGCTCAGCCTGTCAGCTACAGCTCATGTTTTTCATTATTATGGCTACAAAACCAATACTCACCATAGGAATGGCTGATGAAAATAAAGTTGTTATGCAAAAATATCACTTTTTCCAGTGTTAATTTACACCATTTAAGTACAGCTGGGCCAAGGACAACAAAAATCCAGCAGTTTTAGAATAACTGCAAGAGTTGTCACTTCAACTTGAAAGTACCATTCATTAAGTTCTACAATGTTTTGTTCTTCATCTGGTACCCTTTTTTCTTTCACCTGTTATATTACAAAAGTTTTATGTATTTCTGGTGAGGAAAAGGCAGCTAGGTTCTCACCCTACAATATTTTTATGGATGGAGTTGGCATTAGCAAATACAGAACCCAGCTGTATTTCCTGGACTAATTAAAAGAGTAGAGTGCTAATAGGAAGGCTGGCTGAAAAATAGTGTAAGCCACACTGAGCAGGGCTCACAGTAACTCCATATTTATGAGGTGACAATCTCCCTGCTACATCTCTGCTCCCTGCCTCCCTGGTTCTGATTGTCCCTGAAATCAGCACTGGTATCAGGTAATTGTGTAATTTGATATGCTTTAGCTTTTTGAGAACAGTGTTCTCAAATAGTTCCATGCTAAAATCCCCACAGTTCATATTTCTACTAATACCCATCCTGCACATACACTTAATCTGTGTTTATTAGTTGCTTTAAATTAATGGAAGTGCCTAAAACAAATATGTGAGCAAAACAAATCTTTATAGGATACATCCCAGTGCAATGACAAAACAAAAAAGAGACAAAGAAACACAGAAACAAGGAAAAAAACCCTGCAATGAATCTGCTCATATATTACTTCATTGATTTATTGACATTGCAGTTTAAAATACTTATAAGATATCATTAGATTCTAAAATGTTACCCTGAACTGTACTAAAAATTTCAATTCTCTTATTTTATGGAATTGAAGATATAAAATATGTTGGAATGAAAGAACTGTAGTGGCATTACCAAAGTGGTTTTTCTTAGGTACCATTCAGATATATTTCATTGTGACAAAGCATTGCAATAAAATATATCAAAATAAACTCTTTAGCTACACCATAATGACATATTTTGACATTATTTGGATGGAAAGAGAAACTTTCAAATACAAAAGTAAAAAGAAGTTGTTCTGAAATTCATAAGATACTAAAATCTCCTCTGAAAAATCATTTTCATTCATAAAAAACTGTATTTTTTGCCATAAAATTGTTCTCTTGCCTTTTTTTTCCTTGCTTCTTCATGTTTTTTGGTTTTTTTTTTCAACAAGCCCTAGGCACTACTCACATTTTTTAAAAAAAAGTAAAGAAAATCTTAACCATGGGCCCAAAAGTAATACAGCTTTGTAGTGAATGTCTCTTTCCAAGGAATATAAATAAAAGCATACAAATATCTGTCTCTTTGTGCTTCATGCTTTCACATTTGCTCATTTTCTGGCCCATATACTCTGACCCCAAGTTTATTCATAACCAAACAAATGGCAGTGACAAATGTCATCCCACAGACTGCTTTACTTGCTATGTCAGGGTGGGCACCAGGCACCTTCCCCTCTGTGGCTCTCTCAAATTATTAAATGTGTGTCCAGGTCCATGAAATGAAAATAATTATAATGAGAAGCAGATATTTCATAGGTCGAGTTAGTTCAGTGTAGTCGTTCAAAGTTGTAGTAAAAGGGGATCTGCCCAAACAGAAGAAAACTAAACAGGTTATAAAATCTCCCTACACTTGTTATGCCATTCCCTTTTCCCCTGTAAAAGGAAGGATGAAATCCTCCTAGATACTGGAAACAAAACCTGCCATGACTGAAGTGGTATTTTAACCAGAGCTGTGTTGCATTCTGCATTCTGTTCCTCTGGACATCTTTATTCCCACAAGTTGCAGCTCTGAGTAGAATGCAGGTCCTGCAGTTTTGGGGTGGCTTGTGTTGATGGCTGTGATGCAGAGCTGGAGGAGGGTGGAACCCTCAGCTCCTGAGTCATCTTTCAGTGCCCACACTGGCCTGGGCACAAGGGAGAGGCTGCTCTGGTGTGAAGTGCTCTGCACAGAGAGTTTGTGTCTGACTGATGTCCATGCTTTGCCACTGAGGCCTGGGAAAATCCTCCTAATGTGCATAAATGTTTTATTTCAGCTTTGTAACACAAAATAATTTTAATTGAATTATAGTGAAAGAACAAAAAGACAATAATATTAATTTTTGAGAAATGAAGTGCATTGGCAATGTTTTTAACATATCAACTCACATTTTTCTTGATTCTAAAGCATTTTGCTCAATAGTTGAAATAATTAAGAAAAGACTTATTGTTTCCTGTTCTCCATGGCAGAATGAGAATCGTTGCTGCAAGGTATCTTTTTTTCATTATCAAAATAAGAGCAATGCAAACAAAATTTGTATAAAATGACAGTACTTCAATAATAAGTTTGCCATTTTAAACATAAATTCATCCAGAAGGCTGACATTCTATAAGAGGAAAATCAATATTTCTCATATGTAGATCTGCCTCAAAACTATCTGTACTTTTCACAGGCCTGGAACAGTGCCTGCATTTTGTAACCAGATCCTTTAGAGCTGGTGCAGCCCCACAGCACATTGCCCCTTCCCAGCTCTCACAGTGAATTGGAGTGACTGGAGAGCTCACCAGGCTGGAAAGTTTGGGTTCTTCTCTGATTTATTTTGTAAATATCTGTAACAGATATATAACAGATAAATATCTGTAACAGCTGTATATAAAAAGCAGGCACATTATTTTTATAACACAGCTCTTCATTCTTACAGTGAAGGTTGAGTAGGTGGAGTCAGCTGGCCAGGTGTAATCAGCAGGGATGGAAAGGAAGACAGAGCTGCACCAAAATGCAGCTTTTCAGGTCCTTTGCTATTTTTGGTTGACCTCATTAGAATTTCTGCCTTATTCATTAAGGCTGTGCTTCAGCAAAGCATGTAAGGCCATAGTTACAACAAACACTCATCAAAATGAATAAATTATATTGTAGTTAAATACATGCTTTACTGTTTTCCTGAATGGGTGTTTTAGCACTTTTTTTTCTAATTAAAAGAAAAAAATATCACAGAGGAAATTGCAGTTATGTAATACATCATTATTTTGCACAACTTAGACAATAAACCTAATCTTTTCTAGGGTGCTAAATAACTTGGAAAAGTTCTTAGCCATCTAGTCAACACACCTTAAAATTTGAGGGTAATGCTTATTACACATGCATAAAGCTCATTACTAATGAATAAATATTCATTTTACATCACTTACTTTAAATTCTTTATCCATTGTGCCTATTCATGTAAGGAATTTAAAGTATAGCTGATTTAGAATTATCCATTAGAAACAGAAAGGAGAAAAGAGAAGAGAAGAAGGGGTAAAGATTTTTGTGTACTGAGTTAGTTCAAATACAACTTGAAGGACTTAATTTCCAGTTCAGAAGAATAACATTTGCACTGGAATAAACTATGACATGTTTAATACTGTAATGGATTTCAGAAACAAACTTATAAGGAAGCAATTAAGGTCTTTTCTGGTGAGATTTATTTTGTAGAAGTAATGAAGAGCATAATAACTGGGGACAAACAGGAACATTTTTGCACTTCCTTTGAGGCTCAAAACTTACCCATATCAGACAGGTATTGCTAACCTAGAAAGAAAAAGGACAGAGAGCTTGACTTCAGCTTCTCACAAGTGAAAAATTAATAGTGATGCTAAGAATGTAGGAATGGTTTTAGTGTCAGAAGTTGATGCAGCTTTGTAGCATCCTCCAGCAGCATGTCTCCAGCAATCACCAATAATCAATTTCTAGATGGAGTCTTAAGAAACAGAGCAAACACAGCAGTCTTGCTCCTTACACCAGTCCAACAATCTCTGCCTTGTGCACATGCAAAGGTAGAGTTTATATACTGGTTTTAATATTTTTAAGAAGTCTTTAACTTCCAGCAGTCTATTCTCACTTTGCAGCTGTCAGCAGGGGTGTTCACAGCTTCCCATGACAATGGATTCTTCTGTATATCCTCATTGGTTTGTTTGGTCTGCAACTTCACATCAGAGTTCCCATAGTTCTTGAATTATGAAAAACAGCCATGAGTTCCCTCTCTACATTCTCAGTTTCACTTGTGATTTTATAGTTCTGTCAAAAGCTCCCAGCAGTTTCTCTTCTCTGAGCTGAGTTCTTGTCTGTCTAATCCTTCCTCTGAGAGTTGCTCTGTAAATTTTTTCATCATTATTGCTCTTCTCTGTACTTCTTCTGTTATGTCCTTGCAGTGGCAGGGAGGCAGATTTCCCAGCAATACCCAGGATTTGTGAGTGAAGTGCCATTGCATTTTTCAGTCTTGTTCTTTTTTTTTTTTTTTTTTTTTGTGATAACTCATAAACATCCCATTTTTTTCTGTTGACTGTTGTTGACTCCTGAACTAACATTTTCATAAGTCCTCTTACTCAACCTCTGAAATCTCTTTCCTCAGATACAATTGATTGTTTAGAAAATCTCACTCCAAAGGCAAAATTACTTTTTACATGGCTATCATCTATTTTTACTTTTTCCACATTTAGTTGTTAGCCTACAAAGTTTTAACCCACCTGGTAGCTCAGTACTGAGAGTTTATTGGCAGTTGTATTAACAACTTTTTCAGCTCTAAAAGCCCTCTGCACCATCAACAAGCTCTGTTGTTTCAGTTTTCAGTTTTTCTCCAGATAATACATGTGGCAATACAGTGTGAAACTATGAGACTCCTACAGTGGTTTTCCTGTATTGACAAAACTGACTATTTATACCTACCCTTTCTTTCCAGTTTTTGAGTATTTATTTGCTCATGAGAGAATCTTGGAAAGAAACAATAATTTGATATCTTTGATGGGATGTTGAAAGGTTTTTGAAGCACAAGTATACAATAGCAAATGATTATTGATTCTTTAAAGGATGGGCAAGACCAAACTTCTTTCTATAAAATTCATATGGATTTTTCTCAGGGATACATTTATCTATGTACTTTCTGACTGTCTTCTACATTATATACTCTACTAATTTGTCTGATCACTAGTCCCCAAATCCCCATGGGAACCCATTCCATATTTTATTATAGTGGAGTTTTGATTTTTCTTTTGCTACTCAGGCTGTTTAAAGAGGAAGGTGAGAAACCACTTTTAATTGAATGCTATTTTTAGAATGTTCAAGATCCTTTAGAAGTCTGACAACTCATTACTGTGCTGTTAACTTTTCCTGCTTTTATCCTGTGAGATGGATGCTCTAAATGGTTTCCCTTAAAGATTCCATCATGTTCTCCTCAGGTGTTAAATGTGCAAAGAACTGATCTTACTTCACCCAGTTCTGTCACCAGGAAAACTCAAGATACTTCTCAAGGAATAAGTACAATCCCTATTATAGCAAAGGAAAACAAAACTGTGAGGTGAAGGGCTGGCTTTAATAAAGGACTGACATCAGGACCATGTGCATAAATACCTTGTCACCTCTTCAGTGATTTAGCATTAGAAAATTTGATATGAATGTCCCATAGCAGTTTAGCATGTCTTGTGCCTGGATTGCTGCACAGTCCCTCCATGGAGATGGAAACTGTTTCCTGACTCTTTTTTGAGGTCTTTATCATTGGCCTGTACTGCCTGATATCTGAGCCTACTTTAAAGGGTCTTTTCACAGTAGTTAAAAAACAAAATCAGGATTTACTTGGGGTTGCCCCAGATAAAAAATACATGAATATATCCAAGATAGGAGCAATCTTATTGTTTCAGAAATAGTTACAATCCAAAATCAGTCTATGCATAAATGAGATTTAAATCACAAATTCACAGAATCTCCTGAGTTGGAAAGGACCCACAAGGATCACCCAAGTCCAGCTCCTGCACAGGACAGCCCAAGAATCACACCCTGTGGCTGAGAGCATTGTTCAAATGTTCTTTGAGCTCTGCCAGGCTGGTGCTGTGAGCACTGCCCTGGGGAGCTGTTCCAGTGCTCAGCCACCCTCTGAATGAAGAACTTTCTCCTGATATCCAACCTAAACCTGCCCTGACACGGTTTCAGGCCATTCCCTTGGTTCCTGTCACTGGTCACAGAGAGAAAAGATCAGTGCCTGCCCCTCCTCTGCCCCTCACAAGGAAGTTGTGGCTGCAGTGAGGTCTCCCCTCAGTCTCCTCCAGGCTGAACAAACCCAGTGCCCTCAGCCCCTCCTCACTTGGCTTCACCTCCAGACCCTTCTCCATCCTTGCTTCCCTCCTTTGGACACTCTCTAGGAGCTAAATGTCTTTCTCATGCTGTGGCACCCAAAACTGCACACAGCACTGGAGGTAAGCCTGCTCACTTCCCAACTCACACAGTAAATGAACACACAGATGAGGGCAGTTTCAGACAATCTTTGTTAAAAATTCCTGGTGTCTATGCCTTGTGCCCCAGCACTGTTCATGTTTGCATACTAACTAATGAACACACCCCTCATTTAAATTAATGCTCCCTTGTCTGGTATAAACAGGCTGCAGCAATTCTGTAGCTGGCAAGCAAGGAAAAGAGGAGAGGCTAAAAAGGATTAGCAGAATAGCAAAGCATCCTCTTTAATTACCTGTTACAATATGTTCATTTATTTTCCTCTCCAAGCAACTTTTTTTTGCCATTCACACCTGATTGATCACATAAGAACAGGGCTGGGAGATAGGAGAACCTATTCATTATCTTAAATCTTATTAATCAGATTTTTAAGAGGAAAGGTATGAGGTTGTCCATTGCCATTCAGAAAACTAATGCTCAAGGGAAGGACCTAGGCAAGAGCCACTCACACCAGCAGGCCAGCTAATCTAATTGATAATAGTCCTTTTAATTTGGAATTGTATATTAACAGGCTGCAGCATTGGATCATCTTCTTACTATTCTCATTATATCAAGTCCTTATTCATTTGGAAGGTTAACAAGTGCATAGTATTAATAACAAAATTAAATGGAAGGATGTAAATTGGAAAGAGATATTTATTATTAAGTGTTTACAGGAAAGAAATAAGCATTTTAGTTCCATTATCATTTAACTAAGGCTGTGTATGAGCACCTGAAAGAGCTACATGAATGCAAGATGATGATTTAGGAGTTGAAATTAAGGATTATTATTTACTTCAAAAGTAGAGAAGTAGAAATATGAATTGTGGTACTTTTGTCAGCTGCAAAGGAGTCCCTGTGAGTGTTGCTAAATCACCACAGCTCCATAGTGCCTCTCTGACCAGTGTCTGGGTCATTGTGAACATCCTGCTCAGAATGTGGCATGGACAGCAGGATGCAAGCAATTTTCAGGGAGGCCAAGTTATTTGTCTCTACAGGCTTAGGCAAGGGAGAGTTTCTAGGACATTTTGCACAGCTAACCTCTCTAGAAGTGCTCAGAGCAGAACTTCAGGCACTTAATAAATTTTACAGCTGAAAATTGAAGAGCTCTTGACCCTCTGCTACCCCAGCATTTCTTGCAGATTGCTGTCATGGACCTTGGTGTATAAATTCTTCCTGTGTTGCACTTCAAGCATAGATCTGTAAGATTTTTTTTCTTTGAAGTCATAAGTGATTCTCTACTATAGTCTATGTTTTCTGTAACATGTTAATAAAAATATTAAACAAGCCAGTTGTATCCAATATATGAAGAGAGAATTCCACCAATGCTCTTCTGTGCTGTTTCATAGAAGTGAAATCAGTTATGGGTGTGGTCCACAATTTTTTCTTTCAGTGTGAGAAAACTTTTCTCTAAGACAGCCACATTTGTTGTGGTTTTTTTTTTTTTTTTTTTTTTTTTTAACTTACTTACTTACTTACTTACTTACTTACTTACTTATTTACTTATTTGCAATTTGGCTTCATGCTTCTGGTATGTTGTGTCCAGAGAAGTTTTTGTCACACAGTTTCAAACAGATGGGTATGATTTGGCACAGCTGGGTTTATCCTACCAGTTACACAGCTTGGAATAATCTTGTCTGGGTCAGGGTAAAATGAGTCATAGCTTCCCAAAATCATTTCTCACTGTTGTAAAATTAAAGACAATTGGTCCTGATTGGTAGTTTCTGCTAAAAAAAACCCCATGGTTTTTGATTTCAAGGAGCAAGGCTGCAGATAAAAACATGAGGGCTCATTTCACAACTGCTTCATTTGAAAAACTTAGGTCTACATTTTGCTATATGGTAATTTTTTCTCTACTCCCACAAAATGAGGAAGTTCTCTACAGTGATGCAGTAGGATATACTGTGTAACTGGTTCAGTGCTAGACAATAAATAATGAAAAAGAAATAATATAATGTTTTTACAGTAAAACCAGGATCTGCGCAAAATATCAGTCTTCATGAACAAAAGAGTACAGTAACAAAAATTTGGTGAAGAGAATAAAGAAAACAAATACCCTCTGAATCTCTAGATTTACACCTCTGCTCTGCATTGCTCTGTTTTTACACACCAGTAAATTCTTCCTCAGATCATCATGTTTAGCTGCTTTAAAATAGAAACAAACAATGCCACTTAGCATAAGTTGGGTTAGGTAATAAATGAGCTGAGTGCTGAAATGAAGGTTCCTTATTTGATCAAGGAACCTAAGGGATTCCATATTCATGAATCCATAATGTTTTTTCCATCTATATTGAGTCAGCAGCTGCACATCAAAAGCTGAATCATGTTTACCAAAGGGAAGGAAAGAATCTACTGATATGTTGACACAATAAATCCACATCTTTCCTTTGCTGGCTTGATTAAAAGGGACCAGAGTTAAAGCCTTTCTCTTAAGGTTTTCTGGTAAATAATACTGGTTTAGATCATTCCACTGTGTGAAGTGTGACCAAAACTGTGCAAAAACAAAAGACAAATTCTGTGGTTTTCTGAAAGTAAAGGGACTGGTGTTGTGTCCCATTCCCCCCCCTCCCCCCCAACTAGTGTTTTCCATCCTGGATCCCAGGATCTGCATTCATTCATGACCTCATATTCTATGTGAGGCTTGGGGCACTCTTGAAGGAATCTTGGCAGTGGGACAGGGACCTCCCCCAGCAAACCCCCAGGGCAGCACAGGCCCAGCATTCATTCCCTAGTCAGTTCTATTCTGGAACTGTATTTTTAATGCCATTTAAACCTCTAGTTATTTATAATAGCCTTGGCCAGTTGGGACCTATTAAAAAAATTCCAGGCCTTCCTTAACCACGTGACTTTTTTCCAGAAAATATTACAATAATTTACAGTGGAGAAAAAAGAAATTTGGTACTCTGAAATCCTCATCAAGTCACACACCCTTGCTTTCACACAAATCTCCATTTTCATGCTATACAAGATGTGTAAAAGAAAACTCCCAGAAATATTCCTATGTAGACACCTCTTGGGGCTGATATGGGCTGTTATTATGATTTATTTGCTATTTGTTGTGCACTGGCAGATGTTTGAGTATTTGCAAACAAGATGGATGATGTTACCATTGTGTGACCTTGCAGCCTACTTAGTAATGAGTTAACACAGGCAAACAGGGACCCCAGAATAATGATGTGCTTGCAGACTTGGGCTACTACTGAGTTATTTGTATTATTGCTTGAAGAGGCATAGATGTTAATTACCCAATTAGTACGAATTAGTAACTCAGCTGAAGTGGAGGTGGTGCTGTAAAATTGTCAAAATTTCTCTCAAAATTACTTCCTGGGGCAAGCTTCCACCTGAGAAGAAATTAGATTTTTCAGTGTTTTTCTAGCAGTAAGTCAAGAAAGAACTGCTAAGCTAACTGACATTGTTAACACAATTATACTGTATTTTAACCTATCTTCATTTTTATCTTTGATTTAGTGGATTTACTTTTTCTGTAAGTTGCAAATACAGCTCATCAGAACACAGCTCAGCATGCTTGCTGCTAGAAAGAAAGTAATCACTTCTCCTGCCACAGATCAGTAATGCTTGAGTAAACCAGATTTGAAATTTTTAAGGGTATGAAAGAAATTCTAGTTGTGGCGGATGGTAGGACAAGATAAAGATGAAATATTTTCATATGCTTTGTTATTAATTGATCCACTCTTATATTACAGTAGTCTCATGACTGTTTGTAAGGTCTCAGGTATGAGCCTGATGCAAAATAACAAAAACCTACCCAGCAAATCTAACATGCATAAAAGAATATTAAACAGTTTAAAATAGCTCTTTAAAGTGCTATTAGATACTGAAACAATGGTCACTTTGTTTCAAACCTGTTACTTCTCTTTCAGTATGTTAAAAAAATAGGTAAATTCAGATCAATTCAGATCTTTCTACAGCAATAGTTACTTGGCATTACTCACAGAACAATGCAAGGTACACTTCAACTTTTATTTGCAGTAATGCAGCCCACAGGAATTAGTGATAGTGCCAGTGATCAAAAGATAACAAATAGATGATAGATAACAAAACCTCCCACCTTGTTGCACTATAAGCTTATTTCTGAAGCAGATTTTTTTTTTTTTTTTTTAAAGTTGACCATATTTTCTTACATTGTATATAAGCTGCAGGGATGGGAGCAAAACCAGTTATGATTTGATTTTTTTTTCCTAGTCTTGATATAACTGTATATAAAGTCTTCATAACACATTCCTTAAATTGCTTCTTTCTCCAAGAAACTGATCCTTCAGGTTACAATTTTGATGAAAAAACAGTTCATTAGGAGCCAGAGCACCAAGTTCTATGGATGAAGGGCCAAGACTCATCCTGGAAGCTTGAGAATCCTTTGCTTGTTTATGCAATAAAAAATTCATCTCTCAGCGTCCTGTGCAGTCAATATCAAATAGATATTTATAGATTCAAGGTTTTTTAGTGGTTTAATCAAATTAAAAAGTGAAAGGTGCTGTTAGATGAAGGCAATGGCATGCATAGTGAAGTACCTTAATACACATAAACTTGTGCATTTCTAGCTAATCAATTACATGGTGCTTTTGCCTTTTATCTCTGACTGTTAACGACTGCCATATTAAATAAAGTTTTAAATAGCTTGCTAGGATGCTCCCTGGTCTCTAGAAGGCAGACTGAGTGTCTGCCAGCTCCTTTGCTATAACATCTTAAGGTCTTTAACTGTCTGAACAGCTGGATGATTGCACATAGCACTGGCACGCAGCCACTCTCCCCTCCAAACCCCAATTAAAGCTGCTGTCACAGAGCTAAGAAAGCACAAGCTGCAGTTTTATTTTATGCAACAATCAATGGCAGTCATTTTTTAAAATGATATAGGACTATGGTTTTGCATATGGCTCAGCAAACACCCTTCTGTTTGCAAGTGGTGAATGATCTGCCAACAAGCCTCCCCAATATTTTGCCATTTGATATTATTTGCCAGGCAGTTCACACAAATACTCTTCAGTCTGTGTGCAGAAATTTCTTGCAGCAACCCATGTTTGAAATTTCAGCTGCATTTATTGGTTAGAATTTAAAACAGAGGCCATGTGGTTAGTTTTTTTGTTTTTTGGTAGGAAAAGTACAGCTCTTGGAGGGAGAGGCATCTTTGGGGAATGATTCAACCAATCCTGTATTAGTGTAGGATGAATCACTCTCTGCCTATTGACTACAGAAGGAACCTGAATGATTTACTAATCTAGGCACTTGAATTTCAAACTAAAGGTGGTTTCCATTCTTAATATATTACTTTTGGCAGACAGTGATATACAACTGTTATGGTAGAGCTGTTAATGGGCACACTATTATATAGCAAACCACTGTAGTAAGTTTAAATATCACTGAGCTAATCCAAAATTTGACTAAAAACCCCAAACCAACAATGGTCATAAGTCCTGTCTCAATCAATAATAATATTCAAACCACATCTAAATACAATGAACAGTTAATATTTATATATTCCTTTGCTTTACTTTTATTTTTATAAGCTCTTTCTTATCTGTTCTTGACACTGCATGAGTCATATTCTAACCCAAGTTAACAAAGTTTTATTTAGCAGAAAAATTGCTACAAGCTGCAATGCTATTCTTTATATATATATATATATATATATATATATATATATGACTGTGTAAGTCTCTATGCCCAAATCACTTCCTTCAGTGCCTTGTGTTGGCAAACTTTAATATTAAAGGACCTTCATATTGATAAATCTGAAGTGTCTCTCTTTTGCCTAAGTAATTAAGCTCACATCCTTCAAAAGAATCCTATTCAAATAAATCAGAGAATAGTTGTTAGAGAATATATTCTCTTTTTTGAACAGGTAGAAATGACTATTTCTTCATGCAATTTAAAATCCTTCCCACTGCCTTTTGTGGGATCACATACATTCCTCTATGACACACTGCTTATCAAAGGCCTTCAAAATCTTCAATTTCACTGCTTTCTAGTAGGGCATGAAAAACTGCTGCAGCATATATAACTTCTGTATTGTGCTGGTGTAATGGGCTGTTCTAGCTCAACATAGCCAGGATCAAGCAAGAGGTAGTGGAATCCTGCTCTCTAAAGTCACAGTGTGACATCTCAGCTGATTATGAGATGACTATTCTGGCCTGAGCAAGAGAGAGTAGTAGCCATTTTGTAGGAATTCCAGGATCCCAGGATAACCTAAAATTACCTCCATAAATCTTTGAAGGGCACAAGATATTTATATATATATATATCTTATTAAATAAAAACCCCATATTTTTTATTATGACTCATTTCATTACTTCTTTATTTCTCACAAAGCATTGGGGCAAGCAATAAAACATTTCTGTAAATCAATCCATCTGTTCCTTGTACTTTATGGGCTAAGAATTGGGCATTGTTTCTGCTTTGTAATAATTACTAAGTCTGATTCATTGAATTCTGTTTTTTGACACCCTAGAGAGATCTCACTTTGATGGTCTGCTGTACTTGTTCAGGAAAAGTTCCTTTAATGGTTATAGTCCCAAACTAACCTTTATATTGTGTTTATTTTCCTATCTGTCTGCTATGGTACTAACTCACATCTTTTACACCCTTTATAGCTGTCCATGTCTTTTGAGAAAGATGCAGCTGCTTGCCTTTGATTTTTTTTCATTCTTTTATTGAAAAACATTCTCTCTGAATAAAGTAATGATTCAGTCTTTCAAGATTAGTTGTAAATCCTTCTATGACAACACATCTTCCTATAATTAACTCTGTGGCTAAACCTCCCCCCAAAAATATTTAAAAGGAATTTTCCATGCTTTATGTGTGATGAGTGACCAACCCTTGGGAAGTGAAAAGTTTGACCAAGTTTATGTAATCTGTTTCTGAATATTACAAGATACTTAAGTAATGACAGTGATGAGCAGAAAAGGAACATGAAAACTAAACTTTTTTCATGGAAACAGACTTCAGTGAAACATCTTTTGCATTCAAAAAACAGTTTGAGTTACCAGTAAGGAAGAGGAAAACTCACATTTTTCATTCCACGAGGGAGTTTTATCTTTCAAAAAGTCCTGAAATGCTAAACTGGAATGAAAAAAAAAAAAAATGGTGTTAGAAGATTCCTATGGTAACAACAGTAAATAAATATTTTGATAACATTAAAAATTTTAATTTAACTCACTACACATTCATTTAATTATATAATTCTATTTTATTCTATATTATTAGTATAAATAGAAGTATATGATGACAGATAACCAATAAAGGGTCTAATTTTTTCCATTAGACAGTGACCCTAGCAGATTCAGAGAGATCAATTTCCATGCCAAAATACATTTACTTTGTGTCTGTTTAGCATTCATTCTGCTTCTGTTCAGAGCAGCATTTCCCAAACTATTATCTTATTGGATCAAAATGTGCAAGGAAATTCCACAAGAGCAACTTTTGGGATGGATTCCTGCTGCTCTTGTATTCATTCACTCTAAGACCACAATCAGAGAAACAGGTGGGGTAATTCAGACCTCCATCACCAGCTAAAAAGAGGAGTTGAGAAAAGAAAAGACAATACAAAAATATTATAGATGTTCTTTCCAACCTCGGGAGAGGGACACATTTTGGACAAATGTTTCAGGAGTGGGTGTGGGATGCTGAGCTGGAATGCTTTCTGTTAACCATCTCTAATTTCATTTCCTACCTCACATTGTGATCCAGGAAGTCTGTTCTCCAGCATGAGTCATTTTGTCACATTCCAGATCTGAAATGAATAAAGCTATTAACATTTATAGTATGCTGTAGTTTTGCCATATTTTGCAAATGTCTATTATTTTTTCATCTGTTGTCATTGTCAGGAATAACAGCTGACAATGTAAGTATATATGCCCTTTTTCAGTGTAGAGAAAAATAAAATTGACCTTTAGTCATTTCATAATAAGACCTCATTCCAGTTTCAGATTTGTTAAAATGTGATTTAATCAGAGCAGAGGCTCAGAAAGAGTGCTTTATTATGACTGCTGTGGTGAAGATGAGTTGCCTATGTTAACAGAGCCATTCCATGAAGGTTTATGAGTGATATTGAAATTATTGGGTTTTGGCTTCTCTGAACATCAGAATCTTATGTGTTAGTTTGATCCAACTCATGGGAAAGCCTGCTCCAGGAAGGCACTGTGACTGCTGCAAGGAAAATAGGAGCTAGCTGGCCTAACCTTTCAGAAGAACTTATCTTAGAAATATTCATTCTTAGAATTGGGAAAATGCATGAAAAGCCAAAAACAAAGTCACTCATTAATGGTTAACCTTCCCAAATATATAAATATATAAATATATAAATATATAAATATATAAATATATAAATATATAAAAAGTGTATAAGTAAATTATATATTTATATATTTATATATAAATATATAAATATTCAATTAAGTAACAGTAATAATTAACTTCTAACAATATTATCATGATACTATGAATAATATTAGAAAGCTTGGTGCTTTGGAGATATCAGCTCAAGTATACTCCTGTATCTGCATGACAGCTCCTGCTGTAAGCCTCCCCCTGCTGTACTAATAAAACCTCAAAACACACCAGACAACCAAAAAACCTCACAGAAAAGTTAGAAGAAAAAATGATTCTTGAACAAAATACAGCTAATTGTTTGTATCAACAGTTTTTGTTTCTAAAGTCTTCATATTTTAGGATAGGAGGCATTCATATGGCTGCTGGCACAATGATTTTGGTTGGCATATTCATACCTGTCAACTCTTTCTAATTCATTTTTGAATCTGCATAAAGGTAAGGGATTACATCATTATAGCAGTGAATATTCCTTAAGTAGGTCCAATGTCTTTATGCCTTCCAGACAAAAAGGATCAGAGACAGTATTTGCACAAATGCACTTCCTAGCCAGTCAGAATACTCCTTTATGTCAAGCATTAATTTCAAAAATAGGGCTGACTCAATACATACATCTTGTTTTAAAAATCACATCACAGAAAAAGGGAGTTGTTTTATGTGGTCAAATGCTCTGTTTTTATTAATGTATAAGGAAATTGCCTAAACTATGTGGAACCTGCTTTAAAGGCTCATTTCCACACTTTTGACCATAAGAATACCTTTTTATCCAGGAGAGTGTCTGTGCCAAGAGAGACTAGTATACTTCCAGATGACAAGGGTAAGATGTACCTGATCTACACAAACACTGTGCCTTTATCACAGAGATACAAATGGTCACAGCAAGTGTAAGGTAGCAGAGCATCTGGAGTGCCCCATTATAAATGAATGTTTCTTAGGACCTGAAAAAGCTAGAACAAGGAAAAAGGAATGGTTATTGTTTAATGAGTGATTTTGTTTACAGGGTGAAAATATCCTTTATTTTGATATTCTGCTAAGATAGGTATAAAACATTCTATAGTTGCTGTTTTTTAGGTATCTGTCTTAGATACTATCATCAATAAATTAATTTTAATGAAATATGGGTAGCTGGGTGCTCTGCCTGGAATGGGGTAAAATAACTCAAAAAAAGCTGAATTGCAAAGCTACCAGAGGTAGGTGGAGAAGGGGGCATCATGTTGCTTTTGGTGTTTAAAAATGCTGAAACCAGCCTGACTCATCAATCCCAAAATTAAACATCCTCATAGTGAGGTGGAGATCTAATGGACTTGGTAATGTATCCAACAAAGGAGCAAAAAAGTGACACTACCAATAACTTAAATAAAGCTGCTGAGCTGACAAGCTGATCTGGAGACATCTGGAGTCAATCATTTTGTACTATAAAAGCTCAGCAACACTTTTTAATGGCAGGGTCTTCTAAAATTCTCTTTTGTGGAATGATGTGGAAATTCTTGCTTTGAGTCAGGATGCCCCTCAAGGTTACTGCTCAACACTGAGTGAAAAAGACTTGCCCAGTGCCATTGGTATCTCTAAGCAACATCAGTCCCTACTTAATAAGTATTTTTTTTTTAGCTTTGATATAATTGTCTTAATATAATTGCTGCAATATTGGTTCATAATGCATTACCAGTAATAGACCTTATCTACTGTGTAGTAAAGAGTTTTGATTAAGGTCTGTTTGTCTAATTATTATCATAATAAATCATTTATATTTATATAAATATAGATGGTATGTCATGCATAATCGAGGGACAGAGTTGTATGGAAGCTCAAGTACACTTTTTTAATCCTTTGGACTTTAACAGTTGACAAAATCTGGAGCTGAGACTGGATCCAGCTGCACCTAGACTCTCCTCTGAGGAGTTTAGAAAGCAAGGAAGTCTTTTCTGCATCTTGTAACACAGTGGGAGGACTTCCTAAACAACTTTGAAGCTCCCATTCTGCCTGTGAGAATATGTTAACTAAATTCTTTCCTGCAGCTGTGAGTGGATATTAACTGCTCACCTTCCCTCACTGAACTTTGTGGAGCCAGTTACAATCAGTGGCTTCAGCTGACAGAGGGTAATTGGTGCTGGTGTTCTGCCACTCCATATTGTGCCTGGTAGTTAATCACACTGTCCTGAATGCTGCAAATAAAGCCACAAGTCCCAGCAGCTGCTGTGACAATGAGGGGATGTGCCTGGTCTTGCCCCTATGGATGTCATGCTGAATAATTTAATCATCCAAACTAACAGGGTGGGGTCTTTCCATCACTGCCAGCTTCTCTTAGCTGGTCTATCTGTTCCCAGAAGTGCATCATAACCAGGGGGTTATTAAGATAGATTAATCTCTCACTGTCTTCACATTACTGCTATCAAACTGTAAGTAGTCCTAACTACTTTATTTCTGAAGCAGTCCTCTGTGGTCTGCTAGACAGAAAACTTCACAAAATGCAAAGCTAATAAGATGGATTGAATCCCTCCTGGGGATTTTTGTGATCTGTCAAAATTCAGTAAATGCAGATGATAGATGATAAATACAAACCTAAAAAAGGTTTGAAGAAGGAAAAAGTGGTATATTTATTTAGCAAAGATAGAAATGTTAATGAATTTTGCTGGTAGAAGCATTATCTACCATGGGTGGTTAGGGCTCAGGCTAGCACAACTAAAAGTGATAAATGAGACACAGCTACAAAATAATTGTTGGGTTATGAGTGTCCCTAGAATCCTTGTATGGGTTTGACAATTTTAAATCTATCTCAATTTCTTATTAAATAATATATATACATGAGAGGGAGAGCACAAACCCACACAAAAGTCTTTGAATAAAAGCTATTCTTACTTGTTATCTGTGACAATGAACTCACTGCTTTCCTCGAAGATGTAACTTAAACTCTACCATGACTGTTTCCATCAGACACAACTTTCCTTGATCAGTCTAAACCTCAAATTTTCTGTACATGTAGGGTACACCTTAAGTACCTTAATAATCTTTTGGTCAAATATCAAAGAACTGTTTTCCTTGTAAGACCACAAGTGGATTTTTGTTGCTATCACTCCCACATATACTGCTACCAATCCCCAAATGGGCTTAACCAAATACTAGATAGAATAGGGGAGTTGTAGGGATGTGGCAAGGCTGTGTTAGTTGTTTAATGCCAATTAGTGCTGTAGTCATTGAGTAGTCATTAGATAGGTCTGCAGATATTGCTAGACTTTTGAAATCTGATTTTTCTTTAAATGAGCCATATATGCTATTGGAAACATCCTAGCCATTATTAAAAAAACAAAACAAAACAAACAAAAAAAAAAAAAAACAACAAATCAAAAAACCCAAACAAGCAAACAAAAAAAACCCCTGAATCAATTATCTCCTCTCCTAACACTTTCTGACATTAATGAGGTAGTGGTATTTTAGCTTTTACGTGGTTTTGAAAAAGAAAGTTGAACTGCATCTTTCAACTCATGAGAGAATCTGGTAATTGATGACAATATTATTTGTCTATTTTAAATATATAGCTGTGGGGTTTTTTCCAGTGCATCCTGGTCTAGTTTTAAAATAGTGTGCCTTTTGATGTGCTCTCTTAAAAGTGTTTTTAGTACTGCTAGAGCTGGAGAACCCCTCATCCCTGGGGTATTGATCTAGCAGGAAGCATAATGCCTGCTAATATCACCCGTGAGACTATGGTTTAAAATTGTTATATCTGTTTGACTTAACATGCCAGAGCAGGAGAAGGATCCCAGTCAAGACTGCATTACTGGTAAGTATGAGCTGGAGAGCCAAGACAGCCTGGATCTCTTTACAAACATTATGCTGTTTCCTGGCTTTGAGAACCGATGGGAAATTCAGTGACATGGCATGAGTAGAAAGATTTCTAAGATTTAAATATGTGTGTCTTATCCTGCTGAGAGTGAACTCATTTGTAGTAAATGAAAGCCCATTGGCAGAGAAATGACATTACAGTCTGTTTGCTGTGGAGTGCCACCTTGGCAAATAAAACCCCTCCACAGGACAGTCCTCTCCTAAGCCAACCCCATCACAGAATTCAGCCACTTACCCGTCTCTCACAATTACTAATTTTCAAGATTAAGACTTGCATTTTTAGTGACAGCAGTTATGCCTTATATGAAGCTTTTTTTGCACTGACATCTTTAGCCTCAATCCATTATGTGAATCGAGTCAAATTTATTAATTCTTTGTTATTTAACAGCTGTGCTATGGTTCTCCAGCTCCTTCAAGTGAAGCCACATTCATTTGTCAAAACTGGGACTGAGTAAATTAAAATAGAAAATGCAAATAGTTAACAGCTGAGCCCAGAAAAACCTCAGTCTTTCCTGTGCCCTTCTCATGATGTGCGCCATAGCCATGTTTTGTTAAACTATAAAACTGCATTAACTTCACCTTTCTGTCTCCATGACCTAGAGACAGTGGGAGTCAGCACCTTGACATTTCCATATTTAAAATTCTTAGCACATATTGCAAACAAACATTTTTCCTCCCCAGTTAGCGAACAATGGGACAGAAAATCAGAGACTGTAAGCATTATGACAAACAGAAATAAGGGAAAGTATTTTTAAAAACACTAGGAAAACAAAATACATTTTCCATACATTTTGTGGTTGAATTTTGATCCAGTTTATCCAATCCTCTAAATAAATACATTGCTTTGGATCATTATCCACTTGGGAGAATGCCATAAAAATGTACCACTAGTTGACTTACAGAAAGGAAAATATTACAAATTATAAATTGAGCACAGCTGGGCAATATCCTAGTGGGAGCAATTATTTTGGCATTATAAAATGCAGGAGATTACAAACCCTGAAATGAAGAAAAGCAATGACCTTTCTTCACCAGAAAAGTCTTGTTCAGTAAGCCTTGCTGAGAGATGGGTGGTAACACAGATTGATATATCATGTTGCAAACACCATAATTAATGTGAATGACACTTTAGACTTCAGGGAATCAGGCAGTGTTAAAGGTGTTTTGTCCTGTAGAAGATGGTAACTGAGATTGGGGCTTTGAATGAATACTTGGCTCCAGGCAACACCTTTATAAGTACAATTTCCTCATCATACACACTCTCACACATCTCTTTTATGCTTTCAATCTCAGCCATCTGAGACTAGTCATGGTGCCGAGGGAGATATATCATGTGAACTTAGAATCTTATAATCTGATATCTTCCAATATGCATTCAAACTGTTTCCTATCTTTTAACCAAAAAACAAAACAAAACAAAACAAAACAAAACAAAACAAAACAAAACCAAAAAAAAAAAAAAAACAAACACAAAAAAACCACAAAACAAAACAAAACAAAACAAAACCAAAGAAAAAAAAAGAAAAAATCTGATGTGAATGTTTTTTCTTCTTTATTTTCTATATTTTGTAAATTACTAAGGAGAATGAAGAATAGTGTAATAAGTACTGCTTATGATGATTTAATGTCGCTATTCTAGTTAAACTAGTGTTACTAAAATCCCACCATATCAAAAGCCAAGCATGACTGCATACAGCACTGTCATTTCCTTTCTGTACTGTGTGCTTCCATTGATTAATAAAGTATCTCAGATTGCCTCCATAGATGTATTCCAACAAAATGCAGTAGAGATGTGAGTACTTAGGCCCTTTGTGCAGCTTCTCATTTTTTCAATAATCTCTACTGTGACATAGCTTGGATAAGAACTAGTTCACTTCTAAGTGTATTACACTAAAATGAACACAGATTTATGGAAATGCTAATGAAAATTCTGGTTAAATACTGGAGACAAAAACATTAATCGAGAGGAAATATTACTCTATGGTTCACAGATACGGAAAAATCTCAAATATCTTGAATCTTAAGCAATATTTGGTACACAACATGCAATCTTCCTAAGACCCAACAGATAATGAATTTGGACCCTGGGTAATAGTTCAATACATCTGCTTTTTGTCATTGCTTGGAAGGCTAAATGCCAAAATACAGTATGTCTGAATGCTCTTTGGATAGCAATCCTTATCAAATATCACTTTTGGATACAGGAAATTATTTCTGGGCTAGAAATGCACCACACATAGATAAAATACTTCTGCATCCTCACAGGTGCTTGAAGAGTTAGTCATGATGGGATGACACTGCTTAGGTGGGGAGGGTGTGTACATGTGTGTAATAATCTAATGAAATTAGCAAGCAATCAAGTAGAAGAGTTGTTTTATTCCTCTTTTACACACCAAGTAGTTTTGAAGCAAGTGTTCCCATAGCTCAGGGAGGGGTTCCAAACATCACCTCTTAGGTAGGTGCTACCTGGCAGTGCTCTTCAAACCCCATGGTCTGCAGAGTAACAGACTGAGATGAAACATGGAGTATGCAGTCAGTATATAGAGTGTGTGGCTGGAACTGCTGCAAGATTTTGATATTTTAAAATTCAAATTCAGTGAGACTGTATGTGACCTTTCTCAGAGTTATTTGAAAGCTGCTGCCACTAAAGTAGATGTTTTAGCAGACATTTTTGGCTATTGTATGCCTTTAATTCTCACTCTCATTTCCAACCTTTTCTTGCCATGTCCTACTTAGAGCCAGCTCCCAGGCAGTAGATTGAAGCTGCCAGTAGAAACTGCAAGCAAAGCACTAGGGACGAAAGGGATTTCCTGCATTTCAATCTCAAATAACTAGTAAACATGAATATAAGAAATAAAGGACAAAGAAATCACTCAATTCTTTAACCCAGGTCAGGGTATTTGATGGTGAAGGGTGGGAAATCCATTACATAACGTGTCTAGACACTTTCAGCCAGTGAGTTTCTATGTGAGAATAAACTGAATTCTATATCCAGAGACAGAAGCTTTCCCATCTTGGGTCCTACTTCTTTGCCTTGTGTCCCATTAAACCTGTCATAAAAGTATGTCATGGTTTAATATCACAATGAACTTCTCTTGCTGGGAGCCTGGCTAGTAACAAGGGGTTTTTGCTATATCACTTCCTGAAACATGCAACTCGAATTTACATACAACAATTGAAAGGTATTTCCATTTCCTTCACCCCTGGTAGCTTTGGATCAGGCTGTCACAATTAATTGCTAAGCAGCAAGAACAGTTATAAATTTGATCTAATGCATTCAAATCAAATCTGCTGTTATCTCAAACCCCTCAGGCCCCGTGTTGTGCACCAAAAAGGTTTAAACCAGCTGCTAACTAAGCCCCACACAGTCACTTGCTCACTCTCCCCTGGCTGGACAGGGGAGAGAATAGGAAGTGTAAAAATGAGGAAACTCATGGAAGACTTACAGGCAAAGGCCACACATGCAAGCAGAAAAAAGCAGGAAATTCATTCCCACTTTCCATGGGCAGGCAGGGCTCAGCCTGGAGCCATTAGGTGAAGCCTCTTCTTGGGAAGACAAGCTCTATCACTCCAAATGCTTCCCCCTTTCTTCCTCTTCCCCCATCTCAATAAAGGCTTGGACTCTGTCCTATCACTGCTCATCAGTAAATAAAATATCCCTGTAATATCAGCACTGTTTTAGCACAATCCAAAACAACCATAAAACTACTGTGAAGAGAATTGACTCTCTCACTACCAAAACCACCTCAAAGACAGCCTGAATATTACCATGGGTTGTGTCCTCCTGTCTCTTCCTTCTGTGACTTCACTCAACTCATTTGGGTGTTCACAGATCAAGTGCAATGTAGGGCAGAAGGTGCTTCTAGAACAGGAAACTGCTCTTACAAACCCTCAAAAAGGACTGCCCCATATCCTTTGGTTGCTTTTCCTTGGAAGAGAAACAAGTGGGCTTGTGTTTCCTGGTGTTAGCACACAGGCTGGCAAGGTTAGCACGTGCTACTGACCCTTTCCTCTTGCCCCAGGGAATTGAATTTATTCTGCTTCTGATGCCAAATACAGCACTTACAAGGCTGGAGTTGGGAACAAAGACTGATGGAGGAATGGGAACAGGAAGAGAAAAGTAGTTTGGACTAGTCTTTCTACTGTTTTCCTCCTTTTCAGAGGGGGTGTAGTAAAATAACGTCTTTGGAGGGGAATTAAAACAACAAAAAAAAGGAAGCTGGCTCCTCTGTGCAGTGTTTTTTATTTATTAATTCTCACTTTTTCTCCCTCTCTTCCATCCCCAGGAAGGATGAAAGAACAAAACAATCCAATTACTTATGTCCTCTCTTTTGGCATGATGGAATCACTCCCTTGCTCTCAAAGTAGATTTTTGGATTTTATGAGAGCTTTTGGCAATCACCAGCTCTATCCCTGAGGCCCAGAGCAAAATCTGCAAATGACTTTCAATTTTGACTCCTGAAAAATTTTGAAGGTGCCTTCAGTTGTTCATCCTACCCTTTTTCGCAGGACAGGGGTAATATTGTGGAAGGATGAAGGAGGCAAATTATTGAGTAGAAAAGGGTGGAAAAAAGATCCTAAACAAGTCCAAGCTAGTTCAGGGGAAAGAAAATAATTTCTAATATAAGTGCAATGAATTTATTTGAGCTACTCAGAGAATTTGTTTAGCTCTGCTGACTGTCTTTAGAAAGATTGGATTATATCCCAAGTTTTCTGACAGTATGATGCCTAACAGATACATTATTTCACTTAAGCACATTCAATCCAACTAATTTTAATAAATAATGTTATGAATGCCACAGGTCTTATTTATGTTTACATCAAAGAACTGAAAGCAGTTATGACAACAGTGACTACAGGTAAACCAGCTTGTGTGCTCCAGATGACTGGAGGCTTTGGAAGCAGCTGAAAGTTCTTTCTTGATACTGTGGAAAAAAGAAAATTTTGTTATCTTCCAAAAGATATGGCATAGGTTGGTTGACTGCCTGACCAAATGTATTGCAATCTCAATTCTTTTTAGTTTTAGTCTTTCTTTCTCTTTCTCTTCTCTTTCTCTTTCTCTTTCTCTTTCTCTTTCTCTTTCTCTTTCTCTTTCTCTTTCTCTTTCTCTTTCTCTTTCTCTTTCTCTTTCTCTTTCTCTTTCTCTTTCTCTTTCTCTTTCTCTTTCTCTTTCTTTCTCTTTCTCTTTCTCTTTCTCTTTCTCTTTCCCTTCCCTTCCCTTCCCTTCCCTTCCCTTCCCTTCCCTTCCCTTCCCTTCCCTTCCCTTCCCTTCCCTTCCCTTCCCTTCCCTTCCCTTCCCTTCCCTTCCCTTCCCTTCCCTTCCCTTCCCTTCCCTTCCCTTCCCTTCCCTTCCCTTCCCTTCCCTTCCCTTCCCTTCCCTTCCCTTCCCTTCCCTTCCCTTCCCTTCCCTTCCCTTCCCTTCCCTTCCCTTCCCTTCCCTTCCCTTCCCTTCCCTTCCCTTCCCTTCCCTTCCCTTCCCTTCCCTTCCCTTCCCTTCCCTTCCCTTCCCTTCCCTTCCCTTCCCTTCCCTTCCCTTCCCTTCCCTTCCCTTCCCTTCCCTTCCCTTCCCTTCCCTTCCCTTCCCAGTTTGTAAAGAAGAAACTGGGAATAGAAGAATGATTTTTTAAAAATTAATTACGAATATTATTTTTTAACTTATTTTTATAATTCCTGTTTGTACTGCATAGAAGATAGTGCATATATAGACATACTTTTCAGGGTAACTGCTTCTCTTAGCAAACTCTTCCTTGCTGATTAGTCCATTCTATTTTCAGTTCTGTGAACTGAAGGTGAATGTGTGGAAGAGATAGAATATGCTTTTTCTCTTTCCAGCTGCACTGCTGCTTCCTAATAACAGAGTCCTCTAAATCACCTACAGTAACCCAGCAAGTAACAAAAGCAGTAAATTTTGCACTCATTTAGCATTATGCTGTTTCCAGAAATTCTTTACACTGGAAAGCTGAGAGCAGATGGGATCTAATGGCACAACTGGCTACTGTAGAGCAGGGAAATACTGAAATCCCAGCTCTGTGCTGGGTGAAATTGGTTACCCATAATCTGCTCATGCCAGGCACGGCTGGCACAGGGCAATGCTACAGGAGGATGTGAGCTGAGGGAAGGGAATCCCTGGAGTCGTTTGTGCATCCTAATGAGCAGCTGTGTGACTTGAGGTTCAGTTTGTCTGATGGGCAGGTAAGTATCAAGGGCAATGTTGTCCCAATGCAGTCTGCATTGTTTTCTGAGAGGCTTTTGCTGGCTTTCAGGGATGTGTGTGCTTGGATCTGAACCACAGTGAGGGGACATGGAGCTGCCTTGAGTTATCATGGGGAGGGTATTACAGACACAGTGGTAGTATGTGCACACTCCAGTGGGTTAACTACCAATTTACTATTTAACATTAGCTGGACTCTTTTCCCATTTTTCAACCAAGGCTACTGAATGGAGACCAGGAACCAAATAGAAGGAAGATACTAGCGGAAAAAAAAAAAAAAAAAAGAAAAAAGGAGGTGGAGAGAGAGAGAAATTGGGTTGATAATGATTGTGGAAATGAACCTGAATAGTAGGATACTCAAGTAGCACATTTTCAATGCTGTCAATGGCAATGAAAGTAAGACCAGAAATGCCAGCAAGGAAAATGAGCAAATGCAAGAAAAAGCTAAAAAGGGAGACAGGCTGAAAGAGCATTTGCCTGAAAGACAGGCAAAAAGAGTTTTATTGTTTGGTAAATTCATTATCTGCTGGGCATGGGTGAGTATTGAAATTACTAATGAAATTGATGAGTTGGCTTTTTTTCAAATACTGAGTTGAATTGCAATCACCAAGACATTATTACTTTACCTAATGTGAAAAAACGATATTCCCTTCCCATTAATTCCACAGAAATCAGCAGGCATTTAAATCAAATAATAAAGAATAGGGATTAAGGCTTTTCACTTAGAGTGCTGTTCACATGTCAGTGCCATTTTGACTGGGATTTTTTTATAAGTTACATTAGGAAAGAGAACCTATTCTAGATGTCACAGATTTTCTTGTGCTCATATTAATTGGACTACAATTCAGACTGGAGAAACTTGATCACAAAAGTCACTGAACATATGCACTTTTCTGTATGTATGGCTTATGTAAGCTCTGTCTTAGAAAAATCAAGCAGTTGTGCAGAAGACATGAAAGATTTATGCAGAAATATTCTGCACATTGGATTTTTTTAAAATAAAAACTGCTGAGAGTATATAGCACAGGACAATGGACTAAAAGCCAGGAAAAAAAAATACTGCCAGCAAAAGGCAAGCCAATAACAGGAGAGTGAGAAAGAAAGCATATGTATTTTCTTGTAGTCCTGAATAAGTCATATTAAAGTTAACATTACAAGAAATCACTCTAATGGAACCTGCTTATACATCCTCCTGATTTACCTCATTCCTGTCTCTAGCTGTAAACTCTCTGGGACTTGTTCTGTGTTTTCATTTTGTGTTTGTACAGGGCTCACAAAATGGATAAACTCTGGATGGGGGCTCCTAGAGGACAGTGCAAAATGGAATGAAAATTATTGGTAATGATAATGAATAAAAATAATAATAGTAATCTTAAACATTAGAACAGTTAGTGAAATTACCTGGTTGCATTTAAAAAGTACAGCAGACTCATTTCTCTTAGACATGATTTTCCAGAAGACCACCACTAAAGAAGAGTAGGGAAGATCAGGTCAGACTATATTATGTGAGCAACTCCCCATTTGTCATCCTAGAAACTTCCAAGTGAAAAAACCCCACTAACCTAAAAAAACCTAACAACACAGTTGAAACATCCCTCACACAAACATGGTGCATGTAAACATATGCAAATTAGTTCTGCAGCCATGTCTATACCATTTTATGGAATCAGATTTGTGACCAGCTTTCAGGATGTCCTGAGGGTGCTTTGCTAAATAGAAACTAATGAACATGTGGGCAGGGGTCCCTTATTAGCAAAACCTGGAATAGCTAGACTTATTTAAACAGTGCAACATTATGCTAAACATCATGCACTTGTAAACTGTGCAGAAAGATTCCAATCCAGTAGCTGCAGAACAGGTAATTTTATAAGTAAAAGGCCCTGTGAAATCCAATATCTGAGACTGTTAAAATGTTATCTACTGAGAGACAATGAAGCTATAATCAGGTGACACTATCTGAGGAATTAGGGTCTCCAGATCTTTATAGAGTAAATACAGACAGAATCGGCCCTGGGTTGTTTCAGGGGCTAAGCCAAAATCAATTTTTCAAGTAAAAGCTATTGTTTATTTTCTGTGTGTCAGGCTTCTGATCTCTGTTAGTAGATAAATCCTTTGGTCAGTAGCACTGGCCTGTGCATCACAAAAACACATTAACAGTAAATAGGACCTTCCAGCTCTTCAATCTGGGCAGCAGGAAAGACTGAGATATATAGTACCTAAAGACAGACAAAAAATTAAAGAGAGATGCCTGATCCTTCTTATGACTAATGCTTTATAGCTCCTATTTCATTTTTCTACTTGACCTGTGATCTCTCTTTTCAAGTTTCTATCTCTAGACCAAATAAAACCATAATTCAGAAATTGTATGAATGACAGTATCAACTTTAGTTACATAAAAGCTCACTTATATGTCTAAAATCAGTTAAAATGGATTTTAAAACTCTATTTAACTTAATGAAGTCCTAGATCATTTAAAAATTTGCTTAATTGTCTCACCAGATTCATATGCACAGTGTATTTACAGTATGAAAATGACCCAGTGAAATCTCCTTATAAAGACTCACTTTTCTTGCTTTTTAAATAATTTTTGTTACTTTCAACTTTTGTTACTTTTTGGAGCTTTCATTTTATTCACCTGGATGCATGAATATCCTAATTGCTCTTAAGTGTGAAACCTGATCATGCAGTTTCACTTTTCTTTTTTTCTTGGTGACGTTGTTGTCTGTTTTCCTGTCCTTTCTCCACTTTCTTCTGAGGGCCAGAAAACCAGCCAGACTTCAAAACATGTTGTGAAAATTGGCAGGAAAATAAGAAATTCCAGATCAAAGACCAGCACGCTCAAAGTTAAATATAGTTCCAAGGAGAGCAGAAGGCAGTAAGTTCCAGCATCTCTGCTGATGTGGTCACTGCAGTAGAACTGCCCTTCCCAATCATGTGAATTCAAAAGACTCATATTTGATTTTTAAACAAATTTGGATTTTAATTACTGCAGATATTCCTGGCATCTTTCAATGTTATCATTAGGGCATGAACACTTTTCTTTCATGCTGTAATCTAGCATAACTGTATTAGACTGAGCCATGAGCCACACATTTCACTTACTCTCCAGTATTTGCTGTAATCATGCAGGCTTGATGTAACAGTGTGACTTGGGTTTTGCCAAATCCAATATATTTAATTTCTTTTAGAGACAGGATTTAGGAGCACAGACAAGGCAGGCTCAAAACTTAAAAGGGTACAAGAAGAAATTTATTAATAACACAAAAAGAATTCAGAATAAGATTCCTATATTATTCCCTCCTCTCTTCGTTCCACATTTCTTAACAACATCATACAGAAAACACTTCAATCAGTTATACACCCAAATAATCATTTCAGTTCACTTAAGAGAGAAAAGTTTCTTTTTTGATTTAGGCTTAGGGGGTGTCTTCACCTTCGCAATCTACATCCGCCTGGAAAAATATTGCAGATTATGACTTTCCTCTAATCTCTACAGTCCTTCCAGGGTTGTGCTATGGGTTATGTTACACACATGGGGTACTACTTTTAAAGGCAGGCTGCAGAAAAAAAAATTCTCTTCATCTCCTTCTCTATCAAATGTCTCTGTTCATATTCCAGTCCCAAAACCGAGACCTCCATTTCCCTGAAGCAAAATGTCTTCTTCTCAAGCAACCAGCCCACCCCAAGTATTATATATATATATAAATATATAATTCCCCCAGTTGAAAGGAATTTTATTGTAGTCACCATCCCCTTAGCCCACAAAAAAAGGTTTTCAGCTACTCATCAGTTGCATCTTTTCAATCTCTTCCCATCAGGAGCTTTATCTTCATTCTGCTGACTTCTGTAGACTACATGCTTTATTTCTTCTCATTCAGGGGAGCTCAGGAGATCGAGAATCTTATCAAGGCATTAAAAAGACTTAAAATTGTATCCAGATTGTGAAGAAGCCACATGGGCAGCTGGAGGCCTCTTATGCCACGTGGAGAGCTGATCCAAGCCGAGCCGGGGGCCAGCAGGGCTGGGGTCATGCCGGGGCCATGCGGCCGAGGCCATGCAGAGCCAGTGCTGGAGCCATACAGCCGGTGCCATGCAGAGCTGGAGCCATGCAGAGCTGGAGCCATGCAGAGCCGGAGCCATGCAGAGCTGGAGCCATGCAGCCGGTGCCATGCAGAGCTGGAGCCATGCGGAGCCGGAGCCATGCAGAGCTGGAGCCATGCAGAGCTGGAGCCATGCGGAGCCGGAGCCATGCAGAGCTGGAGCCATGCAGAGCTGGAGCCATGCAGCCGCTGCCATGCAGAGCCGGAGCCATGCAGAGCTGGAGCCATGCAGAGCCGGAGCCATGCAGAGCCGGTGCCATGCAGAGCCGGTGCCATGCAGAGCCGGAGCCATGCAGAGCTGGAGCCATGCAGCTGGTGCCATGCAGAGCTGGAGCCATGCAGAACCGGAGCCATGCAGAGCTGGAGCCATGCAGAGCTGGAGCCATGCAGCTGGTGCCATGCAGAGCTGGAGCCATGCAGAACCGGAGCCATGCAGAGCTGGAGCCATGCAGAGCTGGAGCCATGCAGAACCGGTGCCATGCAGAGCCGGAGCCATGCAGCTGGTGCCATGCAGAGCTGGAGCCATGCAGAACCGGAGCCATGCAGAGCTGGAGCCATGCAGAACCGGAGCCATGCAGAGCCAGAGCCATGCAGAGCCAGAGCCATGCAGAGCTGGGGGCCACCAGGCCAGGGGGTTGCCCGACGTGGGGCCGTGTGGGGCTGCCCGGAGTCGGAGCCGGAGCGGAGCCGAGGCCGCACAGGGGCCACCTGGGGCCAGGCCCCGGGGGTTGCTATCGGCCTGGCGGCCCGGAAGGCCAAAGAGGCAGTTATCTTAATCCAATGTGATTTGTGAAAGCAAAATAACTTTTAATTGTTTTCCTGAGGTGTCCACTACTAAATCAGCTCTCTCATCCCAGCACCTCATACGGGAAGCCCCCAGAGACAGGACAGCCCTCCCACTCCCCAGGCTCACCTTGCTTTTCTCAGGCGAACCCACCCCATTCCCCCAGCACGTGAAACCAACACACTTGAGCAGGGGCAGACTATCACAATATTAACTATTTCTACTCTCCTCTTATTTTTGAATGCATAAGACTCAAAATTTCTCCTACTTGCAGCCCTTTTTTTTTTTTGTATCTTTCTTTTGAGCAGTTCCTTCAGTGAAAAGAGCACTTCTGTGAGCATCACATTTTTGTGTACCTGGTTTCCCACAGTATTCTGTGTTTGAAACCTGTTTAGCAGCCTATATTTTTTTTCATTTGTCTCTATTGACACTGATATGTGCTCTCTCCTCTGCCTGGGCACATATTCTCACAAAGCTTTTAAATCTTTATAGAGCAGAGACTCACATCAGGTAGGAACTGGCTGGTGCATCCAGCTGCAAAGCTAACAGAGAGATTTTATAAATGGAAAATACATTAGAAAATATAAATGTACATTGTCCTCAAGTCTAGACTGCTCTCATTTTTCATGTACCAAAGAAGCCACATGGGCAGCTGGAGGCCTCTTATGCCACGTGGAGAGCTGATCCAAGCCGAGCCGGGGGCCAGCAGGGCTGGGGTACAAAAGAAATTATGCATACTGCCTTGCCTTACTTTTGCACTCCAATCTTGTTTCATTTCTTACCCCATCACATGGATCCTCCATCCAAAGGACCTCCATGAGGAAGCAGCAGGGGTTCACAGCTCAGATACTGAGCCCACCTTGTGTTAACAGCCAGCTAGACAACCTGGTTGCTGAGAAATTGATTATTCATTGAAAAGACAGTGGGTAATCTTAGATTTGAGCCATTATGTTATTCTTAGAGTAGTTTCCTAACAGAAACAGAGACCATAGATGCCTTTCCATTCCCTGATAGTGTCCTGCATAGTCCATCTCCAGAGCAGTGCTGTAGGAATCCAGCTCTCAGTAGATTGTGTTAATCAACTGCTATGAACATAAAGCTGGATTTCACTCCCATGCTTGTAAGGTTTCCCCCTGCTGTGCTCTGATTGCTTCAGTTTTTTGGCATAACTCAGCACAACCTGCCAGATGGTTTGCTCACAAAGGGAATTCTCTTTCAGATAGCTTCTGGAATTTTCCCAACGACAACCTCTTCTTGTTCTGGATATTTCTGGGTCCTTCCAGCTTACCTCCTTTAAATGCAAAAAATACCACTGCTAATGCACCTCTCTTCTTCATTCATCCTCTCTCCCCCAAAAAACAAAAATTCATTCAGGTTATATAAGTAAATAGTACAATCGTCTCTTTTATAGTCAGTCACTAGGAGTTTTTTTAAAATTATTACCCACAACCTCAAAACATAAAAAAAAACCCAATAAAAAACCTATCATTTACAGTGTATTCCATATAGAGTTATGTATATTAACTAAGAGTTATCTATGTGAAAAATTGGGGGCTGAAAAATTTTGTTTATCCCTAAGTCTGTTTTTTTGGAGATAATGAAACCATTTTTTTTCTAGCAAACTTTATTAAACACTTTGACTTCTACAGAATGTGGACCTGCTTTTCCTTAGAACTCCTCTCCCTGTCAAGACTCTTTTACATTTACTTCTCTGAAAAATCCCTGTGTTTTTTATGTTTTATAGATGTTCTTTGATGATTGAAAAGGGACATCTCTATTTCTTGTGAATAGTTTCTTGGGCCACAGGGAATATTAACTTTGTACACTGCTGTCTATTTGGAAAACCCTTCACTTATAGTTGTGCAATTTAGGTTTCAGTCTCAAAATAAGCATTTTGGAAGTTTCTTAATTTTTTGCTTCTTATGTAATTGTTTAGGGCAGTTTCTGTGTGCTAATATAAATCACAACTTTATTGTTTATTTTGAAAAGCCTTTTGTCTGAACATTATTTCTCTCGTATTTCAAAACTTTCTTGTTTCTTGGGTTTCCATTCAAACTTGTACTCCTTTTTTATATTATAGAAACTGAATCAGGCTGGTCATAAACTTTGGGAAAAGCCCAAAACAGTTTCTTCTGCTGGCTCTTCTGGCCCACCTTGAAGTAAAAGAGGCTTCCTTTTTTGCTGGAAGATAAGGAATACTAGATTTAGTTTTTGGTTGTGAGAATAAGACACCTGAATGTGGTAGTCTGATGTTGTGACCACACTGAGCAACATCACAACCGGTAAAGATAATGAAATAGGATAAGACCTCAAAAAATGTGTAAAAGACAGACTTGGAGTCCACTTCTTCTTTGATAAGCCTGTAAATGTGATGGACCCCAATAACTTCTTGTAGAATGTCTAATTTGTCAATGGATATCTTCCATTTTCTCTTTCAAATAGCTCTTTTGCAATACATCTCATTGATCTTTCAAAAAATTCACATTTGATTTTGTTAGGTACTTATTCTTTCTAGGAGAGATACATCATTAAATGATTGGGAGATGAGAAGGATTTAAAAGCTAATTAACACAGATCAAAGCTCTGCAGATCAACAGCACTGTCTGAATTGTCTCCATTTTAAACAATAACAATAATAATAATAATTTCTCTCTAACCACACATCTAGAAACAAAAAATTGAAGTGGAAATTACTCCTTCAAGAAAAGAAATAATAATAATATCTGCCAGTCATAAATGAGGCTTAAACTCACCAAAGTCAGAGTGAATTCTTAATCTTTAACTGTTACAAGGCCATCATGAAATTTCCTATAATATTATTATTGTATATTAATTCTTTTCTTTTTTGCATTATCAAATCATCCCTCTACCTAATGGAACTCAACTTTCCAAAACAAACACTTATTCCCTTTACTAAAAGGAAAATGAACACCAATCCCCAAACTGAAAATTAGCCTTCAGGGATTACAAAGGATGCCTTTGGATATCCCATTTGAAAATAACTGATTCTCTGTCACCATTTTCCTTGGCTGCCAAGGACACTAGCAGATGTCATAGCAAAGACTTTTAAATATGGACTGGATTTACCTTCATGCTGCACAGTCTGCTGGATCCCTGTTCCAGCTGTTGGGAGCTTCAACTTCTACCCACTGGATCTTTACAAAACCGTGGCTGGAGCACTCTCTGGAAGTACTCCACAAGTCCTGTGAGGATTTCTTTGCTTCAGAGTCCATTGGGAACACAAACCTTTTGCTCAAGAAGTAATAGTGTCAGTGGAGTAAAAGATAATATTTTCTCTTTATTCTCTTACAGATACAGAACTACTTGAAAAGGTCTGATTGATCCCTGGAATAGCATAGAATCACAGGATCAGAGAATGGTTTGGGGTTGCAAGGTGCTTGAAAGACCCTCTAGTTCCAACCCTTCTGCTATGGTCAGGGACAGCTTTCACCAGATCAGGTTGCTCAAAACCCCAGCCAAGCTGTCCTGAATCCCTCCAGTGGATCCACCACTTCTTTGGGCAACCAGTTCCAGTATTTCACCACCCTCACAGTCAAGAATTTCTTCCTAAAATTCGATTTAAACTATTCTCTTCCAATTTATAGTTATTCCCCCCTGCCCTATCACCACCTTCCCCTGTAAAATGTCTCTCTGTCTCTCTTGTAGCCCTTTTTGGCTACTGGAAAAGACTCTAAATTACCCCCAGAGCCTTCTCTTCTCCAGCTGAACAGCCCCAGCTCTCTAGGCTATCTCCATAGGAGAGGTGTTCCATCCCTCTGATCATTTTTACACTCCTCCCCTGGACCCACTTAAATAAGTCACCAGGCATTATTGCAATTTTCAGGCTGTATATCAGACTTCAACAGGAAAACCAACAAATTTTTGATTAAAGAACCTAAGCAACCATCAACTATCCACTCAATTCAGAATGTGTTTTTCTTTCTCTAAACTCTTCAATTCAGAAATATTTTTGAAATTTTCTAGAATAACTTAGAACAGCTGAGAAGAGTAAATATACATAGAAAAAACACAATTAGGAAAATACTGGGGAGACACAGTAACTCAATCATTTATTGTTCTTTGCACCTGAAATGTGCATTTTGAAGACATATTCACTTACCCACACATACAGCTATTCTCACTGAGTACAGGCCATGTAAACAAATACCCAAATACATATGTGCACAAAATTAATTTAAATTAGAAGTATTGATGAAAAGACTTTATTCTTCTGCCTGGTTTAAAAATTCTATTTTTCATCTGTACAGCCTTGTGCCTTTAAATATAGGAAGAAGGGTAGATAAGATTTGGGTTAGGGTAGGGTTTGAATTAAAAAGGAGCACACAAAATAACTCTGTCTGTATAAGCTTGGAAAATACATTCACCCCTGATCTAAAGAGACACCAGAGATTAAAGTGTGATCCATCACAAAAGCACAGAAATAAATTATACTATGGCTGCTCTCAGTGTGAATATCCATATTTACATGCACAAAAGAAGAGTCATCTGCTAATAAGAGTACTTGTCACCTGCCATTAATCTATGCCAAGAGCTTGTACACTCCTATCAGGAGGAGTGAAGCTTATCTTGCAAGTTTGGGCACTAATAGCACACGAGCAGGTTCAGCTCAGGATCAGAGATGAACCTGTTCTGCCTGAGTTCCAAGCCAAGCAGAAGCTGGGTGAGCCAGTTTTCTGCAGCCCCAATTGGCAGCAAGATGTTCTGCTTCTCAAACTTTACAAGCTACAAATGCTAACCTCGACTCCAGGCTGTTTGAAGGATGTGCAAGGTGATCTCCAGTCCTCAAGAAAAAGTCTTAGAAAGTGCTGTCAGATGGCCCAGTCTAGACATGATGCCAACACCTCCTCTTTGGATCTGTCTCCCTGAATCTGATTTGACACAGGAGACCTTTTTTGAGTTTAGTATGCCAAAGGAAGTACATTAAAGGTTAGCATCAGCTTTGCCATACGTCTTTGGTAAGTGCCTAGGATCATGTTTGTTCTAAAGGGCAGCATGAAAACTCTCGAAGGGCATGCTGGGCTAATTCATCAATTGCATCCTCCAGTTAAATCATGATAACCAGCAAAATAAAAAAGATTGTCTGGTCATTAATAATCCAGTATCCAACCATGATTTTATGCTATTATTCTAGTGTGCCAGATATTCCAGATAATTTCGTTTTCTAGCCCTCCTCTACACTGACATTGCTTTCTCATTTTGCATCACTAGAATGTTCTTTCATAAACAATATTTTTTTGCCTTTATCAATCAAAAGATTAACTATGATCAGACCAATAGCTGCTACTTAAAGAATTTCATTAGTGATCAGGTTCCACACAAAATGTTCTTTTTAGTACAACCTTCAGTGCACTCTAGGTGTCATTAACACTGTATCAAATGCATTTCTTTCTGCAAATTATTAATAATTTTCTCTTGTAACTAATAAGAAGCATTTTCTTCATGACTTGGAAATGCTTATAGATGTGCTGTGTCTGTATAAAACTGTTCCAAGTTTAGAAAATGTGTTTACATGCCCAACAATAGGAGAGGGTGCACTGGTGGTGTTGGTGTTAGTGTTTAGATTATAGGTAGACAACACCAGGAAAAATTCAAAATAATATCTTCCATCTGAGAGTGTGAAGAGTAGAACTTGTGCCAAAGAGCACTCTAAAAATGACATGATTCCAATTTTATTTTTATGATATCTCATACATTTTTTTTACGTGTACAGTCACAAATTAGACAAGGTGAAGAAAACTTTTTTGAAAAAAATGAATAAATCAGTATTTTTCTGTGTTCTTTATTCAGATAGGACACATCATAGCCTGACTCCTTGGAAATTGTTATTATTATTCTTACAATATATACAAAACTGTCACTGAAAAAAGGAGAGGCTTAGTTATAGCAGAAAAAAGAGCTAATAAAGTTTCACTCTGCTATTGTACTTTACCTTTGTTTTTGAGGCTCTCTAACAGTTTTTTCTTGTGCTTTAATGAAAATCTAGAGTTCAGTCTTTTAGGAAAAAGTAATATATTAATCTATTCTGCCAGCAAGCCTTACTAAAATTTAAATGTGTGTCTCTGATGAATAGTTGATCTATGAACACAATATTTTACCAGTTCAGGACAGAAAAATATCGACTGCTCCCCCTGATCATTGAACTATGTAGCATGTAAATACAAATATTTTGTTCTGGTGAAATCCATCTTAGACCAGCTCCTTGCTTTCCTTTAAAAAAAAAAAAAAAAGTAAGCTCCTTCCTCATCCTATTTAATCTTTTCTTCAACCCACTTAATTGACTTTTTCTATAAATTGGTCATCTTTCACAGTACTTCAGCATTAATTATTATACCTCTTTCTTCCCAATGCATATCCAGAAAACAAAACACTATAGAAAAATTCACTATACCTTTCTAATTAAGACTGGATCAAGGATTTAGCTTCATTGTTATGTATGAAAAAGACAGCATGTGCGGTGCTGAGCGCAGAATAAATTTTCTGATCATTTGTATGTAAATCCGTCAATTAGTTTATGAGGAAAAAAATTTAAAATATTGCCTTTAAGAAATTTAACACCTGCTGTACCTCCCTGGCCCACAGCTTTCCTCACCACCAGGGCCCTGCCCATGGAGCCCCTGTGCCAAAGCTGGACCCAAACAGAGACTGCTGAGCCCCAGGGCACCCCAACCTTCCAGGATTTCCTTCTGCCTCTTCAAAAAAGAGTGCAGGTTTTGTTAGAACATGGCTGGTTTTGATCACCATGTTCTTCAGCCTCTGTGGATGGGTGGGAGCTGCACAAAACCAGCTAATCAATAGTTATCTGGGTGAGGAAAAACAAATAACCAAGAAAAGTTTTGAAAAAGTGTCTCACTGCTACACAATATTGACAAAGACCTACTGGGAAGCTAAATCTGCCAATCAAACTAATTGGATTTAGCAGGAAATGATGGATTGAAGACGTATGAAAATAACCATCAGTGTGACTGAAAAATGAAATGCCAAATAAATTTACAATAGCAGCCATATCTAGTATATCAGCCTCCTGTCTGCCTAACCTGTGGCAGAGAGAATAAATCATAAATTTTGGGCTCTCCTGCCAAGATAGAAACATTAATCACATACAGTCTGCAGGTCCTGCTTTGAATAAATGTAACTTCTGACATAATTTTTGGCAAAACCTGCAAGACGGTGTATGCCAGAATTAGGTTTGAAACCAATATTTGTTCTTGTCATAGAAAGCATATTACATAAAATTATGTTAAAGTGCTCTGTCAATCAAATAACCCATTTTTGTAATATCTCAGATTTTTTTTTCTGCTGCTTCTTTACCATGCAGTTGCATATTTTAATGTGTTCAGAGCAAAGGAATATCTTAGTATCATTATGAAGCTAATTTTATTATAAAATTTTAATTATAAATTTTAATGTGGCAACCATCACATATTTTTATGTTGAGTTCCTTGCAGAGATTCATTAGAGCAGCCCTAATTATTACAGCTTCTTTTCATTTTCATTAGAAATATGAAATGAGAGACATAATTGTTTCCTTCAGAGAAAAATTGCAGTTCAACAAGGTTTGAAGACTTAGTCTAAAGCAGGATTTTTGGTTCATTCTCTTTTGTATCCAGGCCAGTAGGCCCTGATTCCTTAGCAGCAGTTTGGGAACAGTATCAATATTGCAACTAATTTTTCTTGAGTTTAGAATACAATGTGATTTTCAGCATGTTTTCAATCTTAAAATTGATCTAGCTTTTGGTTCTTGTTTTTTTGTTGGGTTTTTGGTTTTTTTTTAATCTTTGATTTCTGTACAGCACAAGAAGACTTTTAGTGTTTGACTGGGTTGAAAACCCAGTGCAACTGAATAGTTCAAGCAAGAATTACAGATACATATTTGCTAGCTATGGAAGTCCCAGTTTCCATTAAGTTAATATTTCTTTTACTTTTCAAGACCTTCTGTATTCCACTGCAAAAAAAAAACTTCCCAAATGGCTGGCAGAACACTAAGCTCCTTGCTGAACTGTCATACCACAAAATGTTTCTGGATAAAAGTGTTCCTTCTTACCACAGAAGTCTTAAAACTGACTTTCAGTGATCTGCAGAGAGCTCATGTTGATTTTCAGCAAAGAATTTTTTTTTTTAAACTGTAACATACTCATTGGTAACTCAAGGCTGCAGAACATTTCTATTAAGTTTTTGAAAAAATATTATCCTTGAAAACACAGTCAGGTAGATATTGTGCTCATGTTGCATCTAAATCATGTTTTCTCACAGAAAAACAATTGAGAATCTTCTGTACTATCCTGTAGTCAAGGTTAGTGCTACAGGGATGGGACATAGATGTACTATAACAATTATTTGCATAGATTCATACTGCAGACATTGTGCTATGTGCAGCATATATCTATAGAATAATATACATGTAGTCTGCATCTATAGATATTGTATAAGCTGTACATGGAGTGAATAAACATTACACACATAGTATGCATGCATTAGTGAGTTATTTCAGGCATTGGAACAGGCTGCCAAGAGAAGTGCTGGAATCCCCATCCCTGGAAGTGTGGCTGTGAGTTGGGGGTATGGTTTAGTGGTGAATATGTTAGTGCTGGCTTGATGGTTTGGCTTGATCTTAGAGTTCTTTTAAAACTTGAGTGATTTTATGATTTACTATCTACATACAATAAATGCACAATACATATGCTGTAAGCATTTATACACATTCTACTTGAATAACAATGTTTGTTTCATTCTTTTCCTGAAAGTAGGAAAAGATGGAAACAACCAAATGGAATCAAGGCAAACCAACAACAAACACACCAGAATTAAACCCATACCCACTGTCAGGGACAATCAAATAACTCCACTGTGGGCTTTTGTGCTTATATTTAGACTTAAAAGCAAAAGCTCTGTAAATGGTGAATGTTACCATATCTTCAGTGAAACACACAGGTGTACACTATGTGTACATAGTATTTGAATGTTGTGATTTGTATAGTTACTATTGATCATATCACCAAAATTATAATAAATGAAATGTGAGAGAAGGGGAAAACACTCACAACATTGGTCTTGACTTTAGCTCCTGATTGTATCAATCCCTTGGCACTCTGATGGCATCAGAATGGTCAGCTGTGATTGCCTGTCTAAGACCTTCAGCTCTCTTAATGGATATAAAAGCAACAATAACAGTAATGAATGCTTCAAGAAAATAATTCTAGTCCATAGGCTAGGTTGTCACCTGAATTACTGCCAGGTCAGCTGCTGCTCTGCAAGATGGCAAGATAGTCAAACATCAGTGACAGCCAAAAAGGATCATCTATTCTTGCATTTGTCTCTGCTCTTCTTCACATGCTTGAAAGAATTTAAGAACATGTTCTACTCCTCTTGAAATGATTGCATCTAAATTTTCTCCTGTCATGCATCAGAATTTTTTTCCTCTATTTGAATGGTCAGATTTTGGAACTGCAATAAGATCAGAGAGACAGTAAACCACAAGCAAATGTGCTTTATATTTAGTGGGACAGATGGTCTCAATTACCATATCTTGTTTCTTGTGCCCTATATTTTCCACTTACCCTGTTAGACCTTTCATATATTTCTAATGAGAAAATTGGGTAGATTTAAAATTTTATTTTAAGGATTATTTTTCTGAAAGCTTTGGTTTAGTAGATGAATTTAAATTATTTTTCTAGGAAGAAAGCCAATATGGGACAAAGGCATTTTCCCTGAAGAGAAATGGAAAATATTGCTGTGCAACAATTCAATATGTTACTATGCTGTGGTTTAACCCCAGCTGGCAACTAATTCACAGGTAGCCACTCACTCATCCTCCCCCAGTAGGATGGGAGAAAAAATGCATGGTTTGAAATAAAGACAGTTTAGAGTTTAGGTAGGGAAAGGAAAAAAAAAATCATACATGCCAGCAAAAACAAAACAGAGCATTCATGCCCTCTTCCCATGGGCAGGCAGGTTTTCAGCCAACTCCAGGACAACTCCATTTTGTACAATGGTGACTTGGGAAGAGAAAGGCCATAACATTTTTCAGCAAAGAAAATTATTTTTTCAAACTGTAACATATTTCCCCCCATTCTTTCTTTTCCCCCAGTTCCATGTGCTGGTCATGGCCCCATGAGCTCTGGGATATCCCTGTGGCCAGCTGGGAACAGCTCTCCCAGCTTCCCAAGCCTGCTCACTGCTGAGGCGGGTGAGAAGCAGAAAAGGCTTTGACTCTCTGCAAGTCAATACCTGAAACAGCCATAACAAAAGTTATTATCAGCACCATTTTTTGGCCCAAATCAGAAACACAGCCTCATAAAATTTGTTGGGAAGAAAATTAACTCTCTCCCAACCAAAACCTGTACACACTGTTATTGAAGAAATTTAGTCTTGGGTTAAACCAGCATTTCACTGTTTAGCCAATTATCTTAAGATTTTGACTAACACCTGAATGGAGCAGTCAGTTCTAGGTAAGAAAATTTTCTCTCTAGACACTTTAAAGTTCCATAGCAATTGTGAAGCTCTAATTGATTACAGAACAATAGCTGCACTAATAGCCTCAGAAAGGGTATTTCCGAGCTTTATGTGTGTTTGTGTTCTGTACAGCACTGTTTTTCCAAAAGCATTTTCACTGAGTCTAGCCCACAAAAAATTACATTAGCATTGCATTTATTAGCATTAGATGGTATGCCATTATTATGAGGTCAGAATATAACACCAGAGCATGGAAATGATGCTGGTCCACCCAGGTGGAAATTGAGAAATTGAAGCCAGTTGCAATTTGCAAGTGCATCTGTGGTGTCACAGTTCTTCCTGTTCTAAATCATTTAACACTGGCTCACTTAGGAAAACAAAACGTCTTGTATGTTCATTTAAATATTGTGAATAATATGGAATTATAATTTTCAAATAGCAAGGAATGTAAGAGGTGATGTAGTCTACTATTGGAAAAGTTTATGCAAAAGTTATTAAATTATTAAGTTATTTGTTTAAAACAAAGTCATATATCGTGATTGTGAATTCTTTTTTAGCCTAATTTATTTTATTTGCTGAAAACTAATGTAATTTCTTGGCTACTGCATTTCTTTCTTTTAAATACAATATATGTAAAATAACTTAAACTTTGTTCATTTTTTTTTTAATTGTGGCAAATTTTGTGGCTTATTTTCACTTTTTACTTTTGTGTTTTGGTTTTCAGTCATGAACAATGAACAATGATGCTTCATCAAAGGGAGCAGATAGTTCTACTTGTAAATTTATCAACAGGGAAAACATCGTAGTGGCATGAAAGGGATCTCTTACTGATTAAGTAAGTGTTTCAGAAATTTTTAATCACAGGAACTCACACCAAGTATTCATAAAAATATTTACAAGGTTCTGTTGTTACTAATCACATCTCTTTGGTGGTTGGTTGGTTTTTTGGGTTTTTTAAAGTCTCATCAGAAATTCCCTATATTTTTTCTATTTATCTTATTTAGGGTGGAATGCTGCTGTATTTCCCAGTGTGCCAGATGGTTGGAGAAATGAAGATACAATCACCTCTCCTGAAATTTACATAAAAATGAATGTACTGACATAAAATTAAAATCAAAGGGAAAAAATATCACAATGACCTTGATGAACTTAGAAAAAGGAGACAATTGAGGAAAAAATCCCAGCAACTAAGAGGAACTGTAAAAAGTCTCCTACTGTTTTAAGTATGTGACTTCAATAATTTTCTATTTTTATTTTCAGTATTTTGCTGCTTGAGTAAGTATAGAACAGAGCCTGAGATCCAACTCTGCATTTATTCTGTAGCTATAACCCTTCAGTTAAAATATTAAGGAAACAGCTATTTTCTTTCTTTTCCTTCAATTTGTTATTAAGCTGCAGTTCTGACCTTCCCCAAATTTATTGTAATACAGGTTTCACAGAACTCCTCTTCATTTTGAATTAATTGCTTTAGAATATTTTTGAAGGATGCAAGGCACCTACCTGGGGATGTGCTCTATTAGAGTTTAGTAGCATTCAATATTTAATAGCTTCTGCTTTTCAGAAGCTTTCTTCAGAGGATAAAGATGAGAGTTCAGGAAATGAAACAGAATATAGAAACTCCCAGTTTCAAACCACACAGCTGGAAAAATCTGGTAACTATAATTACCACTAGTCATTATTGCTGAGAATTTGGGAACTCCTCATGAAACGATCCAAGGAATACTTATTATTACTGCTGTTCTTACACAATTACACAAAAAAGTATGTCCTGATGTGTACAGCTCAAAGACAATTTTTGAGTTTTGGAAACATACTTTGAAGCCAAGTAATTCTTTTTTTTTTCCAATTCTTTGCATTTTATTGATGATCAAACTTAGTATAGCTAGTCCTGTCTCCAGACTGGTTGTCTGAATTGAGAGTCCCAGAGCTCCTCATGGACCTGATGGGTCTCTGCTTGTGGCATCTAAAACCTGAATCTAAAGCAGATCTCAGCTTAACCAGTATTTTTCCAAAAGAAAAAATCCCTTCTGTCTTTTACTTCACTATTAGAGAGGCTGCAGAGACATAAACTAAAGGTGGTTTGCTAAAGGTTATGTTGTTTCTGCCGTGCTGTATTTTGCACATGAATAAAATGAGAAGGCTGCAGTTTCCAGTCAATCAATGTTTGAGGAAATAGCAAATCTTTAAAAAGTTCAGCTTAACTGTTGCAAGCTTTCACTTGAAATATGGCATTTTGTGTCACCTCGTTGAAAGTTCATAGCAACTGTTGAAGGCAGTAAGAAAATTACTGGTAATTTTAAATCCTCAGCTTCATTTGACAGCTCTATGCTTTAGGATTCAACTTTTCTTTCTATTTTTTTCCCCCTGTAGACAGTACATTCTCTGTGAATTCACTAGTTCTAGACCTGACACTTATTCATTGCATTGCTCTCCTTCAATTATATACTTGGCAATTGCTCATACTCAGCCTTGGAAATGGGAGACATTGTGTGAGTGCAAATAAATGTAAGCTAGGAAATTAAGGTTATCTTTTATGGCTTTTAAAGTACATGTAATAGAATCTTTATCTTCCCACTGGACAGTCAACATCTCATTTGGAGCAAAAAACTCCCCAAAATGCTACATTTCCCATTTGAAGCATCATTGAAGGGAAGCAGAGATGGGACATAACATTTACCTCATCAGTGGCTCATCAGCTTTAAATTTGGCTCTCAGAGAGGCCACTATATATATTTCAGAATAATGCCAAATGCCAAGAGTGCTAAAGGGAACTGTTTTTAATGTACTCATAGTTCTTTTGCCTTCTGTGAGGCTGGTTTATGCCCACAAACATGACACGTTTTGATTTTGTTTGGGGTTGGTTTCTTTTTCAAATGTAAGGTTGTTAACTACTAAAAATGATTATGTGCTAGTAAAATAAATGCCCAAAAAACATTTTTCATACAGAAGAACCCCACATAATCTATAATATTTTTGTGAGAATTAATAGATATAATATACTAGAGGATTACTTTTTATTATTTCTATTAATATTGTCTTCAGTCTCATTAAATCTTCCTTACTTTTTTCCTCAGAAAGCAAAAAGTAAGTATAATAAAATGAACATTAAGTAGCTTCAAAGGTAATGGCCATAATATATTCTAATCAACATCTTCAGGAACACATCTGTCCAAATCTGAGATGGTGAACAAAGTTGTTTATGGGGACTTTTTAGGCTGAATGGGAAAAAAAATTAGAATTTCAGGAGAAGTCTGTTATGACAATTACCAACCTGAAAACTGATGTGAAGAGCACATATCACTGAATAATAAGCAATATACTTGGAAAATAAGAAAGTAAAATTTCCAAAACATAATTATGTAGAGTCTTCATTTCACCTTCTGCCCTGCTTACCTGGTAAAATTAGCCCATGGTTTTCTTGACAGTGATCTCTGTGTCAGTGGCTGAGACATGAAAGAGCCCTAACTTTTTCAACAACCCAGTCAATTTGTGGTTTCAACCAAAAAAGTTTTATTTCCTCCCTGGTAACAGTTTTCCAGCCCAGCTTGGGGCTCATGTACTGTCATGCATGGTTGTTTTTTCCAGGAACCAGTGCAAATAAGATGATAATCATCCCTCACCAGTCTGCTTGGGAGGTGGGAAGTTTCCATGCATGGAAAAGAGAACAGACAGCTGGGAAAGGCAGCATTTTCCCAACAGTCCCTGGAGGATTTGTGTTAGACAGCAGTGGCAGCTGCATGGGTCAGAGCTGTAGCTGCTGATAAGAAGAGTCTTTTTCTCTGCCTGAAGCACCATTGGCTTTCTTTCATCACCAGTAACTCAGGAACAGAAGGGTAGGTCTGGATCTGTAGATGTTGCTGAGAGCATCTTGTGAAGTCATATGAAGCTAAAGAAACTCTTTTCACTCTTTTGTATGGGATTTTCTTGGCAGATAAAAGTAGTCCTTGAGTTCAGTGGTGCTAACAGCATAAAGGATGATTTAAATCAATGGATATCTGCTAGAGATGAATGACTTCTAAACATATCACTGGCATCACAACTGGAGATCCTCTTGTGAGCTGTCAGGGAGGACTTAGAGCCATAGTGCATCTGATAACATTCTGGGAAGGAAAACTGGGACTTTTAGGTACTCAAACTACAATTTAGGCTGTCATACTTTTTTCTAGAGGTGTATTAGAACTATTAGTATTAGAGAAGTATTATTAGTTTTAGTAGTAGTAGCAGTAGTAGTAGTAGTTGTTACTTTTTCTTGTTCTCTTTTTCAGCTCATTTTCTATCTTTTATTTACTTTTCCAGATTTTTTCCTTTAAAGAGATTTTTTTTTCAATACTTTATTTAGACAGCAATTTGTTTTGATAGCTTTAGTTAATCAAAAATTAGTAAAGGGACATTTCAGAAGGAGTAAATAGACTTCTTACAAGGAGTCTCACAGGTAAGAAAAGGAGTACAAGTTAATCCTGGGGAGATTCAGATTAGACACAACAGAACAGTTTTTCACAATGAGAACAATCAGTCACAGGAAAATTCTGCCTAGGGAAGCAGCAGATTCCCCAGTGTTGAACAGTTTTGAGATTCAGCTGTACAAGTTGCTGCATCATCTTGTCTAGACAATGCTTTTGCCAGGAGAGGTTGGACCCTGATGTACCTTCCAAGCTGGTCCTCTGTGGCATTTTACCCAAGACTTCCACAGTTCCTTTTCCTATGATTGTCCTTACAGGTTAGAATCAGTTTACCAGTCTGTTGCTATCTTTCTAGCTAAGCTGCTTGAATAAAATATTACTGAATCATTGAATGTCAATTTCATTTTTGCCAAATTTATCTTTAAAACAAAGTTCTAAAAAGTACTTGATTTATTTAATTGACTGTGAGTTCTTGTCTTCTTTTCCTGCCCGAAGTCTTTACCATGTGAAACTTTTTCTTCTGGGAGTTATTTCACAGTGTGTAAGAAGAAAAAAGTTAAGCAGTCAAACTCTATTTGACATATGAGCAGAAATGCTAAATCCTCTGCTATCAGCTGTAAGCAGTTAGGCTCACAAGTGAGTCAGGAGCAGAGTTAAATGGGATTCCAGCCAAAAAAATGGAATTACTTATGGAAGTAGTTACTCAGATAGAGGAATGGGGGTCAAATGCTGGGCCATAATGAAGAGTATTAGTATAAACTACTGACTGGATGAAAAGTTTTCAGAAGGGATTTATGCTTTGTCAAAGGACTTTTCTACATTTCCCTGCCTGGAATGATGGGTATGAGACATCTTTCATAAAAGTGGAAGGATGTGATCTCAGTTTCTTTTGATCATTCTTTAAAGAATACTGAAATACACAGACAAATGAGGCAGTTTATTACTCTTGAAACTATATGATGCTTATCTGTGTGCTTAAAAAAATAAAGAAAACTGTGTGTTACACTTGCAGGTACAATCAAGAACAATATGAAAACCATGCTGAGAAACATCAACTGTCATCCATCATTGAGCTTGCCTGTATCCCTGACAAAATTCAGGACAGTCACACATAAAAAGAAAATCCAGATTGACAGCTGGAACATTTTTCGGGTTTCCTATCACCTTTTTCTTTTCAGATGTACATTTATTTTGAGACATTCCCAAAGAATTAGTCCTTTTACCTTGAGCTGGACCTGTGATCCTGCCCAATTCTGTCTTTTCATTTCTCTGGTTCAAACTGTGACCCTGTTTTTACTCTGCTTTGAAATTTTTTCTAATAATTAGTCTGCTCTTCCTCTGCCTCTTAATATAAAACCATTGTCTTATTAAAAAAGAATAAAAGTATTATGTAATTAACTGCTTCTTCTAGCTCTCCATCCCCTTTTCCATTACTAAATATGTTGAACACCTTGCCAGTTTGTTTTTCTGAACCTGCTGTTCTGGATGCTTTGCAAGTCTGCTTGTCACAAACTTTGCCTTCCTACTCTCAGTAACATTATTCTCACAATGTCCATTAATTATCTTTTCTGTGTTTGAAGTCCTTGAATATTCTTTTGGCATTTCCAAATCACCTCTAATTTTTTGTTGACGTGGAAAATATGATCATAAACTAATTTGCTGTTCTTTGGTAGCTGCAATTGTAATTTAATGATATCATTTGTTAGCAGTTCCTCAGAATTTATCTTCTCTCTGGTATGTCATGATGCTATCCATGGTAACCCAAATTTGATCTCTTGTCTTCAAGGCAAAAATAATTATCTATAAGACACTAGTTTTTTTTTTTTTGGGAGGGAAGCATCCACTTTACTTTGGTTCCTTGAAAGATTTAATCCTTTGAAGGCATATATTAAAAAAGATTCTTCTGAATTCTAAACCTTTAGGCAGAGGCTGACTGACAAAGAATCTTGAGTAGCACTATTTTATTTAGTCTGGCATGGCATGGTGCTAATTTTCTTCATAGCACCCTGCATGATTCTGTATTTCAGATTTGTGACCAAAGCAGTGCTGACAACACAGGGATTTTTTAGCTGTTGGTGAACAACTGTGGGTTGTGTCAAGGTCTTTTCTACTTTTCACACTACACTTGGGGTTGGCAGGGTCCACAGCTGGGAAAGCTGATCCCAGCTGGCCAAAGGGATGTCCCAGACCATGTGGTGTCGTGGCACAGCTGGGTGGAGGAAAGTGAAATTTTCCCAAGTGTAGTTTTCCCAGAGACTGGCAGTGTTCTGTGGCTGGGAGGTCGTGAGCCATTGCCTTTTCATCACTTGGGGGTTTGGGGTTGGTTGGTTGGTTGATTTGGGTTGGGTTGGATTTTTTTTGGGTTTTTTTCATATGTAAAATAGTAAAACAATTCAAAAATTTGCTAAAGAGGACAGCATTATAAAAGTATATTAAGGAGTTAAAAAATTTAGGTTAAGAATGAGTGCTGAAAGGAGTTTCAAAATACAGCTCAAATTAGCCTTTCTCTTGCCTTGTAGAGCTTATAAATCTGGATTTTGTCTTTTCTTGTGAGTGCACTCCCCTGAAAAAAAAAATCCAAGTAAACTGACTTGGTCATTCAAGTAGGGGAGGTTTGGTGGGGTGTTACAATATCCAGCATATGTGATACATATTTCCACAGAGATTCCCATCAAAATGACTTGTATTGAAACTCATCAGATGGAAAGTCTTAGGAAAACGTTATTTGAACAGCAAAACTATACTTCTCAGCACATTTCTTAATGTTAGGACATGGGATTTTCTTTGACAAGATATTACTAATGGAAAATTCTAAACAAATCTATATTCACATCCTTGACTATGATGACATAACCAACTTCAATTTTTCATGGATCAAAATGTTCATTTTTAAGATAAGAAAATAGCAGCCTTACTTTAAAATTTAAATTAAGTTCTATTTTTATGATTTTCAATTAAGCTTTACACCCCTATATATTTTTTCCTGTGTACATAATATTTTTAGATTATAATTAAGTTCAGGAATAGTCATGTTCACTAATTAAAACCTCTTCATGTTAGGTGACATTGCTTATAATATAGAATTTTATGTCAAATGGAAAATGTTAGCAAATGCTTATTACAGAATGCACATCTCTGCTGTTGGGGTCAAACAACCAAATTCTGCTGAGTTCTGAGTTTTTATGGACAGAATGCAGCAGCTTTTGTTATCTTCTTGTATCCCTTTCTGCCATTTCTCAAGTACCCTAAACATAAAATAAGAGAGTGTTTCTTTCCTGTTCTTATTTTGCCTCTGCTCTCTATTTGAATTCATTGGGGTACTCTTTGATCAGTTGCTGTGCATTTTACAATAGCAACATCTGGGATTCTCTGATCTTGCCAAATTGTTTGTATTCTTTATAGCACTCGTTAAAGAAGTAATTAAAAAAACAGAAGCAGACCTTAAAACCCTTAAAAAAAAGTTATCCTTGAACAATAGTAGAAGGAATTGTGCATAACATCCTACCCTGAAAAGACTTTAAACAAGATTTGTCACCTCTTTTTACAGAGAAAGGTAGCTCTGCTTTCCTTATTTTATTGAAGGTATCATAGCCATGTCCAAAAGACCCACGGTTGCTTCCAACTCAATGCTTGAGGAGCTTTGTGCTTTAAACATTGTTCTCCTTCTCAAGAGCTAGGAGCTTCCATTCAGAATAATTTATCTCTATTTGGAAATCCAGTTTCACCTGGAAAAGGCCAGTCCTAGGAAGCATGGCAGAAGTATCATGCTGGAAACGTGTGAAGAGCAGAGCAGGGGCTGCAGTTTAAAGGTGCTGACTGGGTTGTGAGTGAGTCTTAAGCTGCAATGTCAGCAGGTTTGTCACTTGTTAGTACTGTTCCTTCCCTGAATTCATAAGGCACAGAGGAGAACTCTTCCCATATTGATACCAGGGGCATAATCTGTAGTCAAGGAGTCATACAAACACAAAAATTAGAATTATTTTTTTTTTAAAATTCACTGCTACATTTTCTACAAACACTAAATCACAAGCAGTTCTTAAGCATGCACACCCATTGCTCATACACCCCAATAGCATTTCAGGAATCTCCTTTGGATAACTTTCAAAGTTACAGACATTCTGATCTATGTCTAAGCAAATATCTTGAGCTCTGATTGCATTACTTTTACAGATAAACCCTTGTTGTTTCCAGACAATGTAAGTTTCCAAATTAATAGTTTGTTACTTTTCACCAATTTGACAGGCCCATTCTCTGAATTACATGTCTGAATTACAGACAACAGCTGAAATTTTAGAGATGGAGCAGGCTTACTTCAAAATATGCTCCATGTAGAGGACATGTATTTATGCATACAATTTACAAGTTCTGAAAATTCAGAGTAGTGATTTCTGCCATCATACTTTGAAAATTCCGTCTACTCATTACACATGCTTAAATCCCATCCAACTTGTGTTTGCTCTGGCCAAACTCTGTTACAGTTTTATTCCTCTCTTCAGCAGTGATGGACTTTGCAGCTAATAGGGAAATTAGCAGCAGCTACAAGATCATTTAGAAACTATGCAGAAGCTACTTTTTTTTTTCATAGCTTCAAAGTAGGAAAGCATTTTTCTCAATCCTTCTTCATTATTCTGATAACGGTTTGAAAATCTTGTTCCTCTTAAACAGTTTAATCTTGGCTTGCTAATAAAAAAAAGCACTACTCTTGACTAATTTCCTGAGACTTAGAATAAAAACAAAATGGAAAGCAGTCTATAAAATCACATTATAGTCCACAAGCTTAAGTTATAGTGCTATTGGAGCTGAGAGAAACATTCAAAGCTCTTTCTTTACAATAAAAAAAAGGATGATACTCATCAGCAGCCAAATTTTAATATGTTTTAAAAGAAGACAACTCTCAAAGCTTGCATGACTGAAAATTCTAATTATAATAAAACATGCAGTACTCTTATCTGATTTTAAATGTGTCTCCTGAAACAAAAGTTGCTTCAAATTTAGTACAGTACCAAAGCATGCCTGAGCAATTCCAGTAACATGTTTGGTAAAGAAATATGAGAATTATAAAGAAAATCCTGGTTACTGCTCATCACCAACATTTAGGTGGTGGTCTGTAAACTAAAAACTGTCTGAGTATCTAGGAGGCTGCAAAAGAAAAAACTATTAATGACTGCAGAGGACAAAGGCAGCAATGTCTGAAAGCTGTGCAGAAGCTTGCTGCTGTACAGCAGAATGCACCAGACTCTGCTGATGATTATTTTACCTCATTATTTCTAGAGAGCCCCTTCTAAGATCATTCTTGTACTGCAGCAGGCTTTATGCAAACATCAAAACAGACAGAACAGCTTAAATAGCTTCTCATTTCAACAGATAGCAAAAGGAACAAATGTGATAACCTTGCCAAGTTCACAAGGCAGGCTAGGGCAGTGAGCAGATCCTCTCTTCTTTGCTTTACAGCTGCCTTATTCCCTTATTCTCTCTAGGCACAACATATAATTTGTTTAAGCTTTTTTTTTTTTTTTTTCCTTTCTTTTGGAGTTGGGGTAGGACTTTTGTCTTTTTTTCCCTTCATACTCGTTTCCACACCTGTGTCATCACCAGCAGTTTTGTTGGAAGAAACATTGTAATTCCCTAATCTTTTGAGTCATAGTAAAAGTTGGCCTGTGAGAAGAAACCTCATCTCCATTGACTTTATTCTTCCTTGTTATTAAATGGATGAAATGAAGAAACATCAGAAGCCATGTTTAAATCCAGGACAACACCACAAAATATCCTAGGCAGTTTTCCATTTAGAAGAAAACAACTCCTGTTCTAGCAGATCTCCAGCAAACATAAGCAGACCTGTCTTCAGCCAGAGGTTTCCCAGCCACAGGCTTTTGAACATTCACAGTACCCTTGAAGTTAGCACAAATGCAGTCCTGGTAGAACTGGTAGAAACATCATCCACCTCTGGGATTCCCATGTGTTGCCTTTTGCACATGTCATGGAGTAACTGTGTTTGGAATTAACTGTCCTTCTGTAAAACCTGCTTCTTACACTGTATGGAGAAAACCTCTGTAGATGGATGCTACAGCAGCAGGACCTGCATTTCCAGCTGAGGATGCAGGAACTTGGCTAAAGGCTCAAACACACTGAGACTGGGCTGCTGCAAAGTCACCTTTAGTGAGTGAGGTAGAGATATTCCACAAGATTTTTTGGGATCCCAGAGGAGAAGAGTTTAGACATGGATGGGCAAAGATAATGGGCCTGGGTTAAGAATCCACAAATGGAAGACAAACAAGAATTGGCTAAGTTGGGCAGATGCAGGGCAGAAACCAGCAGTGACTAGGACATGCATCCATCCTTGCCCAAAACCAACCCTCAAACTCTGCAGTCTCACCTCTCCTGTAGCAAAAAAGTGAGAAAAGCAAAAGCACTGCCATTTCTCCAGTTATGCTCCACACAGGGAATGAGAAGTTCTGAAAGCCATTTTCTGGTTAGCTTGGATGGTGTGGGCTTCACATTTGCAGATGACCCAAAATGCCAAGATGGAGTTTTGGTTTGTTCCTTTTTACCAGATTTAATAAATACTTCATGTACATACACAGACAAACACACACAATTTCTCTCATTCTTTTAAACACATACACAACTGCCATTTCAGTCCTCATCATTTATATTTGGTGATGTAGCATTTATGAGTAAAGCAAATACAGCATCAAGCTGTTTTGATAAAGCTGTTTGCAAAAGATTATTTATATTGAAAAAATAATTCAATTTCTTTATTTTCCAACAACACAATTTTTCAGTTCTTGCCAGTGTGATTTAATTTGGCTGGGGTTTTTTTTGTTGTTATTGGTTTTTGGTTGTTTGAGTGGTTGGTTTGGGGTTTTATTTTGTATTTTGGAATCATCAAGATATTAAAGATTAGTTCTAACAGCATACCTTTTTGGACTGAGCCATGTCAGCCAGAGAAAATTACAAACCACTTTCCTGCTGCAGCATATTTTGGATGTGACAATGTCAAAAGTGTCAGCACATTCTGCTATAATAATAAGCAAGTGTAATAAAAGTTAATATTTCTGCCTAGGCATGTCCATTGTCCAGAGCCTTGCATCCACTCATTAGAAGCACTACAACATTTCTGAAACCTGTAATTCCTGAGCTGTCATGCACTGAAAAAATACTTTTTAGGTAAAATAGTTAGCCTGTCTTGCACCATACATGCTGTACTTCTAATTAAATCTACCTTTTCATAATTTTCTCTCATTCACCACTTCTCCTGCTGATAACATTTAACTCTTCCTGCACCTCTGTTGATCCCTCCTAACCTTTTCCAAAAAGCTGGAATGACATCTCAGCAGCCTGCTGTTTTCTTCTTCTTTGAAATCAGCAGTGACAAAAATGAAACGTACTTCAAGAGTGGCAAGAACTGAAAAGTAATTACTTGTGCACAAAATTAAATTAAATATTATTTTTCATTTCAGAAGTTTAATTTCATGCTGTTTGCTGCCATTTTTTTCCACTGATGAATGACTATAGATGATTTTTTTCACTAGTCAGCTACCTTTAATTTTAGATTGCTGTTGATTGGCTAAAAGGGGAGTTAATGAAAAACTTCTTGATGAGTAAAACTCTAGCATGACATAATAGCTGATAACACTAACTAAAAGTCTCTTCATAGTCAATGCAGCTCATCTGTGCAATCAGACTGTAACAGTCCATAGGAACTCAGTTTGTCTTTCACAAGGCTCAAACAATATATGATAGCAAAGAACATTCATTATCAACCAAGGGTGAAGAAATAAAGGCTGAGGCACAGAAAGGCTTCTGAGTCATGTCAGGAAGACAATTTAATTAAGAATGGAGCATAAATTAAGACCAAGGCACCTAAAAGATGAAAATTCAGCTAAGAGCAGCAGACTGATGTTTCCTGCTATACTTTAATACCCTATTCTCCCTTGGTGGCTGCTCTCATTATTGGAGTACAGATGGTGAAAACACATACTGTTCAAATTTACTATGCTCATTGGCAAGGGTGTTAGTTAAGAAAATAGTGTTACTCTAAACATTAAAGCTCCATTTATGCTCTTTCTTTTTTCTCCACTTTTCAACACTAAAATAAATAAACCTGCATGTGCAGTTACCAAAATGTTCCATGTGCTTTCTAGAGATGGAAAGTACATGCTGGCTAGTTTGCAGGCACTGCAGTCCATTACAGAACAAGATAATTAAAATTAAAAACTTAAAAAACACATGTCATTTCCTCAATGATTCTTAATGCCTTCTCCTGAATCATTACAGTAATTGTGTAAATATGTTATTATAGAGTTATGATATGTAATCTTTAGTAGATCATCTCAAATTACTCTCCACTAAGTCAAGTTTGCTGTCACAAGGTTTGCTTACTGAAAATGCTGGGTCACTCACTGATTTCACAGATAATAACAGCTACAAGACATTTGTGGTCCAAGTTAACAGTAAAAGTACAATATCTTTTTATTAATCATTTAGGAGATGGATAAGTGCTATATTAATAAATATTGCAGATACTGTTAAATCACTGACCTAAAAAGACAACCTGAAGTAGTAAAACACAGCTGAATCTTACTTTTTATACAAGAAAACAGAAAAGCAATTGGACACAGAGTAAAATTACAGCCCATAATAACAATCACCAAAGGAGCTGAAACCAGCATTTTCAGCACTAAGTACACCATGGACAGATATTATTATGTGCTTGTCATCACCAGAAAGAAAGAAAAGCACTATTTGTATTTAGCTATATACTAAAAAATAATTGAAGATGAATTTGAAATCCTCATTAAAATAATCTTTTGCTAAGTCTGCATTTTACTGGGCAGCAGACAAATTTTCAACCCACATTACCTTATGCTGAACTTATTGCCTGATTTCCCTCCCTGCTTTGTCTCTGTACACACACATTCATATGTCCTAATCCCTGTCTTCTTCTACCTATGCCTCAGTTTCATCTTCTGTAAACTCATAAGCTATTTACTGGAAAGTATTAACTTAATTTTTATTTCAATTATAGTCTTTCTATTTCTACACTAAATACTGGCAGGTGTTTGGCACCAATTTTACCTTTTCCTTTCACTTTAGAATTTTCACTATTTTTCCTCCTAAAACCAAATAAGGTGATGAGATTTTTTTATCAGAAATCAACTGTTCTTCTTTTTATTTCCTCTTATAATGTGATGTCTGATTTGCATATCTGCTTTCTTATTTTTTGCAGTGTTTTACAATTTATAAATACTGCGTAGAGGATTGCTGATTGAAATGCTAAAAGTTCAAAAGACACAGGTAATGGGGCCTGATTTCTAATTCAACCCTTGCTATAAGTGTAAGAACACTGAAATCCTGTCCTGGGCACGAAGCTAACAGGTTGCAGAAATCTAATACTTCACATCTCGTTCTGAATGAGGATCGATTTACCTGTTCCATTCTTTCTGCAGACAGCAGAGTAATTCTCTAACCACAAGGGTGGGTGGTCTATCTAGTCCACCACTGTGCCCCCACAGTGGGAAGCAAGAGCAGCTGGTCTAGGAGGGGCACAGGTCAGAGTAAACCTGTGCCACACTTTTGTCATGAGCTCATCCAGCTTGCAGCTCAGAGAGGAGCCAGCTGTGGCTCTTTGTGCTGATGAACACCTCACTTCTGAGAATTTTTTCAGAGGTGCCTTTAGTATGCAAATTTTTCTGACATGCCAAATATGCTGGAAGGGTTGTTCCACAATTTACCTGTGCACAGCCTGGGAGCTTCTTTTGTCCTTAGTGAACCTCCAGTGTAATTCAGTTTGATGTTCCAGTTTCAGGAGTCTAAAACCAGTTTGCAATACACAGCAATGGTATGGCTGCCTTTCTCCCAGTAAGCCATGTCTCATGACTGTCCTTCATATCCCCTAAAATAATAATTCTCCAAGTTACAATGGAATTCTGATTCACCTGGGCTCCATGGCAAACCAGCTCAGTATTAGCAAATGTATGTAAATCAATCAATTTCAGCTGACTCACAGACATTGTATATCATATTATGTCACCAGTATCAGCACCATATTTTTCCTTGCTTCCCACATCCTCCTGTAATGAGCTCTCTCTTCGCTTGGAAAAGCAAGAAATATGAGTTGCCAAATTATATTTGCAACTCTTACCACAGCTTATGGAAAGCTCCACAGATTATTCTTCAGATCACCATGCTTTGTAGACAGACTTCACCCAAATAACCCTGAAGACTGGTGATTTTGATAAATTGAAGTTTTGCTCTGTATTATCTGTGACTTGTGTCCTTCCTTTCTCAGTCTCATGAGCAGCAGCTGAGAGAAAAGAGATCTCTGAAGCCCTTTAATTACAGAGCCGGAACTGCACTGCTTTCATGCTCCCAAAATAGCAAAGCTTACATAGAAACATTAGCAGCATGAAAATGCAGAATATTGGGAACAGCTAGCACAACAAAGATTCAGTAAAGGTAAACAAAAACTGCATTTAGACAACTTTTGATCCAGACAATTCTGTAGTTAACAAGAGAAACAATCCCTCTCTTCATGGTAATGTTTCCCCCGAATCAAGCCTTTCGGGAACAAGCCATCTTCTTTAAAACCATGGATTATTGTTCCTTGCATTGTACTAGTGCTGCTCATTGTACCAAAATAAAACATAGCTCCCATGGAAACCCAGAGCATCACAAGTCTTTGCTAAGTCACACCTCAGCAATAACAAACTTAAAAGAACCCAAGCAACAACAGCAACTGCAAAGCCTTAAGCAAAAGTTTCCTTTTTTATTTTTCTGCTCAGGTCAAACTAACTTAAACCCACACATGGCTCAGTGTAGTACAAGATCACATCAAACTCATGGAAAACTGGTAGGTCCTTAATGCAATGTCACTGAGCAGGAGTTGAAATAAATAGAAGTTGGGTATACTTTTTATAAAATGAACGCATACTAGATGAGTTTTCCTTCTAGTCTGTGCTAAACTAACAAAATTTAACTGGCATTTTTGAAGAGTAGATCAAAACAGAGGACTTAGGAGTAGAGGCACTTTACCCCAGTGATTAACTTCTGAGCATCTGCCTTGGCAAAGTGCTGGTAGGGACTACTCTGCTGTACTCATTACCACTGTAAAAGAACAAGTGGAGCTCCTGGACACTGTGGTAATTAGAAATCCTATGGCAGTTATTAAAAGTGTTAGAGTATTAACATCAGAGCTCTATTCAAATTCCCATTTTGGTGATTATCATTAGCTCAGTTTTGACCTTTTCCTGTTTCAGCTGGCTGTCAAGCTTCTCATTTAACCTCCTAAACACTTGCAGGTTCATTACTGTTGCCATCCTGTCACTGGTCAGGTGCTGCATGCAAAAACATGCACAAAATTGCAAAAAAAATGCTGCATTTTTTTTTAGTAGGAAGGTTGGGTCAGTACTTTCAGTCTTCACATTTTTGGCAGCTTGCTTTGGGATTCTCAAGTGAAAAGGTGCTGATTTAATGTGGAGAACCTGGCTGCTGGCTCATGGTCCCTGAGCCCAGCAGCAGTGCAGCCTCCTCTGTCCCTGTGAGCAGCTGGGGAGGGGCAGGCAGTGCTCAGCCATTCCTCAGTCCTGAGGCTGTGGCTGCCTGCATCCCAGAGCTGCTGTGGGGGTCCAGGGAGTCCCTCTGAACCCTCTGTGGGTGCAAGAACCCCCCTGTCAGACCCCTGAAAGACCCCCAAATAGAGCCAGGGGGGTCAGAGAGCTGGGTCCTGCACCATGGGAACATCTGCCTTCTCTCAGAGAAGAAATGCAACCGTTAAGGGAAACTAGAGTGTGAATTACATAGCTAGCATGTAGAAAAGGTAGTTTTTGGGATTGTTTATATTAGCAGCCACGAGGCCAAGATGGAGGATTTGGGTTGTGGAGTCTTCTTTCTTCTTCTTCTTCTTGTTCTCCATGTTGGTGAGGGATGCTGGGAATCACAGATTGGTTGGGGACAAGACTGGACATAGTAATAAGATATTGTAGTATTGGAAAGATAGTGTAAACATAGAATAGGTAGTTTAAGGTATAAAAGATAAGTCCTGCCTTTCGTGGGCAGACTTTCGTCCTGGACGCGGTGCTGACCAGACTGTTGCTCGCGAGCGTGAACACTGTATCGATAAGAAATAAAAAACAAACCTTGAGACCGGACCATTGTCTCCTGCAGCCTTTCTTCGGCAGCTTCAAGAATACCCTGCGCCCTGAACCACCATCCTATGTCCATCTGAGTGGTCTTGGGCACAAAGAGACCCGCAGACAGTGACAAGCTGCCATCTGACATCAGACACATCCAGGGATCTGCCTTCACTGCCCCCACCCCGGCTGTGTGCTGTCCCCAAATGGTCATCTGGCACCTCTGCCACTGCTACAGCACTGAATCCACCACTGGGTGTGTTTAATGGCATCAGGCACAAAGAAAACATCCCAGACATCCCAGCAGACATTCCTTCCTTCATCAGCTGAATGAAGATAAACCCCAGCCCTTTCCTGGGCACTGAATGCAGCTGGCAGTGACTGTCACTCTCTGCTCAGAGGAAAATCTGGTCCTGGAACTGACTTGTGCAAGTAACCATGAGCTGCTAAAGGTGGGATCAGCAATTGCAATTCAAAGGAGTCAGACCACAAAGAGAACTTACTGCTGATGTTTTACATGTAAACACACAAAACACATAATATCCCAAGATACCATCATTCTCAATATAAAAATTACACCTCGCTGCATTTTCAGGTTTTGGGTACTGCAGACTTCTGTCATCATCTCAAGAGGAGAGTTTCTGTGTTTTGTTGAAATGGAAGAACCTGAAGGCACTTTCCCTCATATAGAGAACTGCAATATTGAATGTACTGCTAGGGGAGAGCCTTCAAGTTGCTGCATCTCTACTTCAAGCTGAGAAAGCCAAACTACATCTGACTCATTGCAGATGATGAGGAAAAAACTTTAGTGCTGTATCTCAGTTTCTTCACAGAGGCATCTGCTTCAGAGAATCAGTTAAAAGTTGAGGCTTATACAGCGAGAAAACAATTCTGTTCTCCCCCCAAGGGAGCAAGAAGCTCATCTGTCTTTTCTCTCAAAATGCTCTTGTTTTTTCAAGAAGTCTCCTTCATTCTTCAGCATCTGCTCTGTTCCTGGCTGTGGAAGAGATTCCCTGGGATTTACATGGAAGCAGGGAGCTCTGAATTTTAAGTCCAAACACATTGTAAGTCCATCCACATTTCCACACAAGCTGCATCTCTAGTTTTCTTTCTTGGATTATTAAATATTATTCCAGACCAAACAAGAAAATATCAAAGGTGTGAAGGACACACTAGCTAATTAAAGAGCTAAAATAAGATTAGCTTGATTCAGTCTGGGCTGTCTTTGAGACCATAATCCAATATGATCTTTCTACATTCTTGTGAAGGTTTTACTGAAGGGAACAATTCTAGGTATCTTAGCTTGTTTCAATTCATACTTTTTTTTTTTTTTTTTTTTTTTTTTTTTTTTTTTTTTTTTTTTTTTCCTGTAAGAAATGCTTTATCAAACATGAGAAAAAAGTGGATGAAGTGTAATAGTTTGTAATGCAGAGGAGAAAAGTTCTTATGTCTCACATGCACTCTATGCCTCAAGAAAACTGTGAGCACCCTCTGTTCAGCTTGCCTGGAAGGTACAATTCCACTTCTGACCTCAGACCACAGGCAGGGAACCATTCCAGTGTATTCTCATGACAGAAATGTGATCCCAGTTAAGGAGCAGTAGGAATGTGTGTGGCCTCCCTGAATGAGGACTGGGGAAGGAGCACACAGAACTTATCTGTCTGATCAGAGCCTAAGCGTGAATGATGCTCTTAAGGTACCAGCAGTATGGGGTGAGTCAGGTATGAGCCAGCCTCACAGAATAGAATCAGTCAGGCTGAAAAAGATCCTCGTGTTCAAACACCAAGCATGTCCCTGTGTGCCACAGCTACAGGTCTCCTAAATACCTCCAGGGATGATGATTCCACCATTTCCCTGGGCAGTCTATTCCAAGGTTTGACAGCCCTTTCAGTGAAGAAATTTCTCCAATCACCCAATCTAACCCTCCCCTGGCACAACTTGAGGCTATGTCCTATTTTCTTTTCACTTGTTACCTGGAAGAAGAGACTTTGCCTCTTTACATGTAGCAGTAGAGAGCAATAAGGTGCCCCAGAGCCTCTTTTTCTCCAGGCTGAGCACCCCCAGCTCCCCCAGCTGATCCTCATCACACTTGTGCTCCAGACCCTTCCCCAGCTCCTTTTCCCTTCTCTGGACTCTCTCCAGCCCCTCAATGCCTCTCTTGGTGTGAGGTGCCCAAAACTGGACACAGATTTGAGGTGTGGCCTCCCCAGTTCCAGGGTGATGATCACTGCCCTAGTCCTGCTGGCCACACTGTTGCTATAAGGTCAGGATGTCACTGGCCTTGGCCACCTGGGTCCTGTCAGCTCATGTTCAGCTGCCAGATGACCAACACCTGTCAAAGACCCATATCACAGATATTGGAGGTTTTTGTTTTAATTTCATTTAGCTTACCCAGAGAAATAAGGCTTATATTCCTCTCATCATTTGATGTAGATTTTAATTTGTGTATTATAGGATAAAGGGGAGGGCAATATTACCGATCAGTTTGGAGGTAGCACAGCTTGAAGCCTGCATGATATAAACAAAAAAAAATTTTCAGAAAATGTAACGTGACTCATAAGCCTCAGTGAATGTCCTGTGTCACACAGTACACCAGCCCACTATGGGGCAAACAGTGCTCCACCAAGGGAAGGAGGAAGGAATTCATCCTCTTTTGTCTGGATGTTATTTGGTTTTAAACAACTACACTGTGCATAGCTCTGGTTGTACTCTGTACCACACAGCACTGGGTGATGAATATCACAGATATATGAGCTACATGCTACTCTCTAATTTCTTTAACTGAAAAATAATGATACTAACTTGTTTTGGGAACAGTAATTTAGCTGAATTATATATATTTATAGAATTAGCTATTATATTATTTAAACACAGACACCTGTAGATGCATTAGTGAGTGAAGATTAAATGTATAAAGGAATAATCTATTTTACAACACTGCACCTCTCTGCAGTATACTTTTGTATACTGCTTTGGTAATTAAAAACTTTATGAGCAGTTCATTGTAGGATAGTAAAAATGTGTTAAAATCCATTAGCACAGATTGAATATATTCATGAAATGCTTCTTTGGTACAATAATGAAATTCAATTCACTTTTCCCCCCCTTCCTTTTAGTAAGAAATTATTCCATTGGAAAGACAGAATAGATAGAGTAAATTGTGAATAAAATGCAGTATAAATGAAAACAGTTATTTTAAACCAAGTCATGCAAGCTTTTTATTTATGCAGCAACTTTCATATAATAAAAAAGTCTGTGCCATTCTTAACTCTTAGGGAAAAATCCCAAGAACATAGCAGATGAGAGCAAGATAAACTCCCACAGAAGTTACTGGGAAGCAGCTATTGTGAATCCTACTACTGAAAAATTGTCATATTGGGAAATAAGGAATCTACAGAATAGAATTCGATGACTTCTTTTTATGCAGCTCATTTCTTTCATTGCTGATTTCATGTGCATTTTCTAAGTCTGTTTCTTTTTCTCTTGTCCATGAACAGGCCAGAACAGACAGATAAAAAAGTGCTCCTGGGAGAGTAGTTCTAAAAGTAAAATATGGTGGTTCCTAGCAGCAACACAGAACTGCACACCTAGAAAGGAGAGAAAGCCACTGTAATGCAGACATCATTTTATTTGCACTCTGGAAAATTTCCTCAGATTTTAATAAGTAGCCATGGTCCTTTTAGAATCAATGTAAATTACTGCATACATCAGAACCAAAAGATTGACAAAAATTAAGCCATGAAAGCCAATTACAAAATTCTAAATGTCAACTTCTTTATTTTCCTCAGAACTCAGGATCACATATAGAATTTATGCTGAAAAATTCTTTTGCAGATCTAACCCAGTAACCTATAATGTCATATTTGTTTTTTATTATATGTTACATACCCATGAATATGAAAATTAGGAGCTCAAAGGTCAATAAATACATCATGGCAATTTGGTATGAGATATTTGAAACCAAATGAGCACATACCAACACTACTATAAATATGTTATTATTAAGGTCAAGCACAGTTGATATGAAATCCAGGTGAAAAAAAGAATAGTTGCCTTCCCCTCTACTGAGGGCATAACTAGCTTTTCCTTTTAAAATAGCATTAATAAACTATGTAATTTTATTTTTATTCCTAGACTCTCTCTGTCTCCAAATTAGTTCTGAGGGATTCCACAGCTTTACAATGATTTGTGTAGTAGTTCATTAATGTGTAGCCTTACTTCCCAGTATTTCTGAAGGGTTTCTTCTCTACCAGTCATGATGTCTTTCCTAGTTGAAGCAGATCATCTCTGGATTCATTTTGTGCAGTCTGGCTCCTGGGTCAGTCCCTCTGCAGACAAAACACAAAGTTACAGCTGTAAAGTGTGGCTAAACCTGTGTGGGATTTGCTACCTCAGGTGTAGCTGTCCTGTGTCTTTCTTCCAGTGATGCCAAATGTATAATTTATTGTCAGACAACATTCAGCATTCATACATTCCTGGGGAAAGTATTTCATATGATTATTATAGAGGAAAAAACTTTAAAACAGGATTGTAAGTAGAGGATAAAATGGAGGATTTTATCTAGAAATGACCCCTCTTGTGGGTAAGTTTAAATTTATGAGTATGGGCACAGTTTTACCAGTTGTTGGAAGGTGAGAGCCAGTTCTGGGAGCTCAGCTGGGGCTGTCCTGGGAAGGGATGATCCCAAAGGGGGTTCAGCCACAAACCCCACAGCACTGCCTTGTGAGCAACCCCCTCTTTGCTTCGGAGGGCAGAAACTGTCCCCAGTCCCTCACCCTGCCCCTGGGCAGTAACAGGCAGGTCCTTGTTTGGACATTGACAGGTGTGTACTGAAAACATCAACAGACCAGGCATTTGTCCACATTCCACAGAAGAGAGTCTGCCATCTCCTTAGAGCAAAAGACAGACTGAAGCAATCTGAAATTCCTGTGCATTATAAGAGTCTCTGAAACAGGGCAGACATTAAACAGAAAGGAGATTTAAAGCCAGAGGTTCCCAGGTCACTGCTGTTTGGTAGATATCTGCAGATTAACATGCATAAGAATTGTTAACAAGATGAACACTTTGGAGAAATTCCCACAAGTGATACAGCTGCATTAATAATCATAAGGAAACACTTGTGCACAGGAACATAGAATTAATTTTCATTTTAGGCTGCAGAACAGAGTGTAGCTATGTACTACATGGCTATTTCTGTGCATTGCTGTTCTGTTTCTGGTTAGCAGCTTGGAGAATAACTCAGGAGACAGAACATACAGTTTTTCACATTTCATCACAACTCAGAAAACTTCCTCCTGTCAATTTGTACAATGTATTCTCCCCATAATAAAATTGTCATATATTAAGCAAATACTAATTTAAAATGTAGTTGGAAGGCAAAAAAAAAAAGCTCAATTCTTCCCTCTATTACATCTTCATCGAAGTCAAGCAGTTGCACAGAAAAATAAATAGGGTTGAACATCACTTGAACTGCTTACAGCCACACATTCTGTGCCAAAAGCAAAGATTTAATTAAATTAATTCACTTTTCTAAAAGAAATCAACAGTAGATGTCATATTTCCTAGTCTAATATATATGAAGCCAAAAGTAAGATGCCCCTGGGATTTGTTTCAAGAAACTCATAAAACTTTCTTTGCTGCCCAAAACAGAAGAAATATGTAAATCACTTTTTACTTTGGATAAAATCATACCTACTGCCAATTTAAAGGCAGAATTAGCCCACTGAATTCTGAATTCTCAGCAGGAATACTGAGATATCTCAGAACAGATGAAATTAAATTTGCTGTAAGAGAGTTGTCAAAAGTGAAAAGTGCTGTGCAGCACAGCGACTTAGATTTTCATTATTAAAAAATATGCATTATAGATCTCTCTTTTTTTGGGTAGCAGAGTAGACTATCCATGAATCAATATTTGTTATTCATGAGAATTTGCTGAATACACAGGCCAAACAATTCATTAGATCCTTAAATTAATTGTGTTTATTCTTTGCTATTAGCATTTTTTAGTTGCCCAAAAGCTTTTTTATTATTTTTTTTCCTTGTAGATGATATATTTGTCAGAGATAACTCATACAGTCCTAGTAGGAGCCTCTGGTGGCTAAACATCAGATTAAAATTAAATTTAGAAAGATTGTGTCTTGGTTTTTAGCCTGCTGACAGAGAACATTGGGTAAGTGTGGAATAATTTTAAAGGTTTTGAAAGGTAACCAAGGAGAAAAGCAGATCTGTTTTTATGTAATTCTAAATTTGCCATTATAATTGAAATCTTATGAATTCAAACATTTTGTTTATTTTCTAAGGGAAGAAAAACTATGGTCAAACATATTGCCACCTAATATATAATCAACAAAATTTTAATATGTTACTTAATTCACAGAAATATGGAAAATATGGTTATATATTTGATTCATTTTGCTAGTTTAATTTTGCCTCACTAATAGCCACATAATATTTTAATTTATTTTAGCATTTGTTAGAAATTACTTCTTGCCTGCCTATTACACTTAGAATAAATTTTCAAGATATTCTAATTTCTTCAACTGCAAATTGGTTCTTTCAGAAGGACTTTCCCTTTGCATTGTGTCTGGCCCTGATGCTCACCATAATTTCCCAGTGTAAGTTGATAACTTTTATTTGTTCTTTACAAAAGCAGTCAGTCATGTGGATAATGGCAATGAAAGGTACTGTAGGAAGTAATTGTTGTTAAGAATTTCAAAAGGTTTTCATTAAAAATATGTTTAATGTATTGTTTGAACAAAAGAAAAGCATGGAAGGATCAGTAAAACAATAAATATAGTTAATTTGCCAGTGGAATTGTATGATACAGAAGAGTGAATTTTGCAGTGGTAACCTAACTCTTACCCCACACTTTTTTCCAAGATTTCAACAATAATTAATTAAAGATAACTAAAGAAATTAACATTGTTAAGAATGGATGGAAGATTACCTGTCACTGGGTTTCTACACTGAGGCATTTTTTCTGGTAGGACCATTGTAAAGTGACTTAGAAAGTTTTAATTTAGTAACATTTTTCTGCAGAAGAAAAACACTCACTTCTTTTGAAAACATCCATAAATTATAAAACTTTTTTATATCTAATGAAAACATGCAATGCCACAGATGTAAACCACTGCTCAGTATGTTTTCCAGTTGGATAATAAACAAACTTGTATCCTAACCAAGGAGAAAAGGAAGAAAGATGAATAGAAGAGAAGGTGTGGAGCATTGTAGGAATACATCCTGGCTCTGTAAGACATCTTTTACAGACTGAACTCAATTAAATCTCCTAGTGTCTTGATAACCAAACTGCATGGGGGTTATTAGTTACAGATATTAGTATCTTCAACTGAAATTTGAATGTGGAAATAAAGTGTTGGACAGTGTTGATGAAGCTGTTCAGCAGCTGGGACCAGAAACCTGTGATAATGCAAAGGAAAACTCCCACAACTCCCAGATCCCTGTACATGGCTTGAAAAGTCAAGAAACTTCAGATGTTACAAACAGGTTTTCTTTTCTTTTTTATTTCTTTTTTAAATTTTTTCTTCAACCTTTATATCTATTAACTCTTAAAACTAAAATGCTGTTTGTGACGACCTACATCTTTGGGGAGACAAAAGATTAATTCCTGCTGTTTTACTTGGGAAAGGACTTCACTGCCTTCCCATCTAGCCAAGCTGAGACCCAGTCAAATGTTAAAATGAAAAACACTTACAAAGCTCATGTTTACCATCTTTAAAAAAAAAAAAAAAAAAAAAAAAAAAAAAAAAAAAAAAAAAAGCTGATATTGTCAGGTCTCTTTTTTTTTTTTCCTGAAATGGATTTTCAAAAGTGTTAGACACCTAAGCATAGCAATATTTTTAAGCAGTTGTAAAGCCCTGTGACCTTTCCCAGCATATCACACAGAAATTTGGTGAGATGCAGGGCAGAGCTCCTTTTCTCTCCCTCCTGCTTCTTTTTGTGTCTCTGAAGCAAATCTCCCACGAGGTAACTGCGAATATTTAAGTGTATGAAGTATCACAGTCACACCTCCTGTGAGATGGGAGCGAGTGTCGGCTGTAGTTATTAAGTTGCATTTGGTTACAGGACCAGTGGAAAGGATAATGCAGCAAGGTCTCTCATGTAATGGAGAAGCAAAAAGAGAGCTTTATTTAAAGAAACGCCACTGTTATATAGGGTAGCTCCTGCAAAACAGAATAGAAAAGCTGAAAGGATACATTTTGCAAAACATGACAGAATTTTCATTCTTAAATGTGGTTATCAAATGCATCAGTGGGCAGGAAAAATTCAAGTTTAGTTGATTCTGTGCAATGGGACAAATTTTTTTTTTTTTTTAAAAACCCAATATTTTTTTATTCCAGGCTGGCTTTCTTACAGCAGCTGTTTTCCCTGAAGGAAGTTCTGTATAACTGAGCCTGGTGTGGTTAAAATGTGCCTGCAGCCAGCACTCCAGGAAAAAGAGAAGTCCCTGGGGTCCATTCAGCTGAGCTCCTCTCATCTGTCCAAGCTGTGTTCAGGGGTGTGTCTCCTTATGCTCCATTTCCCTGCTTTAAAAAGTACAAATTAACATTTTCTTTTAGTACTTTTGCCGATTTTGTGTGTCTTGGATACCTGATTTTGGCTGTTGTTTCATTTCAGCCCTTCAGCACCCTGTGCACCCAGGAGATTTGTGCTGGCATCTCCTGTCCTTGTATTCTGTTCCAGAGCATTGTACTTCCAGAGATCCTGATTCCTCAGTCTTTTCAGCTGTGGGAGTCTGCATCTCCTTCCTTTTGGTGCTGAGTTGAGTTGTGTCTCCTGTCCTCATAATTTCTTGAAGTAATGCCAGGACTCCAAGAGGATAGTAGTTGTAGCAAGTAATTTTTCCTCAGCAATAAGACAGAAAATGGAGAAATTATTGTTGAAAATTCAGGCTTGGAACTGATATGAAATAAATAATTAATCTGAATATTTGAAAACCTACTTAAACTGTTCATAACTGTGCCAAATTGTTCATGAGCAATTTAGGAAAAAAAACTTATGATCTCACTGACCTTATCTACTAGTGAATTTTTTTTAAGCAGATTTGGACCCCTGAAAATACCCTACAAACATCCCTGAACTATTAGGAAACAAAACTATACCACAATGTTTACATTTTTTAGCCTCTCTATAGAAAACCTTGAGTAAGTAGAAACAAATAAAAACAACAAAGTCAAATCTCATTATTGCAGCAAGCAAATTTTACTACACTTCTTCTGTACAATGTGGTGAAACTTTATCCTTTCATCTTGCAGAAATTACTTGCTAGAACACACTCTTTGATGAGAGCAGAGGATCATTTGGGAAATAAAAAACTCTCTGCCTCTCATAAATTTTGCAAATTGCTTTAAAAAAAATCAAATTATTAAAACACAGTCTTTGAAAACTAATGGCATACAAGTCACATTTGCAGGTTCCTTTTTAAAGCAAACATTAATTTACTCATTACAAGCAGTAAATGATGCAAAACTGCCTACATATCACTGTAAGTTACCTAAGATACAAAAATACTTTTAATTTTTTTGTACTATACATACTAGACACAGTAGACTCAAGATAATGCTAGCCAAGCCTATACCACTCTAATAATAGAAACTGAACACTGGACAAGGGTATTCTTGCAGTGTAAAATATTCTTGAAATAAGGATGCATTATTCCTTCCTCCAAGAATCCTGTTAAGCAGCTGTGTGCAAACCTTGAATCAATTCTTATAACAAAGGCGAGGACACAAAAAAAGGAATTTGAAGCAAGTAGTCAATAAGAGGTAAGAACAACCTTGAAGGGACATGAAAAGCCAAGAGGATGTTAGAACTTCAAAACAAAAGCAGATGTCCTCTTCAATGTGTGAGTGAAAAGGATATTTGATCCTTTGTACATCCTTGAAGTGCTGTGGCTGAAAGTAGTGCTCTGCACTGTAATGCTTCATCAGTTCAAAGTGCTGTGTAAACATCAGGTAATGAAATCTCACAGTATCTCTGCATTATCTACATGTTTTCTTGTCCAAGGACACACTCCAAGACATTTACAGCTCTGGAACCTTTATTTTCTAGCCCATGACCATTTCTTGCTCCTTACAGTGGTTTTTAGCCTACCTGAAGTACATATCAAGAATGCCTGAACTGTCAATAAACCACAGGTGGCAGAAATAAATGTTTTTATTGAAAGTATTATACAGTATTTAAAACTATTCCTGCAGTAATATGGGAGGGTTTGATCCATAAAAAAAAAATAAAAACATTATTTTCTTTCTTCAGAGCAACATATGCAAAATCAGAAATGCAGGGTGATAAATCAGAGCATTGTTTTTGTGGTGTTATTAACATGCAACTATTCTGTACAGCTACAGAGCAACGTGCTTCACTCTAGTTCACAGAGAAAACTTCATACATGTAAAATCTAAATATATCAGCCTAAGTTGGTTTGATCACACAGAGTATGAACTCAGGTGTGAAACTGGGTAGACAAATGGTGAAAAACAAAGTTCCAAACTCTGCAAGGAAGCAGCTCAGAATACACACCACTTCTGCAAAGTTCCTATGTACAGTTCAGTGAACTTGGTTTTTCTAGCAAACTCAAAGCCAGGGAAGTGGGCCTGAATGATAAATTTGCTTTGCAGAACTTAGGTAGCTCAGTGTGCTAAGGCATGGCTAATCCTGAGAAAGACTACAAAATTTGTTTCTCTCTTTCCTAATCCCTGTTATATGAATATTTCTGATGTTCAAATATTACCATATTGCAAAGAACTGCTGTGTTTGCTATATTTATCATATATGATATCTTTTGACTTGGGTGCACTTGGTATAGGTATTTGTGGGCTGTGAGAGTGTGGGTTGGTTCCTCTTGTTAAAGCATTGAAGCAGCAGCTTTGTCCAATCTCAGAAGGTTTTCAATAATGATGATCTTCATGATTACCTGTGGTGGATGACCAGGTAGTCACCATTCTTGTGGCCACTTGTTGGAGGCAAAAGGCCACTTCCTCACTCCAGAGAAACCCTGACACTGCCTGTACCCTCACAGTGTCATTCCAGAGCAGGAACAGAGTAAATCCCAGCTCTGTGTGTACATACAAATACATGAAAGAGAAAGAGACACATATTGATATATTTATGTATATATACACACATACACACTTGCTTAAAAACAATAATACAATGTTAACAGATAGTCCACAACTGAAATACTCTGCAGCATGCTAGATTCAAAAATCCAGCTTTTAAAAACTTGGAGAGAGACTCTTGTGGGATTTTATGAGAGAAACATCATTAAAGGTTAATAGGAAGTTAGACCTCAAGACCTCAAAGTGAAAAGAAATTGGAATTTCAGCATTGAGAATAGTCAAGTGAGAAGAAAGTAGATTGCAAAAAATACAACATAAAACATTCAGCCTTTTCTCAGTACTCATCTAAACTACTGCATACAAAGCACTGGAATGTAGGTCAGAATTCCTCAACATGTTGAAGTGCTATTTTCTTCTCAGTTTATTTTTGTTACTTTCTTTATTTCATTTTCCTTGCACTTCATCTGATTTTTTTTCCAAATAGGACTCTTAGGAGATATCATTGCTATTGTGGTGGATTGGCCAAAACATCTCTCTCACTCCTCTGCACAGCTGGATAGGGGAGAGAAAATACAATGAAAGACTTGTGGTTTGAGACAAGGACAAGGAGAGATCACTCACCAGTTTCCATCACAGACAAAACAGGCTTCACTCAGGGAAATTAATTTAATTTATTATCAATCAAATCAGAGCAGGCTGGTGAGAATAAAATAAAACCTTAAAAACATCTTCACTCCTGAATTCTCCACCTCTTCCCCTCAGCAGTACCAGCAAATGGGAAATGGGGGCTGTGGTCAGGTCATCACATGTGGACTCTGCTGCTCTTCCTCCTCAGAGGAAGGACTCCTCACACTCTTCCTCTGCTCCAGCATGGGGCTCCCAGCACAGGAGAGAGTCCTCCAACCTCTCCAGCATGAGTCCTTCCCATGGGCTGCAGTTCCTCATAAACTGTTCCACCACAGGTCCTTCAAGAATAAATGGCTCCAGAGTGGGTCCCCTGCAGGCTCACAAGTTGTAGCTGCTGAGGCTTGGGTTTTGCCCCAGGCTGCCACAACAAGCCTGGATAAAACCTCCTGTGTGGAACAGCTTTTCCTGGCTAATCCAGGCAGACTTCAGCCACAAGATGCAAGCAATGCCTAAAGCTTAGGCTATCAGCCCTTTTGTGAGATCCATTTTCACTTGCAGCACCTTCTTAGCCAGCAGAGAAGAGACCTGGCAAAGCTGCACAGAGGTTCTGCAGGCAAATTTATTTCTGTCCACAAAGGGGTCTGGCAGCAGTCCGAGTACATGAAGTATTAAAGGGGCTTTTATAGGGTTAGGGTGCCTGAGGAAATGAACCAATGATATCAAGGATTGAAAACTATCCAGCTACTTAAAGGTTTTATGTAAGAAGTGCCCAGTTACTTAAAGGATTGAGAAAAGGACCAATTAAAGTGTAAAGAAATAACACGGGGGTCTGCAGAAGGGGCTGAGACATTTCTAGCATTAGTCATTCTAAGGAAGCAATTTCTTATCTAGGAGATGATTTTCCAGGGAGGCCCTGTAAGGGTATCTGCTTCTTCCACAACAAGTCCTGCCAGCAAACTTGCTCCAGTGTGGAATTGCTGGGGTCACAGCATCCTTCAGGCTCCCACCTGCCTGGAGCATCTCTGCTCCCACCTCTCCTGGAGGATCTCTGCTCCCACCTCTCCTGAAGCATCTCTGCTCCCACCTCTCCTGGAGCATCTCTGCTCCCACCTCTCCTGAAGCATCTCTGCTCCCACCTCTCCTGGAGCATCTCTGCTCCCACCTCTCCTGAAGCATCTCTGCTCCCACCTGCCTGGAGGATCTCTGCTCCCACCTCTGCTGGAGGATCTCTGCTCCCACCTCTGCTGGAGGATCTCTGCTCCCACCTCTGCTGGAGGATTTCTGTTCCCACCTGTCCTGGAGGATCTCTGCTCCCACCTGTCCTGGAGGATCTCTGCTCCCACCTCTCCTGAATGATCTCTGCTCCCACCTCTCCTAGAGGATCTCTGCTCCCACCTCTGCTGGAGGATCTCTGTTCTCACCTCTGCTGGAGGATCTCTGCTCCCACCTCTGCTGGAGGATCTCTGCTCCCACCTCTCCTGGATGATCTCTGCTCCCACCTCTCCTGGAGGATCTCTATTCCCACCTGTCCTGGAGGATCTCTGCTCCCACCTCTCCTGGAGGATCTCTGCTCCCACCTCTGCTGGAGGATCTCTGCTCCCACCTCTCCTGGAGGATCTCTGCTCCCACCTCTCCAGGAGGATCTCTGCTCCCACCTCTCCTGGAGCATCTCTGCTCCCCATGGCTGCAGGGCACAGCTCCCTCTCCATGGGCTGCAGGGGAATCCCAGCCCTGGTGCCTGAGCACCTCTGCCCCTCCTTCTGCACTCACCTGGGGGCCTTCAGGGCTGTTGCTCTCACATATTCTCCTCTCTCCTGCTGCAGCTGAGCAGGGTTTTTCACCCTTTTTAAATACATTACCCCAGAATTGCTCCCACCTCACTGATGGGCTTGGGCTTGGCCAGAATCAGCTCTTGGAGCTGGCTGGCAGTGGCTTGGCTGGACACAGGGGAAGCTCCTGGCAACTTCTTAGAGAATCCACTTCAGCAGCACTCCTGCTATGAAAACTTCATAGTGCAAACACAACACACATATAGATAAAAGTTATCAGTGATATTTCTCATTAAAACAGGCATTTTCTAAAGAAATATATTAACAACTATATAATATCTATTGTATATACTGTGATATAATTGTAATTCTATAAATATATCGTAATTAATCATTATATATTTAAAGTATGTATCATATTTATAAGAAAACATAATTATGCATTTTATAGATACAAATATTTATTAATTTTGAAAATTCATAACAGAGAGAAGGATGTTTTTGAGAGGAGGAAAACGAACAGGCATTCAATAGTGAAAAAAAAATTAATTAAACTTTTTAATGCAGTAAAATGAGGACCAAATGTAAAGTTGAAACAAATCTTCATCTCAACTTTCAGAAGAGTTTTACTTACTGATGACATTTGAGGGCCTGCATCATGAACTGTATGTAGGACCACCAAAAACTTTCAGAGCTTTGTCCCTCACTGAAGGTTCAAACTATCTCTAAAATAAAATTTTGGTTTTGGAAAGGTTTATATGTTAATAGGGCTTCTGTTAACTTCCTGAGGGTGGCCTTTTAGGGTTTTTGCAGAGCTGTCCATATTTGCCTTGTCCTTTGGAGCATGCACCCCTCTGAACTGCTGCACACATGCATCTCCCTGATGCTTCTGCAGAATGCAAATGACTTCTGCTAGTTACCATGGGGACATGAACAGGGACCATGAGATGCATAGCAACAATGCTCCTTTTTTTGCCATTTTAGCTTCATGATAAGGAAAGAGGAACTACAACATATCCTAGAGTTTTTCCTTTCTGTTTTCCTTTTTTTCTTCACATGCACACATACACAAAACACTTGCTCCATTTTTGCTAAGACATAATAGATACAGTTTGGACCTTTAAAGCTAAGCATGAAGTCAGATTAGTTCTCTGTGGAAGAATAACAGGAAATTGTTACAAGAACGATTATATTTTCAAAGTACAAACTTCCTCAACAATCTTGAAGCAGTAAAATTATCTGAATTATGATGTGTTTTTACAAAAGAAACCCCCCAAAATTTGGGTTAATCAAATACACATACACACATGCAAATCTTGAGAGAGAAATCTAGTTTTTAAAAGACCAAGAACTGGTTTACTAGTGAAATGGAGTTGTATAAATTGGATGAACACCAATGAACAGATCATGGGTTGTGGTTTTGATTTGGGGCTCTTTTTAGAAAAGATACAACACTCTGGTAATTTAAAAAAAAATAAAAATAATAAGATAGCTTAATATTTTAAGAGAGGACTTACCAGCTGTGCTCTCCAGATTCTGTTTTCCACTCTTGTCTTCCCCCCTTTATTAAACTTACTCTTGTCCCTGTGAGGTCCTTTCTATATCAGTAGAAATGCATTTAAGCATTGTTAAAGTGACAGTTTTCTGGGTGGATAAGTAATTGGGTAACAAGACAGAAATCAATATTGCTTAGTCATATGCTATTTCTTCATTTTTAATATAATTAGTATGAAAACTTTGTTTGTATTAGATACGATTTTAATAGGTAGATCTAATTATGTTCTCAAAGAATAAAGATGATGAAGACTCAAGCTCTGCTGGTGTGACAATTCAAGCTGTCAGGCTGCCATAGCTTGCTCTGCTCGTGGTTCCTCCTCCGCTGAATCCTTAGATGAACAAATGCTCTGTCATTGCTCTGTTCTGGAGCCACTTTTCAGCTGGTAACTCTTTATAAAAACATTTAATCCTCCAAGGACTATATTGTTCTAGAAGCCTTGCAGATACAAAAGCAATAAATAACTGATTAGGTCAAGAGGACATGGCAACTTGTAGCTGCCTACAGGATGGCACTGATGTAGAAATACCCTGACTTGAGATTTCTAGGGCAGCAGGAGATGGTTTAGCATAAAAGGCAAACCTCTCACTGTGCTTGGACCATTGAACAGAAGATACAGCAGGCACCTGAGGCACAGACTCACAATTTCCTGTGAAGGATGCTTTGGTTCTGGATGTTTGCCCAGGATACAGCCCTTTGCCATCATCCTGTCACGTGTGATGGGCAGGGCTCCTGTCCCACCAGTACCTCAAGGCAAGAGACTCAGGCTTGCAAAGGTGTGCTGTGTATAAGGGGCTAAATCATGTAGATAAATCATGGCAGAGTGAATCAGAATTTTTTCTTCTCATAATGTGTGGTTAATACCCAGCACCAGGAAGATGCTGTAGCAGTCCTGCTGCAGAAGCTGTTTCTGATTATTTATTAGGGCCCATCTTGAGCGATGGACATCGAGTAGGCCCAGAAGTAATCACAGCTTTGTAGCTGTCTGTGCCAAATTTTAGGATTAAATCAATCTTCCACTACAGTCTTACACAACTCATCCCTGTCCCTCCCTTCCCATCTTCAGCAGCCATTCAGGAGGTCCCTTGCCAGCAAGGAGCTGATGGAAATTTCCAAGGCCAACCAAAGAAGACATCAGCTGTGCAGCTCCCAGGCAAACAGTGGCTCAAATTCACTTTTCCAATTAAAATGCTTTCCTTCCCTGTGCTCTTGGTTTTATCTCATTGTCCTTCTAAGTGGGAGATTAAACTCTGGAAATGGAATCTGGATGAAAATCTGCAATTGTCAAGGGGGAGAGGGTCAAATAGCAAATGGAACAATGGAAATTAATCTGATACTGTTGGACAATGCAGTTTGATTGCAATTATATGAATGCCAGTAGACTATGCACACATGGCAGATTTTCCACCTATTTATTTAAATAAGAGCTACATTTATGATATCCCATAGAGGATCATAAATATTCAAGGACCTAAATTTTCATTAGTACACTAGCAAGTAAATTTTCAAAGTGATGCATAGGGATTTAACTGCATGAGTCCCATTAATGTCACTACTTTGAAAATTTACTTCCCATGAACTTCTAGAGGATGGGGAAAAATTGAAAAAAGACTCTCATAATTTTAAGAAGTAGACAGGAAAAATCTTGTCATCACTTTGGCACTCTGGTACTTTAATTGGTAAAGAATAATTTAAATCATATCTTCAAAAGTAAGCTCCATTTTAGGCACAGACACAGATGGTGACATTCCATCAAGAGTTTCTGCTGCACATTATTAGACAATGTACTAACAGGCCTTTTACTTTGCTGTAAATATTAAGAGTCGACCGGTTCTGCGTGACTTCTGGGAGAAGTTTAATGGCAATTCTTGGTCATGAAGTTAGAATCAGACTCTTTATTTGGGATCTGAAATTTATAACTCTGGAGTGGGATTTTTTTTTTAAATCTTTTGAGAGCTCAGCTCCCATTGGGCCAGTTATTTAGTTACATCAGTGTAATGAAAATTCTATCTTTCTTACATGAAAAAACAATTATTATTTTATGGGTGGCAGAATTTTAATTCAATAAAGAGTAACATTTTTTGTCATGCATAGAATTACCAATGTGCTTTCTCTTTCTCTGAAATATATTTGAAAAAAACTTCATTTTTATGCTTCATTTTTCTATTATGTCTATAATAGAACACATGAGTGCAATCAGAGTATAGCTAAATATGTACAGTGCTCCTCAAAGAATGCATCAGAGATTGTGGAAATTTGTACATCAGTGTTAATTTTGTATTTCAGTTGGAAGGAACAAGGAAAACCATGGGAGAAGCCCTTACATTGAGGCTATAAACTTTCAGAGTCAAGAGGTTAAGAGGGGAATGTGCTCACCTCCCTACGTTTTGTGTGGGCATCACTTGAGAAAAGCCCCGAGGTGAAGGGACATTCTAGGTCTGATTTCAGTGCATGGATATGTGTGAAACTCCAAACTGACAGCTGCTGGTTGGGTTGAGCATGAGTCCTTGTTGATAGAAAGGGCAAATTCAGGGGAGCAAACACCTCCAAGAGGTTTCTCTGCACCAGTCTCTGCTGCAGAGAGGATTTCACAGCTTGCTTTGCCTGTCACTGAGGAGGATGAGCAGTGATGATTGAGCTACCATAAGGAAAGATGCTGAAAGAAACTGATAATTCAAAAGCTTCAAGTCAACAGGCCTAAAGGAGTGACATCACAGAATTCTAAATCTTGAAGGGCAGAGCAGCTAACAAAGTGCACATGCTTTAATTAAAAATGCCTACTATATCAGTAACTTAGAGGGTGGCAAATTTTATATCTCTAATTAAAAAGGTTTCATAAGTGATCCAAAAAGTTACAGATGAATAAGCATGACATCCATATCAGGAAAGTAAAACAATAAACACCTGAAAGACCAGGGTGTGATAAAGCCTAGCCTGCTGTTTTCTGAAGAGTCTCACTGATATGCCAAAATTCAGTGAGTGTCTCCAAAGCAATAGATAGCAGGAAGTTTATTCAGTCTTCTGACAAGGTCCTTACTTTTAGTAAGGAAAGTAAATATTTGTGAACTAAAGTATTGCTGTGGATCAAACCTCTCTAAGAGACAGAAAATTAAGACTAGAATTAAACTGTCAGTTTTTGCTGAGGGAAAACACAGACCCAAAATCACACCTGAGACCAAGGTTTTCTGGCATAGTCATGCTTTGCAGCAGCAAAGTAAGCAGGTTGCAGAAGTTATTTAGGCTATGGAAGTGCAGAGTGCACTGTGGGGAACTTCAGGGAGACCAGACACTGAGCTCACAGCAGCTGTCATTAGGTACAATACATTTGGAGCACAGAAAATATTCACTTGGGAAAAAAACATTTATATTCTTCCTATACTTCAAACAGTATTAAATAATTTTCCTACTGCTTCAGGGAGGAAGAATGCAAATGCAAGGAAAATGAGAGATGGCATATTATAAATGGATAAGTGGAAGTGTCTGTATTTTCAGTGGGCTGTGGAACTCATTGCTGCTGCAAATCATAAAGGCTGAGAATTTAAAGGCTCTGACTTGCATTTTACAAAAACAAGAAATTAATGCTTGTACAGAAGTAAAATGACTAATTCTAGGAAAAGGGAAGCAAAGGGATGAAAGGGATTTAGCACTGTATTGGTTTGCACTTTTCTTTAAATTAGCAAATCTGCCAGTGGTTGGGTTTTGCATTCTTAGCAGTGGTAACTAGTTCTGCAAACAGACTGTTGTTTCTTGATCTAAAATACTTTCTGCAATCTAAATTTTTTCAGCTTCTCTTCTGGTTCCTTGTATTTATATGTTCAAATTGTAGAAGAGTGAGGGACAAAAGTCAAGAGTGCAGAAAGTTAAGAGAATGGTCAATTTTCTTTTGCTTTTTTCACTATTTAACTGAAGGACATTCAGCACTTGCCATCACCAATGCAACTACAAATGGGAAACAGCAAGTGGGGAGTGGAAGGAAGATTAATTTTAAATTTGATTACTGAAGCAATAGAAATATTACCAAAGGATAATATTGTAAGGCAGGAACCAATGCCCAGTGAAAGCAGTGATGTTTAAACGTGGGACTATGAAAGTGCAAATTATGACAGGAAAGAACCAAAGACTTGGCATGATGTGTAATTAAAATATCCCCAAGATAATGACAAGCAGTTATATAGTTTGGGAGAAAAAGGTGACTCTGGGGATAGATAGGAATACAACCATGAGAAACAAGTCTTTAATAGTTTGTTCTCAGATGTGTCTTTGGAACCTTGATTTGTTTCATTTTCATGTGCCTGCTTGACACACAAAGTCTCCTTTTCCTCCCTGTTCCTTCTGTCTGGAGGTTGTGACAAGTGTGGAAGGTGCATCAATTAGAGAAAAAATGAGCTACAAACCTGTTTTCCTTCTTGCCAGAGTGACTAGCACATTTCAGGAACCCAAACCTGGGGAAGACAGGAAAAATCAAATGAAATGAAATTTTAAATGTATGCTGAGAGAATCAGAACTGCCTGAGACAAGCAAAGGAAAATTTCCTAACATTAATCTACACAGCAAAGAAGATTTTTTTTCCAGTTTAGTTTTAAGTACAAAATCTTTCATACACCTCCAGAGAGGCTCTTTACTGGCAGAAGAGTAATATAAAAATTCTGATGTGTCATATCAAAATGTCCCTCCCCTCCCCCTTATATAGATTCATCTCTCTTCCTCTCTTTGTCTGCCTCCCTCTGCATGCTCCAAGTTTAATCTGCAGTTTGACTTCAAATGCAATAATTCACTAGCTCTAGGCATGTGCTTAAAGGACTATGTATTATTGTAATTCTGAAGAGATTAGTACCTTATGTTGATCCCCTATTTCTTCATCTGTCTTGACAGCATATAGTAATTTTTAAGAAAAGGAAAAGTGATTTGTTTTCAAAAGGGTCCTGGTTTATTGCCTATTCATACACTTGTTAGAACTCCTGTATTCTCCTAAAATCAGTGTGGTAGAGAATGCAGAGTAAATATGTGTTTAGATGTATTGGGTACAGTTGAGAGCATATGGGAAAAGCTACAGTCTAGAATGAAAGCCTGCAGAAGTGTCTGTTGGTTTGAAAGGACAGGTTTTCTCTTTCTCAAATAGTCCTTACTGGCACATTCCATTTTCTGTTCAGCTGCTACATTTTACAGGCAATGTGGATGTTTTCTATACCCTAAAATGAGATGGTGTTTCTTAATTGTTTTAAATATATTGCATGTCCTGACAGGAGTGAGCTGCATTTTTGTCTGGTAAATGATTTTTAACTCTGAGATAATTTACCTGACCATTAGATTAGAGTCCTTTTTTTTTTCTCTAATAAACAATTTAATTTGAAATGCAATGCTAATATGACAAAAAGGCTTCATTATATACTTCAGGGTATAAAGAAAGAGATTAACTAAGAAATAAAAGATGCCTGCAGATTCTTAAATGTGTTTAGTTTAAATATGCCCATAGTGTGAAACCAGGAATGTTACAAACTACCAAGGGAAGCACTTTCCAACAGAATTGCCTCAATTCTGTAAAATGCCAGCTACTTGTAACCTCTGTTTATTTAAATGACAACTTGTGTGGCTCCTTGCAGTGTATCTAAGTCTTTAGGAAATTAAAAAAAGGCTGTTACATATCATATATCTGCACTGTTTTTGCAAAATTATGTATCTCAGGCTTCAATGAAGAAAGACACTTTTAAAAGCACAAACACCCACAACACTAAAAGTTTGGTATGGATGATTCAAGAGCTGGAGAATTTAGTATTAGTAGATCTAGGCTTACAAATAAAAGTGGCCACCACTCAAAATAGTATGCTAAATCTTTATAGAGATGCAAGTGAATATCCATTATTTGAAGAAAAAAAAATGTAAGCACAATAAGGAAAATATTCATTTTGCTATAATATCAACAAGCAAATAACTTCCATGAAAATGACAATATACAATTTTGCACTGCATTCAAAATTCTCTCAGCCACTCCATAAATAGCTTTCTCTATGTGCATTTAGAGTGAATTTGTGGAGCTCTATTTCACTGATTGTTAATACCAACCCCTTGACTACGCGTTCTGTACCAAATGAATCCACCCTTTAGTTATGATATGGAGGCAATATGATTTTGGTCTACAATTTATGCATAGAATATCTATGCATAATACTGCTAGCTCAAGTTGTATTCAGAAAATAACATAATTTGAAATATCTTCGGTTTTGTAAATTTAAATTAGAAGCTTGTGAAGTTTTCCAGTCAACATGATATTTGCAGAAAGATAGGAAAAAAGTGTACATATTGTTGGCTGGCACAGGCTCTGCCTGCATTAGCATTTTGGACCATTCTGCAGAGCAATTGAGGCAGAAGAGAGCTCAGTTTCTTTACTATGAAATTGGGCAGGAAACCCTGATTCAGGTGCAGGTTTAAAGCACTACAAACCCCAATGGGCCTTAAGCAGTGATGTGGGCTCAGGGCATTTCCAAACCACATGCATGGCTCACACAATTCTGCAGGCCAGGCTAAATGTAACCTAAAGTAAAAGGTGCAAACTGGAAATGCTAATGGGGCTCCAGCAGCAGCTGCTTTGATCCAGAGCTCTGCTCCTGCTGAGCTCCCCTTTTCTAATGCAGGCACAGCCTCATGTGCTTTCAGATCATCAGTGGGGTCCCTACCAAGGCCAGAAGCACAGATCAGATGAAAATAACAGACTCAGAATTAATCAAAACCCTTCATAGTTTTAGTCACCTTTTTCTTTTCATTAAAACTTAATGGTAGTAAGGCCAGGTATAATTAATGAAGAAGCCTTTTCTCAACCAGGATTATTCTGAGGTATAAGCCTGATTAGTTTCCACTCATTATTTGACTCATTTCATGTTCATTTTATAAAGCTAATGTCAAAAAATTAACTGTTATTCCTTTCCATTGAAAAACTGAACTACTGAGATGAGAAAGCATAGATTATACAGACCAGAAAATTTACATTCAATGAAGTGTTTTATTACCAAAAAGAAAGGACAGAATGTGATTTTAAGAAAGTATTAATATGAATTTTGCTATTGTTCCCATATTGCAAGTTTAAATGAGAAGAACAAAATTGGGCACAGAAACTTTTCAATGCAACAGTGAACCAAAAACCTTTTCCATACAAGCCAACAGGTACTGCAAAAACAGGAGATAAAGATGTCCTGAGGCAATAAATTAGATTTTTTCTGCATGTTCCTTTTATTGACAGAACATTTCCAGTGTCTGTACATGAGTCCTTTAAATGTTGAAGTACTGCAAACCCCATTAAAAGCATTATTGTGTATGTTTTCAAAAGACAAATGCCCCCATGATGATAGCCTGATTTTCTGTTTCTAATCTCCCTTCATGTGTGACTTGGTGTGATGAGATGAACTGGGGAACTAAATTTCACAAATGCTAATAGTGACTAGCTCTGGTGTAAGAATATATTACTGGCTTCTGTTCACAAATCATTTCTACAGGATGTAATCTGGCATGACACCCCTGCTTAGTTGATGACTGTGCTTTTAATCAAAAGCAAGAGTTGACAATTTGTCAATCTTTAACAAATAAAAGTTTTGCCATCCTGTTGAAACTAGTGATTCAGGAGTGAGACTTTAAAAGACACCTTCAATTATTGCATTCTATAAATCTTGGTCACATAAACATGATCTCCATGGGGTTTTTTTTGTTAGCTTCTACTCTTCATCTACACTTTCATTCACACCCTTTCCCAGGTCTGTGTGTAGAACACCACAAACAGTTTTGCACAAATACAGGTTTTACTTCCTAGTCCTTTCCACCTTAGATGTGTGCACCTCACCCTCTGGCATCCAGAATCAAAATTTCTGAGCTGCCCCTGTGTCTCTGTGGCTTAGTCTGCCTTCCTGTAAATTTATAGCTGCACATTGCATTCCTCCACTGATTTATATCCATCTTCTGGATTTCTACAGGAGCCATCATGTCAACTCTCCCTTTCTTTCCCAAGCACTGTACCACATCTGTCTTTCATTTCAGAAGTTTCCCACTGCTGAGAAAGCATTTATGGCTATTTCTGGCCAGCTGCCCACTGTGCTTTTAGGGGACTTGTTTGTTTTGTAAAAGAAAAAGTCATCCTACATACTAAAATCACACAAAAGTGACAGAAGTTTCAGAAATAGCAAATACTGTTTCTCTTATTATTGCACAGAAAACAAATTGCAAAACCTGAGGCCTGTGTTTTATATCTCAGAGTTCCAAGAATTTTAAAGCAACTTTGGAATGTTTTACAAACTGCTGAAACCCACAAGGTAGCTGAGGGAGGAGACTGCACAGTTCTGTTGAGAGGTTTAGAGCACAATTAAGGTGCATTGCAAAAAATAGGTGGATAAAAAAATTTCCTTCCTTGGGCATAATCAGATCTGGGTTAGTCGGATTAATGTCTGTGCTTCTTTTTGACTGTCTCAAAAAAAAAAAAAAAAAAAAAAAAAAAAGTAGATGAAAGCTTTATGAGTTTTCTTTAACTGTAATATGAGGTGTTAGCTATTTTATCTGCTCTCAAATTTGTACAATGAATGTTAAGGTGACAGGCTATCCAGAAGCAGTGGGATTTGGTGCAAGCAGTATGAAATTGAGTCAGAAAACCTTAATTCTTCTCCTAGCCTTGCTCAGGAGTTTTGGCAAGCTTATTTCTTTACTTCTGCTCATTTTGAGCATTATGTAAATGCTGGTTAATACTAGTAATAGGCAGGAATGTTAGCAAGATTCCTGAAATGCAGTGTGAAGAAAAAAATATTTTACTTTCCTCGATACAGGTGGAGAAAATAATCTGGTTAAACTTCAAGATTCCAAAGAGAAAGAGTTGGAAAAATATTCCTACAAACTTTGAAATAAATATTATAAAAATGCACAGTACATATTTAAGGGTATTCTAGGTATATTTTTAGATGGCCTTTTACATAAAAAAATATGTTATCCATTTTTTTAATTACAGTAACTTAATTACATAATTATGTGCAAGGAAGTGTGCCATAGGTTTTGTCTAGGAAGCCATAGCTGCATAAGAGCCACTCCAGATTAAAGTTACCCTTTTCACCAGACTTTTCATTCTCTAAACTCTGCTTTTCTTTTGCATCTTTGCCTATGCAGGCTACAGGCTGCAGGGGTGATTATTCAAAGTGTAATGTGCCTCCTTTATTTAGAAATCATTTGTGTTCTAGACCTTTAGGGAGATGCACTGAAGCTTAATATATGTCACAGCAGCCAAACAAACATATTGTCAGATCTGCTGTCAGCACCACCTGCAAGCAAATTGATGGCTCATTTTCTAGACTGGGCTTCTAAGGTGAGCCTCAGGTTTTCTAGGGTCTTTTTTTATGCTTTTAAGAAGCTAATTTTCTCTGCTTTTCTTTAATGACATGGTCAGAGACACAATACATGGGTTAAAATTTATGTGCCTGATTCTAATTTATACTTCATAGCAAATTCTGATGTTTTGACAGCTAGCATATGTGATATCCATTATGATATCAGAGTGACTGGAGAACTGTGTAGGAGCACACACACACTTCACACTTCAGCAAAGACCAGTTGAACAAAAGACTTGTATCTGTAGCTGGGGATACTCAGTGCCTCTTTAAGTAGTTGCAGGGATCTCTGGAATTCCCTGTCCTGCATTTGAGAGAAAGTCAAAACCAAAGCAGACAGTTTGTGCATGAGAGACATAGAATATTTTATCTATCACTCAAACAAATGATGAAAAAGGAAAGAAAGGAAAAAGAAAAGAGTGGTTCTCACCTGCTAGAAAAGTGGATTTGCAAGTTCTTAATCAAGTAGCAAACAGAAAAAATGGAAAGGTTTCTGCATTTTCTACCAGTTCTCACTGTAATTGAGATACTCCTAAAGTCACTCTTTTTTTAATTATTCTTTTATGTGAAGAAAGAACATATGGCATTGGAGGTGATAAGCTGAACTTTTTCATCTTCAGACCAAGTGAATCTGCACATCAGTTGAAAAGGAAAGAGACCAACCAACAACAGATAGCTGAGAAAGTGTCTCTAAAGCAGGAGCTGTTAGGCCATGACCTCAGCAGGCAAGAACAAATCCATAGGAGGGTGAACACGAAGTGCTATGACCTGCAGGTCCAGAACATAAATCACAGCCTTATTAGACCTTGCTTGAGGCCAGTGAGCTATGGTCAGGGGAGTCAAACTGTTTTCTCTGCTCTGTAAGGGTTAGCAATGGAGCAAAACTAAAGGAGGATGAAGATATGAGAGTTGGACTTTTTTGAAATTAAATATCTGAGGCTGTTTATTTATTTACAGGAATTAATCAGAGTGGCTGATTGCTTTTCTCCCGTTTTAAACTGAACAGTATTCATCTCCTGTGCCAAGGTAAGAAAATGACCTTGCCATCTTACAGGGATTGACACTGTGAGAAAAGCTCTCTAATTGTTAGGAAGAATGTTTTTTGCTTCTGCCAATCAGTGAAGAAAAAGTTACAGACAAAAAATCCCTCTGAAATTTTGGAAGCTGCAAAGTTTTCGCAATTGCTTGGAAAGAAATGAGAACAGAGTAAAGCAGAATAAAGAAGTTTCCTTATATATTAGTCAGCAAAGAATAGGCTGTCTCTAGGGCTCCCAGTTTTCTGGTACTGTGACAATTTTATAATTCCAGTGAGACAGCAAATACAACAACATGGTGAAAATGGTTTTGTTGAAGCAGTTTGTGCATGAGAGATTCCCTGCCTGCACTCAGGAGACCTGAGAGAAACCCTCAGCTTCGTGCAGCACACACACCCAGAGGTTTCCTCTCAACTTTCATCCCTAAATCATGGGGACTCCTGCTGCAGTTCTGTCAGCCCTGGTATCCCTGCTGCCTTCAGGCACTCTGGCTCCCAGCTGGGGTGTGCTGATGGCATCTGAGGGAGACACTGCAAGTGCTGGCTGAGTGATGAGTGTGCTGGGCTCTCTCTGTGGGGAGAGGGCTGAACACACAGGGACCTGCAGGGAGGTCTTCCATAGCATCACACAGGAACAAAAGAGACAGTCCTCATTTCCACAGCATGAGGAAACCAAATGCAAGATGAGATTCTGTCTTTATGAGTTATCTGTTGGCAGGGCAGAGGAAAGGAAGAGCATCATGGAGCACAGGACCACAGGTCAGGACCAGCCAGTGGTTCTGTGCAGGGACTCCATGCAAGGCTCAGCCCTGAGCAGCTCAGCCCAGGAAGCTGAAAAAGCCACAGCCACACTGAATGTCAGGATCTATTCCTCCTGCCTGTCAGCTGAGGGATCCTCCAACCATCTGGCTTGACTGTCTGTGGTGACTGCCTGTCCTAAAGGCATTATGGAGATGGCAACTAATTTATGCATATATGATTTTGCTTTAAACATTCTAATGCTGACACCAATAGCAGAGGAGAAGTGGAGGCATTTGCTAGATTAGATTTATTTTAACAGACACAATTTGCTGCCATATGTCTGTCAGACCCCCAGCTGAAGGCTCATTGGACAGGGACTTTTTACTGCCCATGCCTTTGGAATTTTTATAAGCATTTTATCTTTTTGGAAAGTACCACAACAAAATAAGAATAATAAATTAAAATATATGTAGGAAATGTAATAAAGAAATGTAAGCATTACTTTAATCTAGTTGTTTAATCATTCTGCCATAATTACTACTGAGAAATAAGACTATAATCCCACCAGGTGAGTCACTAAAAGCCCAGTTCCATGGTAAATCACTTTGGAAGATGATGCCTGAAGAAAGCTTAGCATTCCCCGAATTCTGAAATGTATATGCCAGCCATCACTTAAATAGCATCTGGGATTTATTTTTGAATAGAAGCAGCCAGAGATTTATATTGGCAAGAACAGCTGAAGAAACATTTTAGACCTTGACCTTCAACACTGATAAGGAGACAAAGCTGTTCTCTACTGTATTTACTCTGAATGCTGCTTGTCTTTCTGCTTAGATGCTACCTCCAGCTATTCCTTCTGTTTTCTCATGTCAACCCTAACACATTTTCCCCATTAATTTCTTCATATTCTTTTGTCCTACATCACCTATTTTTTCTTCTTTTTGTTTTGTCTCTTTGTTTTTACAGCTAAATTACTGTTTTTTCTTTCTTCCCATCTGAGTTTAAAAATACAGTATTCAACTGGCACTTGCACAGTAACATCCTGCATGCATATTATAGTTAATACTATCCTTAGAGCATAAGATCTTGGGAATTTGAACTATCTTCCTATATTTCTCTGTATTATATAAGGCTGGGATCAGGGTTTGCTGTATCAGGGATAGTAATAGCATAATAATAGCATTTTCAGACACCAATAGGATAAAGATAATAGAAGCTCTAATTCATTTAACTAGATATTACCTTTACCTACACACAATTAAGAAGTAGAATAACAGAGACTAAATGGCAGCTTTAAGTAAGGTCTTTATATATTTATCTATGGCAAAGGAACATTTTATCCTGTGTATTGATATATGAAATCATTATGTACTTTAAAGTAATTTGCCACTCCAGTAATATTGTTTCTTCACCTTAACTCATCTGGCTAGCTGACCTACTGGCTAATGAACCTGTCTTCAGAGTAGATATGGGCACTTTCATAGTTCCCATTGCTTTGCCATAGCTTCTTATAAGCCTATAGGTATTTAGTACTCTAATTTTTTTTCTTTTCTGTGGGTCAAATTGTAGTTTTCCTGAAGACACCAACAAAACACACTGATTTGTCACAGTGATCACTGTGGCACAGGTGCTTTTCAAACCCTTCAAAAATGGTGTCTAGGCCTCTGTTCTGTTACCTAACTTCTCTGCTGGGGTTGAGACTAACCCAAGCATCAGTTGGAGCTTCAGCTGACTCAGGTGTTTGCTTTCACTCCACCATCTCCATGTCCAGCAGCTTGGGTGTCCCTGCATGGATCAGCTGAAGGGGCAAAGAGGAAGGCTTAAAGTGAGAACAGGAGCTCTTGGTGCCCATCCCACGGGCGCTGTAGCTGTGGACAGTCTCCACAGGCTTTTGAGATTTGCCATGCTGGAGTGGCAGCAGCCACTGGGGCTGGCAGGAGCAGCTGGGGGCAGAGCTGGGTGGGAGGAGATGTCCCTGTGCTGTGTGCCCAGCCCAGGATCTGCAGCCTCACCTGCACCCCTGTGCCAGGGACAGTGCCAGGTCTGACTCCAAGGGTCATTAGCAGACTGAGCAGTGACAAACAATGACAAAAAGCCTTTGTCCTGTAAAAATCAGAGAATGTAGTTTTGAAACTGTTGCATCCACTAAAAGAAAGGAATAGCACTGGGGCATTTTTACTGAAGCACGAAATATTTCAATGTACATTTTTACAGGGTCTGAATAATTTAGGAATGCAAACTCAATAGAACTTACCTTATTATTCCAATACTTTGTCAAGGTTATCTTCATTACACAGTGGTTTACCACATATAGAAAAGCTGTAGATTTGATTGAAAAAAGCTATTATAGCAGCCAGAAGCCCCTTGAATTATATGTGCCTATAAAAACCATTTGCAGTAGCTTTTACTGCATTTTTCTTGCATTTAAACTCTGTCAGTTTTGGATATCTCAGAAGTCAAATACTGTTTTAAGATGCACTGAGTACAGAAACGAAAAAGTCAGCATTGTGCTATTAAAAAAGTTTTTAAATTTGAAGAAATGGTGATCTAGAAAACTAGTCTTAGCACCAAACAATTGACAAGGATACTCTTAACACCTGTGGCACAGAGCTGAAAGGTCTGGCACACTACATAATTTTAAAAATTACCCCTTCAGTGTGAAGAAAATGCCCTTCAATACAGCCCCCTGAAAACTGCTAGGAGACTGTGCCTTCTTTAATGCTTAAGAGGCTATTGACTAATATGTGATTCATAAATCCATTTCTGGTGCTGACTTGTGCAGGGATATGTGGACTGATCGTGGCCCTGCATACATTTTCCAGTTGCAGAACTATCAGCTCACCCACGTCACCATCCAGCTCAACAAACACCACCATGAGCAGAACACGTCGTCCTCTGAGGCTTCTCCTTCTGGAAAGACAGCCTGGAAGAGAAAACACTCCCACTGCACACAAAAGGGATGAAAGAAAGTGATCTAGGGAAAGAGGAGGAAAAGGAGAAACGAAGGAGCCACGAGGTGTGTGCTCAAGGTGTGTATGGAGGGTAGGTGCATGAGTGAGAGGCTGAGATTGTTATTGCCAGTAGCTCCTATTCACCAGACACTTGAAAAAAAAAAAAAAATTCTTTGATTCAATTTTCTCGATTCACAGCAACAAGGGAGAAGCACAAATTTTTCCTGAGTTCTGACAATCCCATTTTATAAACAGAGAAGCCTTGTGCTGTGACAGTACAAGCTGAATGTATTTCAAGTCTCATGTTCAATTTTCTCTAAAACACAAAAGGTTTCTTAGGCTTTTCCAAATAACAGCAAATAAACCCGTGCATGTATGTGTAGCTGCACACAGAGACACAAAGAATTTTTCAAAGTGTTTTGCACATGCAACAGGAACGTTACAGGCAAGAAAAGCTGGCTTGAAGGAATGGGTGTTGCTCACTGAGGAAAAAATATAAGAAAAAAAAAGAAAGAAGAAAAGATTCTGACTTACATGCCTATAGAGCAATTACAGGAAAATGCTTGTATTTTAGCTACCAGCCTCCCCAAGCCTTACTCCCTAACAGCAATTTAGAAATTTATGACATTATTATTATAATGGTTGTTCATCCTGCATACTTCAGTAACCTGCAGTGCATTAATATGGGTCTCCATAAATAAAATTCTGCCTTTTATGTATGCAACATCCACCCCCCCTTGCACTGAAAATTCCATTCCAAATTGTGCAAATTCAGAGGTGCTTAAACTTCTGCAAAACATAGGAGTTTAGCAGATTTACAGAGCAGTAAAAAAATAAAAGTCAACAGCATACCACCAATCTGTTCAAAACCAGACAGCCAAGAAAACATGTACACTTCCCAGGCTATTGCATATTCAAGCACTTTTGCCTAGCACTGCCTGCCTAGCTTCAGATCTATCTTCCCTCTTCATGACACCCAAAATCGTATTTGAAAATGGTCCTACAAATAATGCTGAAAATACATCACCTTGCAAATTGTTATGGTTTGGGAGCCTACATCAAACATTCTTCCCAAACATCAACAGGCTGCAGTCCCACTTTGCCAGGTGGGGGAATCCAAGTGATCAGACCAGTGAAGAGCAGAAATTACCAGATCCTTGAAGAGCAAGAATTGATTACACCGTTGTCCCTGGTGTGAAACCCTCCAAAGGAACTCTCTGCCTGACACACTAAGCCAGTTCCTTTTAAAGGAGTGCCTGTTCATTGGTGAGATGCAAGGCAAAGAAAACTGTGGGCTGGAGCAGATGAGACATTTAGGATCATGCAATATCTATTGCATGTTTAGGGAGAGAAGGCAGGATGATGAAGGGAGAGATCAGATCAGGAAGGAACAAGCACAGGAAATGTATGAGGGAGAAGATCAAAGGGTGCACTCCCATGTAAGCAGGCAGCTGAGCAGTTTATTTGGCAGAACATTATGTTTGATGGCTAGAGTTTGTTCTGTTTTCTTGTTAAATCCTACTTCTAGCTCAGGAGTGGATGAGCATGGCCCCATTCAGGGCAGGGGCAGTGCAGACTGCCAGGGACCTTGATGTGGGGCAGGACAGGAGCACCTTGGGGTGGGGGCACAGTCCAGGGCTGCTGCAGGCACCCACAGTGTGTGCATGTGTCTGTGCTGCAGGGCTGCAGGTCAGGGCAGCAGGCAAGGGGGAAACAGCAGAGCTGTGAAAGGGGCTTTTCCTTCCCTGAGCATGGGGCCAGGTTCAGGAGTGTCTGGAGCTGGGATCTGGGATGAAACGAGCACCTGCAGGGAGGGGAAACTCCTGGGTCCCACAGTCCACCAGGTTCAGCTGCCTCAGGCAGAGTTAAGGTGTTTGACCAGTCATCACAGTCCCAGCAGGGACACAGGGCTGTACCAGTGTAGCTGCTCAGCTGTGCCGGCTGCAGGGGCTGGACAGAGTCTCTGCTCCTACTTTCTCATAAAGCAGCACTAGGCTCAGGAAGATTGTCCAGACTGCCATGCCAGCAGTGCTGGATCTCTTGCCCCCAGTCCTGTGACAAGCCTTTCAGCCCCAAACCACAGATGTTGAAGAGAGAGACTGAAGCACAGAACAGCCAAGGAACTGTGTGATGACTGTGATGGAATTAGCTGCAAGTCGTTACTGCAATGCTAAGGAAGAGCAGAGCTGCTGGCAAGAGGAAGCAATCAAAACAGGAATGCAAATATTTTCTGTCTCTTCTTAACTGACTTCAAGGTTCTAACAAACCTCTCCAGTTTTTCTTCTAAGAAAAATAACATTTTTCAAGCATCCATATGATTTCAGCTTCAGAAGTACAGTTTATCCAGAGATTTATTTTTCTTTATTAAAAGTGAGTTAAAGATACCTTTAGCAGAAGACTCCCAAGATGTAAAATCAAAGGATATATATTTTTATAAAATCTACAAAAGACAAAATACACATGAACATGCATTAGATAGATAGATAGATAGATAGATAGATAGATAGATAGATAGATAGACAGATATAGATATACATATTTGAGATGTTAAATCTTCTTAGTACACTAATCATAAGACTTTCACACCAATCAATTAATCACTTCAGTTCCCAATAAAGCAGCTTGGGACAACAAATGAAATTTGCTGAGCAGCCAGAAGGCCAACAATTTTTGACAGTGATAGTCCAAAGGGAAGGAAGCAAGTTTCAGAGATGATCTTACATCCGTGAAAAAGCATTTTCAAATTTGATTAGGTAGCAATTAGGGTGAGTGCCTCTGTCGATTTTAATCATTATGGTGAACTCCAGAAATACTGCTGAACTTGGAAGAATCCAGGATTCAATGCAATTTATAGTGCTCTGGAGAACCATTGCACATCTGGATAAACTATACAACAATCCTATTTCCATTAAGTATTAATGGGTCTGATCAGTCACATCTAATAAAGGAAAAGCTGACTATTGTCTTACATTACATGATACACAGTGAAAGAGAAGAGTTGGCATCCTAGCAACTTCTCTGCCTTCATTTAAATTCGTGTAAAATGGATGCCAAGCTGAGGAAAGGGTTTCTCTGACAGCAAAACTCTGCCAGCCTGGCAGATGTGACTGACAGGAAGAACTGCTCCTGGGCCTGTCTGCAAGAGCACACGGCTCCTTTGGAGGGACATCCAAAGCTAAGCACGAGTGCAAGACTGAAGGTGAGACTGGAAACTGCTATCCCAAAACAGGGAGGGAAGGCAGGTTTTTGTGCCAGGAGGAAACAAAGGATTGATTAGATACTCCCAGAGACCTATAGGATAAAGTGCTTCTCATGCATGGTCCCTCATGCAGCCCCTCCCTGCCCATAATACATCATTGATCAGCTGAAATCCCTGCTCTGCCCACGCTGCTGCTCTGTGTGAGGGCAAGAGGGAAGCTGAAGGCTTTGTGCAGGGTGAGATGCCTTCCACAGCAGGTACCATGTGGGCACTCAGATCCCTTTTCTGCCCAAGAAGGCAAAAGAAAGCAGCTAGATGCATGAATCTACTCTGCATTCAGGGGTGAGCAGGTTTTTACTCAGTGTTTTTACTCAGTGTTTTTACTCAGCTGTGCTTCTAAGCACCCAACAGAGCTTTCCATAGATCAGGACCTCATTGCACTAAACCATTGCACAGTCATAGGACAAAGAGAAAGTCTCCTTTCCCAAAAGATTGCAGGAGATAATAGACAGATAAGGCAGAGGGAGTCTACAAGTCCCACTGGCAAAATGAGCCAGATAATATTAGTTAAAATAAGAAACTGTGTCTCAGAAATATCTCTCAGAGTTTTGATGACCCTGGACTGGAAATCTCTTCTCCCTCCACACTGTAACCATTAACCTCCAAGCTGGCCTATCAACACTTTGAATGCATCAGTGATCATCAAGGACTGATGCCAACATTAAAATCATTCACTATAATAATTTTCCTGTTATTAAGAAAGATCATCCGAGCAAAATTGGACCAGTATTAAATTAATATATTCAAACAATTTATTAACTAATGTAATACGTTTACAATCTAATCTATTCAAAAAATAATCATACCAAAACAAACATAGTTAAAACCACCCAAGCTGACATATGTCAGGACAATGAATTAGCAGATAACTACTGCTGATTGTGAATCATATAACAAGAACGGAAATGAAACTTTTTGTTAATTTCAAGAGGCGTCATGCCTACTTCTGATTCTAATCTAGATTATATTAATCTTGCATTTTAATGAACTAAGCCAAAAACCAGACACAGTAACAGGCAGCTGTTCACAGAAGCAATGCAGTTTAATTTTGTAGTTTGTTTTCCATATGCTGCTGTACATTTGTGAAAGAAAAAAAAAAAAAAAGGAAAAAAAGTCAATTCTATATACCACATGACTACTTAAGCACTTCTTAATATGCCTTCCAGGAAGACCTGCCTTTCTTTTCCACCCAAAAACCCTGATCTTGCTGATTATGTTTCTGAAAGAAGCCAGGAAGGATGACCCAGCACTAGACTGAGAGGTAAGGATCCAATATGTAAATTCTTGTTCTCTCTCCCTCCTAAAGGGAAATCCACATTTCATTTGTTAAGAAAACAGTATCCTTGAAAGCAAATTAGATGTCAAATTTTCAATTAGTATAAAGCAAGAAAGCATGCTTGTAACTTTTCCATTTCTGCAGCAGCAGTCCCCATCCAGCTGACAGCTCATCACTGGAATGTCCCTTGGAAGCTGCTTGCTGATCCAGCAGCACAAGTTTAGAGCTTCTGAAAGCCAGCACAAGACTGGAAGGGGACACATGGCCTATGCCCAAAGCATATCTGGCCCCCACATCCACGTGACCCCTTGCCTGTTTCTCTCTTTCTCAAACCTTCTGAGAAAGCGCAAACAGCCGAAGCCTGGGAGCTGCTGCAGCTGTCTGAGCTGACCTGGTGCCCTCCATAAAACAGGGTCACCAGGTGAGACCACAGGTTACAGCAGAGGTCAAACTGGCACAGCCTCGGGGGCACCTGAGCCTTGGTGCTCACTGCAGACAGCAGAGTGCAGCTGCAGTGCTGCTGGGGAAAGCTGTGACCCAAAGCTCCTGCTGCTCCAGCAAAACAGTGTCAGAACTTCTTCACTTCCAGCAGGTCCTGCTGAGCCTGCACTCTGCCATCCTCAGGAAGAAACACAGAGCTGCCCAGTGGTGCCAACAGCCCAGCACTGTCTCCCTCTGACAGCTTCTCCAAATTCTCGTGTCAAACAGACCACTAAGCCCCACTTCACACCCAGAGGCTCACTTTTCAGCTCATTTCCCAGGGCTCCAAAAAGCTGCACAGTGAACTCATAATGAAATCATATCTTTTATATTGATATGACTAAAACACAATTAGGACACTACTGAGAATGTTGCACATGGAAACTCCTGTATTTGTTTTTCTGCAGAGACTTGAACATCAGAAGCCATTAGCTAATACTATGTATCAGGTAGGGATTGAATTTTGAGCACAAAATAATTTTTGGTACACAAATACAAAGCTTGATAATACTGCTGATGTTTAGCAATGATGTGAAAATACATTTGAATATGGAGATTTAGTAATGGAAGATTCACCTTACAGACATTTGCAAAATAATAATTCACTATTTATATTACTTGCTTCATACACTGTGTCTGCCTTTAGAAAGTTTAATAAAACTAATTTTAACATTTTTTCATTCCCGACCCAGCTGTGGCTCTGAGTTGTCACTTTGACTGCACAGATTCTGGACAGTCATACAGACTTTTGTTTTGCATCATTCCCACTTCCAAAGCTTGTGCTACAGAAGAGAGATAATGCTTGTGCTTTATTCTCACGGGTATAAAGAAGAGTGGACATAAATATTTAATAACTCTTATAGATCACTGAGACTTTATAAAAAACTCTGAATCCTATTTTTTCTATGTATTTTTCTTCCTATATGTTTATCATTTTCTGTTCACCCCTAGCAAAGTTAGGAAGCTTTTGCTTAGGTCCTAGTAGTGTCCACATCAGTCACTTCTTAACATCTAAAATTGCTGGTTTTGACAAACTCAATTTTATTATGTCTACCTTGCCAACAAAACACTGCTAAGCTAGAGAAGCTTTGCTTCCCATCTTCTACTTTAAGCCAGTCAAAAAAGAAACTATTTTCAAGTTGTGAAAGCACATTGCCATGCTCTTCTCTGCTTCCCAATTTATCATAAAGATACACTAAATGTTATGATTCATATGGTGAAATGCAACGTATTTAAGTTTAAATGAAAACTACAGCAACGACTAGCTATCAGCAGAATAAAAATAAGAGGGAACTTGAGTTTCCTTTTCTGTAGTTCTTTGCTTGATCAAGTCTAACCACATTTTTCTTGAACCTACAAGTCTTGCAGATAGATAGATGATACTTAATGGCCTGCCTTGAGACATGATTTTTAATCTTCAGCAGGAGCGACCAGAAAATCCTCAAATAAAAAAAACCCCAAAGTTGATTTATAGATTATACCTCTCTTCATAACCCTGACAGAGGAGGAAATACATTTTTTGGATTGTAAAGAATTTAAATGAGCATAACTTTATGATGGATTCTAAACTACACATGAATGAGTGAGATGAAAATGCATTTAGAAAACCAGTACATTCTTATTCTCACCTGGACTGGCAGATAAAGGAGGCAGCTTTAGTTACTCTAATTCAAGGCTATAACATCTGTAAAAAGCAGCAGTGTAACCACAGACAGTAAATTTAAAATATTGAAAGAATAATTAAATTGTAATTCCTCCCTAGAAGGTCAAGTGAGTAGCTTCTATTTTAAGTCAAATGTGTTAAAAACGAGTCATCTAACTTGAGTTATTAAATAATAAGTTAAGCAAATAAGAAAGTGAAACTACCTTGTAAATAGTTTAAAAGATAATTCAAATCCAATAGTAACACACTCTTACACTCTTTTTTTCTTTTCTTTCTTTTTTTTTTTTTTTTTTCAAATTAAGAAGACTGCTTAAAATCCTTGAAGAACATCTGCTCATTGAAGTAGTTCAGTGATCTATAAACTAAAGAAAATATTTTTGGGGCATTTTATAACATTATAGTTAACTGTTAAAAGGTAAATAGAATATGATAAAAACTGTTTTTACAAAAGACTGGAATAAAACATTTCAGCATTTCTAAAATGAGCCATTAGATGGATGTTCACCCTTAAACAGACCAACCAACAATCTTGCCAGTAAGTTTCTCCTCCTCATTACCCACATTACTCTTCTTGGCTTTTGATATAATATGGGAAAAAGACAGAGAAAACAGCATGGAAGAGAGTGAAAGTGAGCTGGAAGAAGGTTGAAATGCACCTTTACACACCCATGGCATGGTCCCTACCAAACAGCAGGCACATGCCTAATCCAGAGCCACTCATAAAGAGCTCATCTGAGCTCCTGGAGCTCAGGCAACAAACCTTCTGTCCATTTCAAAAGGAAGAGATTAAATCACACATCCCTCTCTTCTGGACTGGCAAAGTGACCCATGAGCACTGCAGATTCACAGAGAGAAATTTATACCCACAGTTGCTCAGCTGTGGAGCAAGACTCATTCTACTTACCCGAGCTCTGCCAGTTCTAGCCAACAATTTCATCCAGATACAATTTTTAGGTAAAATAGCACCAATGAACATATTCATAAAGTCAATAAAGCTCATCATATTCTTCTAGGTTGAGAACAATTTGCATTCAGTCTTAGCTTTGGAAAGAAAAAATAATGATGTAGATAATTTCTTCCTATTCATTAAGGACAGTGGATATTTTTATCCTGTAGGACATTTCTGCAGCATTTAGAGACACTATTTCAGGATGACCCAGTGTTATCTGACACAGAGAAAAAATTCATGCATAATGTATCAGAATGTTTTTTCAGGAACATACAAAGAAGCAGTGACAGCCAGCTGTACCTCCAGTGCTACAGCCTTACTGCATGGGGAACAAAACGAGATCCTGTGGAGAGGGGAAGAACTGGTGACATTGTGTGAGCCCAGTCAGATAAAAAGCATTAAAGTAAACATCTGCTGGGTGTTCTATAGCTCTGCCAATGCACCTCCGTGTAAAATCATCCCACTGTTACCAGGACCTGTTTCTTTATATGATGAGTTCATAAATGAAAACCAGGTTGCTGAGGTTGGACACAAGGATAAAGGCTACAGCTTAAAGACACAGCCTTTCTTGTTTGAAAATATGTGCCACTTGTACTCAGGGTTTTCACAGTTCTAAAAATTCCGTAAGGGTCACACTAATACCAAATGCTGGTATAGTTACAGAGTACCAGGCTATCCTAACAAACATATCTGGCTTTATTCCTCATTTCAGTATCACTTTTCTATGATAAACTTGCTTATGAGTTCATTAGGAAATTACATTAACAGGAATATACAAACCTGACCTAATTATCTTCTCATTAACTAACATTTGCCAGTCTATCAATATCAAAGAGTCTAGCACATACCTGAAGGTCCAAGTTGAATAATGCCTTTAATAACATTATACTGGCACAGCTGAACTTTTTTTTACTAAATAATAGGCCAGAGTTTATCTTAAGGTAGAGAGCAGAGTCTGAGACTGCCAATCAATTCCTGCAGGAGCCGTAAAATAAAGGAAATAGTGAATAAAGATTTGTGACATTGCTCAACACAAATAGCAAGAGCATCTAGTACACTGGAAAGCACCTTACCAAAAACCAGATTCTTTGCATACTCCAAGGGGATAATAGAAATAGAGTGATGAAAATACAAGCAGTGTGTGGGAAACCTGCAAACACATCACTTAATGCACCAGTGGCAAGCACAGTGTAAGAGAGACCATTGTGCATATGGGCAGAATAAGAATTTAGGTAAGTATTTGCAGCAGGAAAGTAAAAAGTTTTGGTTTAATGCAGATTTGTTGCTAATACAACCAGGATTGTCGTGCAGGGTCATTGCTAACAGAATCACAAAATCATGGGATCAATTAGGTTGGAAAAGAAGTCTGAGATCACTGAGTCCAGCCTTTGACTGAGCACCATGTTGTCAAGCAGACCATAGAGTGGCACGTCCAGCCTTTCCTGAAACACCTCCAGGGATGGTGTTTCCACCACCTCCCTGGGCAGCCCATTCCAACATCTAATCACTCCTTCTTGGGAATAAATTTTTCCTGATATAATGTTATGAACCATAAAGGGATGGTAATAATTCCTCCATTATGACTCTAATGTATTCTCCATAAAATTATGCTGATTTTATATATATATATATATATGTATATATATAATTTTTAGTAATTACAAACACAGACACACACACACATATATATATATATATATATGCATATATATTGATAACATCAAAATCCTCAATAAATTTTCAATTAAATGAATTGATCTCTGATATCTATGCAGGTATATTTTATACTCAGTTCTTTATTGTAGTACCTTAAAAACATTTTAAAATAAAGTCTGATTAAAAGTCTGAATGAAAATTTTAAGACAGCTTCTTCTTAGGCAAAATAACATGATGTTAGTGTATATTGTAGGGATTTTACATCATGTGGTATGGGTTACAGTTTTATCCACAAGATTTCAGGCATGAAAATTGGAAAGATATTTGTTTTCTCCACAAACTGCTGTTCAACAAAATGATTTTTTTGTCTGTAGTAGGAAGAAAGGCAATATATAATAAGAGAAGTATCACTTCTAGATTAAAGCACTATGACTATGACGAGTTAGGGGAATTTTGTATTCTGACAGCTAACTGATAATATTGACTCAGATTAGAGCTTGTCATTGTAGTGATGGTAGATTGGCCTTTTCCAACTAAGTAGATTGGTCCCTTTAAATAGCACCTTGTGACAGTTAAGGAGATTTTTCCAACTCTGTCCCCCCCAGTCCATACTTTGTGCTCAGAGACTTCCTTAGATTTATTTCAGGGCCACACACCAGCTTTCTTCAAGCTTTTCTCAGCCTCAGGAATCTCATACTCCCCAGCCCATAGCAATATTACATAAAGACCCTCTGCCAAGATCTTAGAATTTCCTGAGAAATCTTGCATTAGCATATGTTTTGAAAGAAAACATTTACTTTAATTGCTCTTACTTTACTCCCTGGCTTCAGATACATCTGGAGATGGGGAATAGAAGCAGCTTTTAATGTTCCTCTCTAGGCAGGTCTAGGATAGGCTTGCAATCTGGAAAAAAATATGGCCTCAGAGGTAATCTTTGGGTTTCCCCAGAAGTTCCTGCAGGAAGATTTTCAGTGTTTAATCCTATTAATATAATTATACTCTGCAGGTATATTTTACACTTTCTGCTAAACAATTATTTCAGAATGCAACAGCATGGCATGGAACATATGTGCAGCAAAAAATAATCTCCACAGACAGCAGAAGGGATCTGGATTCATGGGTACAGCAAAAGTATCACAGCTTGGCCCAACTGCTTTTTCCCTGACAGCCCCAAAAGTACTCAGTCAAAAGTGGCATTAGTAAAATTTAGTTTGCATACACTAAAAGAAAAAGAGCAAGAGTTTGTGTTTCACTGTTTCTGTACATCACAGTCCTGGGCTCCTCAGGGGGAGCAAGGAGCAGCCAGCACCTCCACCACTGTGCATCACCAGCCTTGGCACCACCAGAAGAGGCAGCTTTGCTGTGGTCCTGCTCACTGCTGGCACCTGCAGGGCCTCTTTTGGCTCAGGACAGGACTAAAGTGTTTAACTAAAGTGGTTTATTCCCAATGGCTGCAGGAGGCTCCCAGTGGGAAGGGATATCTGCTCCTTTTGGATGAGCCTATACACAAGCTATATCCTGAAAGTTTACCTAATCTGGTCCAACTGATAAAAGGGTTTCAGTCCACAGGAGGATACCAGAGTGACTCTGAAATAAACCTCTCCTTTTGGGGGTAAACCCACCACAGCCTCAGTGCTGTTTGACTTGATAAATCCAGTTTTACTGGGTTGCACTGTTTGGTGACACAATAAAAGAAATGTGGAAGTACCATGGCAAGATGGACCCTGGTCTCCCAAGAAGGGACTAACAATTAGTGTTTGTTTTCATGTTTTTAAATGAACAAACAAACAAACACAAACAAGCAAACAAAAACAAAAAAAAACAAAACAAAAAAAAACAAAAAAAAACAAAAAAAAAAAAAAAAAAAAAAAAACCAAACAAAACAAAACAAAACAAAAAAATAAACCAAGCAGAAAAGGAAATTATACTTTCCCTGGACGTGTTCAGTGCCAGGCTGGGTGGGGTCCTGGGCACCCTAATACCCTAATCTAGCTGGTTCCATCCCTTCCTGTGGCAGGGAGCTTGGACTACCTGAGCTTTAAGGTCCCTTTCAACCCAAGCTATTCTATGATACTATGAAACACAACATGTGTTTTATTTTACTGGAGATGGCAGTAGATGAGACCTTTCAAAGATCTATAAAATACCAAATTCTTACATTCCCTTGGGATCCTGACTGTGTTTAATCTCTACAGCCTCTAAAAGATTTGACCTACAACTAACAATATTATTTCTTATCTGTGTCTATCTGCAGACAAGCTCCATATAAACCTCATTTTATACCTCCTGGGTAGCTCAGGAGCATTGATCTTCAAAGCACAGTTATGGAGTGGTCTGGTAACAACAGGAATGTACTAAATTGTGCCACTCTGGGAATGTTCAAGGTGTTTGCTAGAAGTTTCTTTTCAAGTAACAGAAATACCAGCCTCACTCACCTTATGAGGTCAGAAGGAATCAGAACAAGAATGACTCAGCTGATGCTGTGGTGAATATCTGTCAGTTATTTGTCTGGCACTATTATGCTGCCTCTCCAAGCTCCTGGGAGAAAGTAAATGTCAAAGGCACCTTTAACCCAGGAGCTGAGCTTTTTCAAGAGCTGGTGTTTAATGTATTCATGCCAGGCTAAATAGGAAGGGTGACACAGGTAATCTGACTTCACCTGCTGTGCCAAAGCACCATCTGTCAGTGTAATGAAGAAGGGCACGCTGAAACCAGATTACATTCACCTGAAAAAAAAAAAAATAGGGAAGTTTAGACTGAGCATTCAAAGGCCAATCCTTTCCCTGTTGACTTCAAGCCAGAATGAGATTATGAGCTGTCTTAATTTATCTCACTTCCAATTCTTGTGAGCAGAGAAATAGAAAACTAAATAAAGTGAGCAGTAAATACTTTCTGTGGTGTGTAGGGAAACAGAACTCCTCTCAGCCCTCCCAAATATCTTTTAAAACAGAGTTAACTTGGCTGCTCTGTTCCTGTGCATCTCCAGAATAAGATACTTCATGCTGGTGGGGTCATCCTGCTGAAGAGAGAAGGGAGTGTGTGGGAGCTGCAGGTTAGGGACAGAAAGCAGAGAAGCTCTCTGGATGTGAGAAGGACTGGAAACATGCACACTGCAGGAGTCACCCTCTGAGAGGCAAGAAGAGAGGGAGGAAATGCCCTGTTTCCCTGGAAGGTAGGTCCTCAGTGCCCCTTTGTTTAACTACCTGAAGGGGAACAGTTCAGCTCCTTCTGCAATCTCTCATATTTGGTTGAAGGTTGGACTAGATGATCTTGGGGGTCTTTTTCAACATTTGTGATTCTGTGATCTATTAACTGCTCAACTTGTGGGTGTTTCCCAGGTAGGAAATGAGGGTTGAGCTGTTCAAGCTGCTGTGAGTCTTGAATAAAATTATCAGGGTCAAGTAGCACTGGTAAGAGAATCACCACAGTTTGGAAAGTCCACGACACTGCTCTTTTCTTATTTTTGAAAGCTGCACTTTAAGTGCATCATTTTTAAATGGTATAACCTGATCTATGGTGCTTGAAATATATTTTGTACAATATATTCCCAGAGGCCCTTTGAGAGGAGCAGGGAGGTAACAATGGGCAAGAGAAGGTGAAAATAACGAGGAAGGTTTGGAGGACACCTTTTCTCCTCACAGAGTTAATGGATAGTTGTTCACTGTTTTGGGTTTTTTGCCATAGACTCTTGGGAGAAGAGTTTTTGCCCCCTAATTTTTAGGGTTTTCACAAGACTAGATGTTCCACAAAAGGAAAATCTTCATTCTGAAGCATAAGGAAAGCTGACAAAAACTCTACTTCTCCCAACATGTTTCAGGACTTAAAAAAAAAAAAAACATGTCTAAGTGTGGAGACCAACTGGGATACAACTTTCAGAAACCAGAAATAGAACTGATTCAGCACCATTATCTCTTCCATACTCCTTTGCCTGAAGGCATTTCTAAAAGATGAACCCTTCTCCAGCTGGTTTTGGGGCAATCAAAATATACCAAAACAGAGTGGTTTTGCTTTGGCTTTTTTCCCCCTTCATCCAGGTATAATAATGCATGATTATATTATATAATCATAAGTAATCTATGAATTATATTATAAAATGTGTTATTATACTGTTATAATATGTGGCAAATATTATAAAATAGATAACTATTAAATTATGTAACATATGTTCTATACCTGCTACAGAATGATGTAATAATACTTTTTCTTCACATATAGAAATAAATTTGCTATAACTATTGCTTTAGTTGTGTCCACACTGGATTTTGCTTTCAGTCAAGTATGTACAGATTTTGAATACTCTACCACACACAGGATATGATGACTTTTGTCCTGACTATCTCTTGGTTCTCAGCTCTCATATTGAAGACTGAGGTCATACATTTCCCTTTAAAGTGGTTTTGTCCCTACCTTTCTTTCAAACCATTTTAAGAGGTTTCCAAATGACCACAGCCACAACTGACTACAATTCCCAGTGCTGGGACAATGGACAGAGGCTGGAACAGCTTCCAGCCCCGTGCTGGGTGCTGTTATCATTGTCTCCTCGGTCTGGAACCTCTTGGTTTGGGACCATGGTTCAGCCCTGTCACTACTCAGCTCTCAACTCCCACTGCTTTTCAAGCACGTCTGAAAATAACAGATTTCATTTTACAATGAAGGTTTGGTCATGAAAATAAGGGAATAAGAAACACTCTGCAATTTACTCTGAAGACAGACTATCTGCAGCCTTGGTTAGGTGTATACTGAGTACAGCTGAGACTGCAGCGCTCCTGAAGAACTCTGGATGTAAAAATAAACTTTACAAAGGAAATAAATGGCAAAGGAATTCAGTGTTCCAAGATGCATTTCACAAATAAGATATTAACTTCTAATCAAGAAGAGAGACACCACAATCTTAAACCTATCCAAGTATAGAAAATGCTCTATTTGGGGAAAGGAATGTCAGAATTTTATTGCATAAATAGTCATTAAACTAAAACAGAGAGCTTGTAATGCAACATAAAAAACAGGTTGTAAACATACACTCCACAATGCATTTCATTTCTATTTCATTTTCCAGACTCACATCCAAAACCTAAATGTAGTTACTGTTGTGTGAACTTAGCAAAGAGAAGCATTAAAATCTTTTGTTGTTCTTTCAAAAGACAAATTGAAAGACAAAGTAGACAAGTTGAAATCTATAAAGATCTTGTCCTTTTGGATACACTGTCACTTGTGGATGCATACATAAATGCTCTCTTTCAAAATATACATTACAGCTTATGTGCATATGTGTGAAGGAAATTTTATATACTTATACAGAAATACATTTTCCTAATTATTAATTTTCAAAATTAAAAATTATTTATTTTCTCTTAATTGTAACTTGAAGCACATAAAATAAAATTGCAGAAAAGTGTAATTCTAAATTATTTATAAACTACAAAACATTGTACCTACCAGTATGTGGCTACTGCATAGGACAAATAAGAAATGCATCCTAGTGAAATCACCTTGCTGTCCTACACTGATGAAGAAAATGGATAAAAATGCATGATGAAACACTATATAACAAATTTTATAGTCTAATTCATTGGAGTTGACTATATCTCCCCTTTACCAAACTCTCCTTGTTTTTCATGCATAGAGGTGATAATTTATTTTTCTGTTAAAGTGCACTGGGTGCTGTATTTTTGTCTCTAATCCAAGAATTTTAGTGTGTCACCAAAAACACTCTGAAATGTCTTGTGTCTGATCTTTATTTTAATTGAAACAGGCTGGTAGAGTAATGCTCATACAAGCTGCTAATGTGTGTGTAGTTTATCTTCATTTAATGAAATGTCAGGTTCAGGACAGGAGAATCGTGGAGTTTCCTGAGCTGTGAGGAGTTTCAGAGTAATGAGATTGTGTTTCCAACATTGCCAGAACTGCCTGAACTTTCTGAAGCAGTCAGAAGGGCTGTACATGAGGTGAAGCACTTTGCCTCCTTATAATTTGCTCCCCTTTAATTCTAAAAGGCAAGTCTGAAAGGTGTGCTGTCACTGGTCAGCATGAACAATTCACACTAAGGCCACTGGGGACTGGAACACAAATCAGCATCAGTGGATGCTCCCAAATACACCTTGCTCTCAAAATAATTGAAAAATTTTGTTTCGCTGTATAGTTCTTTACCACAAAAAAAAAAAAAAACTAACCAAAAAGAAAAAAAAAAACCAAAAAAAGCCAAAAAAACCCCTATCCACAATAATTCTATTTCTTTTTTTCTCCTTAGAAAATGCCATAAATGTCAGTGCATGACCTTGCATGGGGAAGAGCACACTGCTTAAAAACCAGCTGGCTGTGCTGCTACCTAATTCCTACAAAGGAGGGAGAGAAATTAAAAGGCAGACAAGTGATAATTTCTGATTACATGGGGAGGAAATTTTACACTCATTTTGGTGTTCTTTTCTATCACAGAACCATGGAATATCCTGAATTGGAAGGGACCCACAATGATCACTGAAGTCCAGCTCCTGCCCCTGCACAGGAAAGCCCCAAGAATCCCACAATGAGCCTGAGAGCATTTTCCAAATTCTCCTGAGCTCTGCTAGGCTGGTGCTGTTCAGTGCCCAGCCACTCCCTGGATGAAGAACCTTTTCCTGATACCCAACCAACATGCAATAGCCCAGTTCTCTTGTTGAATTACAGGTAAAATTATTCCAGCCTTTCCTGCAGGGGTTATTCCTGAGCAGGGGTAATGGAGATGGTTGGATTATGGCATGAGCTGAACAGTAGGCTGACATACAAAACAAAGACCTGCTGCATTGCAGCAATACCACTGTATTCAACTACAGCAGTTCACCTGACTGCCTGATAGACTGATTCAAGAAAATGACATTTCTCCTCCAGCCCCCATCTAGGTTATTTTGCTGAAACTGCTGAAAAGCTGAGCATTCTTCATAACAGGTTAAAGTCTCCTGGGAGGCAGAGAGACTCTTCTTTTATCTTCATGGTTGTTTGCATTCTATTTTCTTACCTTCATTACTCAGAGGCATCTGTATATTTACCAATTTTGAACAAAAACATGAAAACATACATGGTATACTGAAGTTTTCTATGTAGCTCCAGAAAAAAAAATTCCCTTCTTAAAGGCAGAATGGAGTTTCAGGACTTTTGACCTCAGTATTGTGAAGTACAGTAAATGTATCCACTTACAGCATTTTCTTGTCTATGAAGGGAGAAAAAAAAAAAGAAGCAAAACTGAATTTGAAATAAGCTAGAGGCAGGAAATAAAATGCTATAAATACAATATATCTTTTATACCACAAAGTTTGTATCATTCAAAAGAAGAGCTGTGGGGAAAAGGCTATTGAACTTTCCTTGGAAGGTGACAGAAATAAATCTCCTGCTTCAATTTATCAGCCAGTATGGGACTAGAGTCTCTCCAATCAGAAGACATTGAGATCTATATATGAAGTGCAGGAAAAAGAAAGGAAAAAAGAAACACCCCAGAAGTTCTAACCTTTAAAAAGTCAGACTCACAGACTTCAAACAGGAAAAATGAAAAACTTAATAGACACTGTAGTAGAAGAGCAGCATTCTTTAGACAGAAAAAAATCTCTATTCATGCTGATGGGTGTATATTCATCCTTTAAACCAATGAGATGCTGTGCATTTATTCTAACTCCATATTTTGAAAGCAGGAGAAGTTGTAAACTGTGGTGATGATGTGGATGTTCAGGACTCACACACTGGATTCTTAGACTCTTCTCACCATTTGGGATTTTTCCTTTTGTGTCCCATTGACACAGTTGGGAAGAGTACTTCAGCTAGGAGGAATTCTAACATTTACAAAACAGAATTGCTCTGTTTGAGTCTTTACCATGAAACTTTGCAGGAACCCGAAGTGCACCCCTCTTGGTGACATTTGGGGCTGGGTGGGTGTGCAAAACTCTGTGGTGATGAGGGCAGGTGTCCCCACAAGGACACTGCCAGCTCTGGGGCTGGCAGCCTGAGCACCTGGGGATGTGCCACCCACACTTCTCCCCTGCTGGAAGGGTCCATCAGTACATGCTGGGCCTTGGCCAATGCTCAGCACCCAAAATGAGGCAGAACAGGGTAACTGCTAAGATTTGAGGTGCTGATTAACAGCCTACAACAGCCAAATAATGTTAACAGTGCCATCGCCCTGTCATTAGTGTCATGAGGCTCGTGTAATGTCTCCTACTCTTCTGATATTCATGTCATTGAGCTCCATGAAGCATTTTTGGACAACTTGTTAATTTCCTAATCAAAACATTGAAAACAGACTGTCAGATTTTTAACTTTGATCCTACTTGGTTAGTTTCATGCATTAAACATCCTGCAGTGATGTTTGCTTTGGCTTGAGCCACTCTGCAGTTCCACGAGTTGAATGTCCCCTGAGCTCCCTGTGCATTTTTTAAAGATCTCAGTGTTTCAGGTAATTGGACTGGGAACTGGTTTTCTGTGCACTGGTTGCAGATTAAGGAAATTAAGGGTGCAACAGTTAGAAAGGTGCATTTCTGATTTAATTTGTTCTCTGGAATGACAGAGCTATTAAATCAATTTCAGAGCATTGCTACTATTCTGGAAGACTGCCAGCCAGGGAAGTAGAACTAAATTTTTGCTGGATTTGAAACAAACAAAATAGAACAGGGAAACAATTGGCACTGTTGTAATATAAAAGAACTGAAGGCTTGCAGAGCAAGCTGACTTCAATAGGTGTTGACTTTTAATTAAAAGAGAAAGTATTTTAAAAATCTTTTCTTTGAAAAGCATCTGAAGATGTGGAAAAAGATAGAAATTATATGCCTTTCTTTTCAGAAAACAGGAATATGAATAATATAAAGAAAGAAAAATGAGAATTTTTACAAGTGGAGAGTAGATAGATAGGTATAAGGAAGTATAAGCTTAAAATTGTTATTGCACACTTGGAAGATTAGATACTAGAAGAGATTGCTGTTAATGAGGATGAAGCTACTTTCTTTGTTCCCTTACATCCATAAATATAGTTTGTGCATCTTCTGGAAAGGAGTCTAAATGACTTTGTATTAGACATTTGGTTGCTGTTGTTTGATTATTTTCCTCTCTCTTTTGTACTGAAGAATAATAGTAATGAAACTGAAGAACTGTATTAATGGGTCACGGATTATCTCAACAGCAGGAATTCTGTAGCATGCCTTGCCATTTCTGTCCTGCTCTGAATTAGGCTGAAGTTTGAACAACATGCAGCCAACAGAATTTTATCTAATGATTTTAAAATCAGCCATTGTCTGGAGTAAAAAATTGTCAGGTTTTCCCTGAAAAAATATAAGATTGTTTTCCTTTAAGTTCATAAATACTGAGGAGACTCAAAAACTTACATTTAAGTTTCAATAGATGTATTATGACTTGACTCAATTTGAAATAGAAAGGAAGATACATTTGGCACTCTGAAAGAGTTAAATTTTATATAGTAAAAAATACATATAAGTACCTGGAGGGAGAGTGTTAAGGCTGGAGCCAGGCTTTTTTCAGTGCTGCTGAGCAATAGGACAGGAGGCAACTGACAAATTGATACACAAGAAGGAAAAGTGAAATCCATGAATTTTGAAATCTCCAAGATTTAAGGCTATCAAGAATCTGTATGTCAAGAGAGAAGATAAAAAGGGATGAGGAAAGAGCACTCAGCCAATCACTCCAATAAAGATACCAGGAATAAGCTTTAGCTCTTTGAACAGGAAAAGAACAATGAGCAAGCTACATCTTAGCTATCAAGTAATGTAGGGCTTAAGCAGGAATTTCCAGAAGTCAAGCTGAGAGCTGAGACCTTACAAAGAAATAAAAGAAATTGTTAAAGAAGAAAAAAAAGATGATAAAAAGTGGGGATCCCAAGAGACCAGCCCCACCTGACCACAGCCACTTTCAGGGAGTTGTAGAGAGTGGTAAGGGCAGTTAATACTCTCAGTTTTCATCATGAGAGCTTCAAAGATATAAAGGTGAGATGCAAAATGGAAACAGAGGTGTTGAAATGACCAGGTTAGAACTGAAAGGAAAACTCCAGGAACTCTACAGAAAGCTGAAAGGTGCAGCAAAACAAATGTTAATTCTGGTAACAAAAAATCTCAACAAACTCAAGTTTTCAATTAGTGGGTATAAAAGGAAAAGGATTTAAAGCAATAAAAAAGGATGAAGATTGAGAAATTATTACATCTGGGAATCTGGTGTCCAAAGTATGCATAATTTTAGATTAAATTTTAAAGGAAATATTGCAAACTGAGATGTAAAGGGGAAATGAGGATGAAATGTAACACAGTCCACCTAAATGTAGCAGAGTTTACCTAAAGGAAATGTGATTCTATCTCTGAAATCCTTCCATCTCTGGATTTTCTACATATTTGGTCTAGTGGAAATTTGTCAAATATTGGTCTGATTGAAGAAGATGCAAGCAATTAATTAAAAGCAGACAAGAAAGTGTTAAAGCAAAGACCTGTAACATGTAACTGCTGGGACTGAAGGGGAGATATTAGACTTGAGCTATTAACAATGATTAGATTCTGTTCAATGTTTTTGCATTTAGTCTACCAAAAGAAAAAAAAAAGTTATATAACAGAAAAAAAAATATTAACAAGATGGAAGATGTATTTAAAAAGTAATAATTTTAATATTCAAAAGATATATAAAATGTTTTTATAAACAATTTACTGACATTAAAATGTTTTTAATTCTCAGAGTTTTGGATATTTGGGAAGTAGAAAGAATAGCTTTCCAGTAGCCAACACTGAAGATTTTTAAAAAGCTAAAGCAAGTCCCTAATTATTTATAATGCTGTCCTCTGTAAGATTATGAAAGTCACTGTATTGTGCATTATTTGTGGTGGCAGAGTGAAAAACGAGCCAAATCTTTTAAAACATGCCCCTTTAATGTATTTAGATATGGCACAAAAGAAATTAATTTCTTTCTTCGTGTGATTGGCAGCACCAATAAGAGATGTACTGTGACTTTCAAGAGAAATGCTTCTTACAGCTGTAAAATTGCATTTCTCAGTGTCAGCATGCATATTTTAAAGGAGGCCTCTAATCTTAACAACAATTACCTCAAGTAGAAAACGTCACCTGATGAAACAAGCTGTTTTGAGGCCTTGAGAACTGATTGTTGAAAATGCTTTGCCCCAGCTCTACAGCATCTATGTATAAGTTGAATTTTTTTCTATGTTTCCCCAAGGGTGTTTCTCAGGAAGCAAAGCTGGTTTTGATGCTGAAGCCAAGTGATGGTGATGGTTTCCAGTGTTGACTCAAATAAAGCACATACTGGCATTTCTGTCTTTCCCTCTTTGGGCACACATATAGTGATCTCTTCATTGTCTTTGGCCAACAGTTTCATTTATTTTGTCAAAACTGAACAGCTTTGAGATCAGTAAGATCAGGAATGTCATTTACAGGAAGGTAAAGACAGAAAAAGAGAAATGTAAACAAGAGAAATGTAAACAAGAGAAATTTCACATCTTTAAGACACGAGATGTGGTGGTGCATCCCTTCACAATCCCTGGGCCTGTTCTAGGATCTCAGGGGCTCCTGAGGAGCCTTGACCAGAGCAGCTGGGGGTGAAGCATCTCTGAGTGCAGCAGGGTCTCTTCCATGGCACAGGTGGGAGCAGCACTGATGTAACAGGAGCAGCAGCTGCCTGGCCAAGGTGGGCAACAGAGGATAACCAGTCATCCCTGGTGGCCCCTTATCATGAATCTGTAATAAGTCATTGTTATAACTGTAGTAAATCCTATTTAATACCTTTGTGGTTATTAAATTAGTGAATGATTGAATGCTGCTAAATCCTTTTGTACACTTGTCTTTTATATTTGCAATCTTACTCTTTTTTTAATCAGGTAAATAATTCTAAATTGACTCTCATATGATTTTCCTTTGTATGCTTCATCCCTACATTAAGTGATAATGTGAACTTCACCACTAAACTCTGTTAAAATTGCACTTTCACAAATTCACAGTAAAACCTGCTTTTTGCCAATGTCTTTGATGGTGATTCTTTAAATGGCTGAAACCACTAACAAATGACACAAGGTCATAAGAACACATTTAAATTAGTTCAAATGTGCAGTGAGCCTTGAAATCTGAATTACACAACAGTAAGGTGTTTTCTCCACCTACATGAAGAGCAAAGGGACCTGCTTATTATTGTTCTCTTTTTGGTGTAGTTTTTAGTGTGTTGTACAGATATTTCCAAAATTGCTGGATGTTATTTTTTGTCTGCTTGTGCTACAAGTATGTATTCTTGTGAAATATGAGTGGGAGATATTAAGGAAATGTCACTCGAGGAAAAAAAAATGGAGAAAAAGCATTGCTGACAAGTATTAAAAAATTGTGTAGGAGCTCAAGACCATCTCTCCATGAAATTTGACATACCTCTGCTAGACACCACAATGGCTAAGAATAGAAATCAACAGTTATCTAAGCACTGAAAGTTGTCTTCAAAGCCACAATTTGAAAAACAGAAGAGACACAGTGTTATTTTCTTCCTTCTTTCAGAGCTTTGAGAAGACTTTCAACGCTGCTATTCAGGTCATGAAAGCAAGGTACTGCAGGGAAACAGGCAGGAGCAAGTCCTCCTCCAGCCTCTGCTCCCTCTACCCTGTGAAGTTCTAAGCACCCTGTCCCTTTCATAATGAAAAGATTTTTTTCTTGGAATCTGATGCAATACATAGCAGAGCAAAAACTAGGAAAGGTGGAAGAAAAGGAAAAACCACCACCAGCAAAACTGAAATGAAGACAATTCACATTTAGTGCAACATGTGTGTGGTAGGAAAGTATTTTTATATTTGCAAGTATGAATCTGAAGACTGGTGTAACTGCCCTTTCTAATCAGGAATATATTGATCAGTTCAGGAGCCAAAAGGCCTAATTGTGAATCACCTTTTAAA